>NC_140950.1:20952477-21322477 GCF_014529385.1 Adiantum capillus-veneris | reverse complement strand
AAGGGAATAGGCTCAAGCATGTAAGTGTGAGTACGGTTTCCTCTCTCAGCGAAGAACATGGTTTTGTAGTTGGGGGCAATATAGGTGGTGTAATGTATGAAGCGTGACCCACTTGATTTCTCCCAAGCCGTAATACATTGGCGTTGTAGAAAAGCTTCATTCACTTGAGAGTCAATTGAAGCATCATGTAGCAAGTGTAATGCATCCCATCTCCCAAACCACTTCTTTATGTCTTGCATCCATCCCGTGCTCAAGATCTTGCTTTTATGCGTCTTTTGAACTTTTTTGCTTGCGTCCCATGCAATTGTAGGAAGTCGATGTGAGGGGTTTTGACGCATCTTTATCATGTACTCCACAACCCTTTCCATGCCCATAACCTCAATTGGAAGAGATTTCGACTCAAGAAGTAGGAGCATATATGGGGTTTGTGTCTTAACTTGGAGAAAGTTTGTAAGAAAACGCTTTTGGACATTCTCAAACTCTTTCCAAGTAGACTTTGAGATGCTCCCACCCCACACTTCAACTCCATAAAGAAGAACCGGTGTCACCAATGCATCAAAAAGATACTTCTTGAGAACCCAACACTTGATGTTTCCCGCATTACACATGTTTTCAAATGCATAATATGCTCTCTTTCCCGCTTCCAAACGACGCATAGCACATTCATGCCACTTGTGATTGGATGGAACCTCAAGGCCAAGGTACTTAAAGCTCTCAACAACTTCAAGTGTCTCATTGTTGTACACAATGCATGGCTTCTCCTTATGGTTGGTTTTCACAAGCATAACCTTTGTTTTGGATTCATTTACAATCAGCCCACTATGCAAGCAAAATTTCTCAAGGACAACCATAAGCTTTTGTGCATCTTCTAAAGTGTGTGCTAGAAGCACTACATCATCCGCATACAACAAAAGCATGATTACCGCATTGCAAATAGTGACCTCTTCAATGCCTTCTTCTTGCATAAAGTCAAGTACCATTTGTTCCAACTGATCGATGCATAGACCAAAGAGAGTTGGTGACAATGGACATCCTTGTTTAGCCCCAATAGTGCTTACAAAAATTTCTGAAATTTCTCTTCCCATGCGCAATTGACAAATCACCTTCTCATAGATTCGAGAAACCGCAAGCATAAACTCACTTGGCACTTGGAGTTCTTCCATCCTTCTCCACAAATTGTTACGTGGAATCATATCAAAGCCTTTCTTAAAGTCCACAAAACAAAAATACAATCGCTTGCCTTTCAACCGACTTTCCTCCATTAGAACACGAAGAGTGACAAGATGATCAATGGTGCTATGGCATCGACAAAAACCTGCTTGTCCCTTTGCACACTTGTCATTCTCTTCAGCCCAATCAGTCAATTTCATCTCCATTATGCACCCAAACAACTTTGCCATAAGAGACCCAATCATTATAGTCCGGTAGTTGCTTACATTCTTTTCATCCCCTCCTTTGCAAAGGCTTAACCCAATTAGTACTCCAATCATAAGGCATACCATGTTGAAGTGCGAGGTTGAACATATCACACATCCACTCATGGGTAAAATCTCCTGTCCATTTGATCATCTCCGGCTTGATACCTTGAAGATCTCCCGCTTTGCGAGTGGCCAACTTTTCAAGCCCACCGCATACATCCTCAATAGTAAAAAAAGACGGCATACATGGGAGTGAACCATAAAATGGCATCTTTTCAGTATTTGCTTGCTCATATAATTGCCTACAATGTGTGTACATATCCACTAGACACAAGTTACCAAAATTCTCAACCCGCTTGCCTCTCAAGTTTCTCCAAAATCTTCCACATGCATGTGCCTTTTCTTGGACTTGAAATTATTGTTGCTTTACTTCCCATCTTCTTCTCTTCTTTTGAATCAATGCCTTGTATGTATGCAAATGACTTTGATAGTTGTCTTTGTCCATAGTTGCATCAAGCTTTATCAAGGACTTTCGAGCATCTTGACATTCTTTATCAAACCACCTTTTGCGTGATCTATCTTTGTTGATACCATGGAGATGCTTTATGGCAAAGCATTCTTCCGCACAAGAACAAATAGCTTTCTTGAAAGCTTCCCATTTAGTTTCCAATGGTGCATCACATTGAAGCTTTGTCATCCATAATTTTTGCTCAACCATTTCAATGTACATTGGTGCCCGTTTGAAATCCATACATAGTGATAACTTCTCTTTCCTTTGGCTGAGATTATCATGCTTAGTTGCTTCTCCACATGAAAGGTCAATACATAAGGTGCGATGGTCGGATTCCGGGGTCCATTGACCAAACATAAAACTCTTTATGCAATACATGATGGCTTCAGAGAGTAGCATATAGTCAATCACACTATCCCCATTATGTCTCCTACATGTAAATCCATTGGTTCCACTCCACAAAGATACACCATTGGCAATGAGCATACCCGTGCTATTACACATGTGTAAAAGTAACTTTCCATAGTGATCCGGCTCTTTCTCATCCATTGAAGTACGATCATACAAGTGAACTTCCTCCAACTCCCTTGAAATGTATGGCATATCAAATTGTTGAGTATCATGTTGTAATGTTTTTGTGCGAGCATTCATATCCCCAAATACAATAACATCACCTTTACCTTTGAAATAAGAAATGTCCTCTTCCAAATCAGAAAATGGTTGATCTCTATCCATGCAAGCATAAAAGGGAGAGTCATGATGAGGAATGTAGCAACCGGCTACAAAAATGGGTGCTCTTTTTGGTGTCATAATTTTCAGCCATACATAACGTTTGTACTTGTCATCTTTCACAATTGATACAAAATCTTCCAATCCTTTCTTAACCATACATGCTAACCCTCCTTGTCCTCTTCGTTGCTTGAGATTCTTTGACCACATCAATGAATGTACATTGTAATCCTCCAAGCCGTTAATCCTTTGTGTATCATGCTCCCAAGTTTCAACAAGAAGTACAACATCGGCTTTGCTTGTTAGTTCATCAATGCCAACCCCCGCATTCCATGGGTATCCAATACAATTCCAAAAGCATATTTTCAATTGTAACTCGGTCTCATAGGTCACGCATCCCTATTTGTTTGAGAGACTTGCCTCCTCCTTGGGCACATTTTCTTCATGAGAGATCTCCTTGTTTTTATTATTCTTTTCCTCATATGCCTTGCGACGCATATTTTGTTGCTTAATAGTGCGATCTTCACATACAAAACATTTTGTATCCCTCAAATAGATCCAACTATTATCAAGGATAATCTTTCGCTTGGTCTCATCCGGCATGGTGCATACAATTGGCCGTTCTCCTGAGCGAGGAGCTCCTTGCTTCCCCACTCTATGTGCTCCATAGACCATAACTCCGGACATGCCAAAGTGGGTTTTGAAGAAATCTTCAATAACAATGGCAAGAGAAGGAGGTGTCTCTAACTTCTCTTCGGGAATTCCACGAATAACAGTGTTCTTGGAACGTCGCTCCCGTTCCTTCAACTCCTCCACATCCACATTGTCAACATTCTTTGTTTGAACCATAGCTTGCATGAGTTAGGAATTAGAAACCACATTGCTACCACATACATCAGCCCAAGACTTGTTTGTGCATACATTTTTCATGTCGCATACATCCCGGCTCATAGTGTCAAATTTCTCCTCTTTCAATACATGGTCATGCTCTACTTTGCTCATCTGCTCCTTCAAAGCATTCAAGTCCACAAAAGAGCGTTTACATTCCTTGACTTCCTCTTCAAGTTGCATCAAACGTGTTGTTTGCATCTCAAGTGTCCTCTTGAGATTCTCATTCTCAACCACAAGTACCCTTAGCGTGCCATTCTCCATTGCAAGTGCTCGTAAGTCTTCGCCTTGTTTGTTTACGGTCTCTTGCAATGATACCAAGTACGCCATGATCATGGTTTCCGATGTCGTTGGTTGGGTGTTTGTGTTGCTATCTCCACACTTATGAGATTTTGAATCATTTTCCACAATGGTTGTGGACCTTGTTGAAGAAGAAGAACCCTTGTGAGTGCCGGAAGACATTGTATGTAAAATAGGAGATGAGAATCAATTTTGTTGAACCTGTTCACTTCAGAAATGCTGCTACAGAAACGCCTTCCATAACTCTGAAAATTTTTGTCTTTGCATCAATGCGTAGAGGACTTCGTGCTCTTCGATTGAGGCTATAGATCACCCAGATCGGAGTTCGGATGAGGAAGTTATGATCAAAAGAGTGGACTGCTGTCTACTAGATCAAAAAACGGCTGTGTTTTTTGAGAGAGAGAGAGAGAGAGAGAGAGAGAGAGAGAGAGAGAGAGAGAGAGAGAGATAGGGAGATAGGAAAGAGAGAGAGAGAGATAGGGAGATAGGAAAGAGAGAGAGAGAGGGATTGATAGAAATAGGGAGACAAAGAGAGAGAGATAGAGATAGGGATAGAGAGAGAGAGAGAGAGAGAGAGAGAGAGAGAGAGAGAGAGAGAGAGAGAGAGAGAGGGAGAGAGAGAGAGAGAGAGAGAGAGAGAGAGAGAGAGAGAGAGGGAGAGAGATAGGGAGATAGGAAAGAGAGAGAGAGATAGGGATAGATAGAAATAGGGAGAGAGAGAGAGAGAGAGAGAGAGAGAGAGAGAGAGAGAGCGATAGAAATAGAGAGAGAAGGAGAGATAGATAGAGATAGGAATATGGAGAGAGAGAGAGAGAGAGAGAGAGAGAGGGAGATAAAGATAGATAGATAGATAGAGAGAGAGAGAGAGAGAGAGAGAGAGAGAGAGGGAGAGAGAGAGAGAGGGAGAGATAGAGATAGGGATAGAAACAGAGAGAATGAGGGATAGATAGATAGATAGAGATAGAGAGAGAGAGAGAGAGAGAGAGAGAGAGAGAGAGAGAGAGAGAGAGAGAGAGAGAGAGAGGTATAGGAAGAGGCAAAGAGAGAAAGAGAGGAATAGAGAGAGATAGGGAAAGAGACAGAGATAGGGAAAGAGGGAGAGGGAGAGAAAGGAATAGAGAAATAGATAAAGAGAGGGAGAGAAATAGAGAGAGATAGAGAGAGAGAGAGAGAGAGAGAGAGAGAGAGAGAGAGAGAGAGAGAGAGAGAGAGAGAGAGAGTAAATAGAGAGAGAGAGAGAGAGAGGGAAAGAGAGGAATAGAGAGAGATAGTGAAAGAGGGAAAGAGAGAGAGATAGGTAAAGTGAGAGAGTAGATAGAGAGGGAGAGAAATAGGGAAAGAGAGAGAATAGAGATAGAGAGGGGGGGAGAGAGAGAGTAGATAGAAAGGGAGAGAAATAGAGAAAGAGAGAGAGAGATAGAGAGGGAGAGAGAGGAATAGAGAGAGATAAGGGGGGAGAGAGAGAGAGAGAGTAAATAGAGAGAGGGAAAGAGAGGAATAGAGAGAGATAGGGAAAGAGGGAAAGAGAGATAGATAGGGAGAGAGAGAAAAAGAGAGGAAAGAGGGAGAGAGAGAAAGAAGTTAAGGAGATGAAAATTGGGCTCCAAAGGGATACCTAAGCAAGCAGTGCCAAGACTAGCTTCAAGGCGAGGACACTTTCTTGAACGAAGGGCAGCCCATCCCCAAGCTTGGAGGGTGTAGGTAGAAGACAAGGGGTTCCACTTGTAAAACATGCTGGTCTGTGTTTTGCAATAACAGGATGAAGTGGCTGCCTCAGTTTGCGAGGCCAATCCAGGACATGGTGGATGTCCCTAGGGTCGCTCTTGTGGACGTACGAAGCTCGAAAAAGTGGTGCCCAAGTACAAAGCCCTCCATGCCTCGACAGAAGATGTCATCCATGTTTGGCTTCTCATCTCCAAGAGTGCTTGCTTTACATGAAGGCACAACCATGATGTTGGGATGGAGATTCCGCTTCCTAGTTCAACTGCACGATCAAGAAGGGGAGAGCGGGAGAGATAGAGAGAGAGACTCAATGAGAGAAATAGAATTACTTATTCCATTACATTAGAATTGTAATGTTACGATCAATTGATCACTTAGAAGTTGAATCTAGGTGTAGCCAACACAAAACGATGGCTACATTAACAACCTTAACATATATACGTGTGTACATATATATATGTTTATGCATGTATGTAGGCACTAAGTACGGGAGCATAGCACCCGAAGGTTAGACACTTCCTCTTGGGTATAGTCCTTTTTTAATCGTGGCGTTGCGGTCATTGATCCACTCATGCATGGATTACCACAATGTACCTTTGGTTTTACCACAGTTGAGACTGCAATGATATCTAAAGAGGTGCAGTTGACCTTTGGCACCACTAGCCTCTACTTAGGTCTACTAGTATGTGTATGTATCTTTGTGTTTGTGCGCTTATATATATATCCTCTGGGAGAGAAATGTAATGTTACGATCAATTGATCACTTAGACGTTGAATCTAGGTGCAACCAACACAAAACGATGTCTTTATTTACAACCATAACATATATATGTGTGTACATATATATTTATTTATGCATGTATATAGGCACTAAGTACGGGAGCATAGCATCCGAAGGTTAGACGCTTCCTTTTGGGTATATAGTCCTCTTTTAATAGTGGTGTTGTGGTCATTGATCCACTCATGCATGCATTACCGCAACGTACCTTTGGTTTTACCACGGTTGAGATTGCAATGATATCTAAAGAGGTGTAGTTGACCTTTGGCACTACTAGCCTCTACTTAGGTCTACTAGTATGTATATGTATCTACGTGTTTGTGTGATAATATACTTGTGTACATATTTATAGATGAGTGAGTAGGGTGGAAAGCTTAATCTTATATTGCTCTTTGTGATGTAGATGTCAGACGAGAGACCAACTGGTGAGGAGCAACCAGCTGGATCTTCTTTTGATTGGTTCACATCTCAAGTGGGCTCGCACCTGGGGTAGACATCACCTCAAGTGGATCCAAGTCTGGAGTCGGTGAGAACAAGCAAAGAAATAAATAATGTTTTTACGAAGATAACCCTAAACCATGAGTGTCATAGGTTTTTTTTTGTTATTTGCAGGCATGGCCATCCTACACCTAACCTTCTCAGATTCCTCCACCGGTCGTAGATCCTGACTTACAGTGAGCTATCTCTTTACAAGAACAATATCTCCATTCGACGGAGGATTTGTTTGGCCGCTACACTCTGCAGGCAACTTGCAACCTACAGCATTTCTCCGTAGACTACACCATGGGGGAGTCAAGGAGGCACTCCTTACCTACAGAGCCTCGCACCGACGGCACCTCCCTCTACTCTCCCTTCCTATAATCCTACTCCTGTTCCATCGTAGAGTCCTACTCCCTTTGCATCGTAGGGTCCTACTCCCATGGCATCACATGGTCCTACGCCACTCCATTCCACTCCGGCTTCGCCAGAACATCATCGACGGAGTTCCTCTGTCAACACGCGTCGACTCTCGTCTTAGGGCAACGAGCGTCGTGAGAGACGAAGTGACGATGGGATCTTGTGGTTTCTCATGTTTTGATAGTGGCGGGGGAACACAATCCCCACTTTCAGAGCGTACCGCCCTTGATGCAAAGGATGAGGATACTGAGGCACACGTGCCAGACACGAATGGGCGCTACTATAGGGTTAAATATGGCGCAAAGGTGGGTTTTCACACAGCACAGGGCAGGGAATGTCGATGCCATCTATAAATTCATATACATTCAACGTATAAGAACTATTTTATAAAGTTTAGGGACTAACTGTCCGATCATGCATGGTACATTGAGGACACTCTGTTAGCTAGATTTCCAAACGCCCTCGATCAACATTTTTCACAAGAATGGTTGGAGGGCTACATAAAGACATTTCTAAAAAACAAGCAGTCCGGTGTGCAGCACGCAACAGCCAACCAGGTCAGAGATCTAGACAGGAGTTACCGCGGTGGCAACATGGTAGACACGGAGTGGGAGTGGGCAATTTAAGAGAAGAGCGATCAAGCTGCGAGACGACGGGCTCATCATACAGACAACAACGCGAGGCTCGTGCAAGACAAACTCCCACGCACTATGGCTCAGGAGGCAAGGGAGCTTGGAAGGATAAATATGTAAGATTATTTGAATTATAACGTCCATCGGGTGATTATAAAGATTGTAGTTGATGATTTGGTGTTGTTATTGCTAACTTAGGAAAATGTCACTCTCTCTCGACCAACCACAGAGATGGTCAAGTATCAAGAGCAACAAATAGAATTTGATACTTGGCAATGGTTGTTAAAAAAAAACCACATCTCTCGTGAGCAATTCGACGCGGCGGATGGACCACTACAAGCGGTAAGTTTAAACAAGTAATTTTGTATCAATTGTTTTGAGTTGTGGATAATTGTTTAATTTGGTCTGGATTTATGTAGAGTCAAAGTGATCGAGCATATGTGCCTCTGGACGACGACAAGATAGAGGAGGATTAGATAGAAAAATGTTTTGTCAAAACTTTCATAAAGTCCCAATGTGGCACAATGTATATACAACTATTTACTTTTTATTGTAACTTTTTTAAATAGTGGATCTTCTACATTTTTAATTGTCAAGGTAAAGTAAATTCAATTTGAGTTCTTTGGTATTTTTTATACTCTTCCAAAAAACAATTGATATTTTCATTGTTTTATGCAGGTAAAAAATAAAGGTGCTCATTTGGGCCACCCAAATTTGGGTGGCCCAAATGAGCACCTTTATTTTTGAATTGGCATGTAGCGGCAATAAACGCGGTAAGAACAGCGGCAAAGATCGCGGTAAAAGCAGCGGGTATACTGCGGCTATTATTACCGCGCTTATTGTTTCTGAGAAACCACTACCGCGTTCATAGCCGCGGTTATTTCCGCCCTTGCAAATTTTTCTCTCTCCTTTTTCCTTCGTTTTTTCGCGGCAATGTTAGCGGTTATAGACAACTCCTCTTATAGTGAGAATACAAAAATGGCCAGCTGAGGGGATAAATGATGAAGTGTGATTACAAAAACTGTAGCCCTTTGCCAAAATTGATAGGGGTAAAGTGAGCAAAGTGCTCAACTCAAAGATTGAGTCAGCTCATTGAGTAGTTCGTCTATGTCAAACTCAGCACTTTCAGGCGTAGGAGATGGGCATGGAGGTCCTTGCTGCGAAGGACCAGCCTAACATGGCAATGGTTCATAGAGTGTTGCATATAGTTGTAGCTCGGCTTGGGCCTCTAATAGCTCTATCTCAAGCTCAAGGATTCTGCGTGCAAAATATCAGGTGTCTCTCCTTGGCTTGCAAGATCTTTTCCTTGGCTTGCCAATGCAACGAGTGTCTTGGATTCTTTGAGAAGCAGAACTATGGGCCGTTTGCGTGGAGGCATTGAATTATTGGCGTGACTTGCAGCCACTTTCTCTACAATCTGACCATGCCCAACGCCAGAGTTCTTGGGGCGGTCTGACCAATCCACGCGTCTCCCAAGGATGTCGTGAACATAGCATTGCTGTATAAATTACAGTGCCATTTGGTTGTTGTTTCACATAACTCTCTCTCAACGTATGAATCTTCATAGCAATACTCGTGTGAGTCCTTTGTGATGCAAATCTGATAGCTTTACAGGAGCCGATTCCTTGGCCTTTCCGTTGATTCAAAATAAGTGTTGGTTCACAAAGTGACTTGGACACAGCTTCGTGCACTCCATGGCAAGTGGATAAATAATACCGCGATGAGCAATGTCCAAATATGTAGCTTCATCCTTGACCTGCTAATCCATTGTGGGTCCATACAAGTGGACTTTGAAGATTTTTGTTTCATACATTGGCTCTTTAAATTCAGGGTGTGTGACACTTACACGCTTTACGTTGGCTCATCTCCCTTCTCCCACACTATGAAAATCTCCAAGTGCTTACCGCGCTGTTTTACCGTATTTTGTAGAGAGAAGGTGTAAATTCAGTGAGAGAAACAAGAGAGAGTATGGCGGGGGTTTTTTCTGTGTGTTTAAAGTATTACCACGACTTTATCCGTTGTTATTATCGCTGTTATTACCACACTCATTACCATAGTTATATCGGTTGCCCAAATTTAGCGCGTAAACTTTCAAATTCTAGCTTAAAGCCCCCCCCCCCCCCCCCCCAAAAAAAAAAAAATTCAAATTTTGGTGTTTCCCTCCTCTAAATTTTTTTAAAAGAATATTGTATATAATTTTCAAATATAAAAAAGAAGAGAAAGAAAGAGAGAGAGAGAGAGAAAGAGAAAGAGGGGGGAGAAGGAGGCGGGGGATATAAGGCCTGGTTCAGACACTGCGACAGAAATGCTTCCCACAGGGGTGTCTAAGCTAGGTGGCAAAAGCCTATTTGCTGCAACAAGTATCATCTTCCTTCGGGCCCGCCATTTTTCTTCCGGCACCATCCCCCTCAAAAGAGCTACCAGTCTGTCTGCACCTCTCTCTATTTTTCGCTCTTCTTCCTCCAACACCGTTCAGATGAGGCGACAGTAGACCTGTAGAAAGCCTTTCTTCCTCCAGCCTCGTCTGAACCCAACCTAAGATTACCCTTGGTTACAACTAAAATAATCATTATCAATTGATTAACATAATTGAGCATATTCTCAAATCTAAAGAGAGGAAGAGGAGGGAGAGAGGAATGGATTACACGACCAGAAAACTTTATAGCTACAAAATATTTATGAATCATATTCCAAAAAATCTCTACATGAAGCATCATCCAATTCTAATCCCATGGCTTCAAATCAATAAAGAGAGAAACGGAATTGTCGTTTGTGGATGCATTGCCAACTTCATCTTCTTCGAGTTTGTCATCCTCCATCTCATCATCTTCATCATCATGACAATCATCCTCGCTAAGACTTGCTGCCACCGGACTTGATTCATCGACCTCCCTCTCCTCTGTTTCCACCTCATCCAAAGTCGAAGGTGGAAGAGGGTCGAAGATAGTCTCCATTTCATTAGTGGAAAAAATGGTTCTCCCCCGAGGTATTACGGGAATTACGAACCAAAGTTTTGGTTGGTGGATTGCTGGGATATAGATGACCTATAAAATAGAAGCTCAAAGTGAGTAACATTGGTATAACTAACACTACAAGCAAATAAGAATAAATAAGGTACATGTCACTCACCTGCTCACAATTGTGCGGTAAAACTAAATTGCCATACCTCCCTGTGTGATGCACACTAGAGTCCACCATGTAGAGGCCATTCTCATGTCGTCTAGACACATTTGCAAACCACTTGCTCTCGAAGATGAAGCTATGAAAGGTTCTTAAATTAACATTTAGTATCCTTTCAATAGTTTCGTAGTACCTGGCTTCATCACCATCTGTATCAAAGTTACCCATGATGGCAAAATTCATGGTGGTTCTACGCTCGTCAATGTGGCGCGTACGAAAGTGACGACCCTTTGCACTACAAAATAGAAAAATATATTAATTTATCACATACATATTAAAATTAATTTCAAGAAATAGCAAGACAATATGGTTTAGGTATATGAGTACTCTACCTTTGGTACGTAGCCTCGTGCATACTCCCATTCTTTGTTGGTGATGTCTTCTCCGTGAGCTTTTACCTCGGTCATTCTCTCATGAATCCACTCTGCACTAATGAGATATGGGAAACATGCAAGGTGTCTAGGCACTGGGGGTGCCCTCCTTCCTCCATGTGCTTGTTTCCATGATTTCCTCTCTTGCAAACGCGTGGCCTTTGCCAGTATCCACAAGTCCACCCACTTGGTCATAATCCATGTTAATTAGTTTCCCCTTTCCACTTGTCAAGTGTAAAGTCATCCTTGAATCTTTCTCATTTGACCACATGCGACGCATTGAAGGATCAACTTGTGCCAAATACTCTGATATGTAAACAAATGACTCTTGAATAATCCACCCTTCGGCCATACATGCCTCTAGTTGAGACCGTAGCCACACAAAATCTTTGAGAGTCTTTAAAAATCTCTCTAAGAAGAACATATATTGTGTGTGCACTAATCCACATATAGCTATCTCCTCCACCGCGTGAACCAAGAGGTGAATTTGACTAAGAAGGACCGATCAAGAAAATGCATCTTCAATGGTACACACAGTTTTTGTTGCAAGTGTTTGAGCAGCAGGGATAGCATCTATTTTGATTTCCTTAGAGCTCACAAACTTGCAAGAAAACACACAAGGATACACTAAGTGCGAGTTGAAATTATTGTGTACATAAAAGAGGTGTAGTTGAGTGGAGTCTTGTGGTGTACCTTACTAGCTCTCCTAATTTGAAAATAATGTCCCTGACTTTCTTGTCCCGACGTATACACGTACTCACCGGCAGAATGAACTAGAATGTAAATCACGAAAAGGGAAAGTGAGTGATAGTCATACACACAAACTATAGATAGAATAGGGAGTATGAAGATTACCTGAAGCATCTTGTGCCAATCGTGGGACTTCAACCCATACAATTTAACGCTTCCACCCTTCTTCGATTTTGTGAAAGTTCCCTTTAGCAACCTCATGTATCCTGTTGGTGTGTGAATAGAGGTGATGGTACCCTTCACCTTGTCTAATTCCTCTTTTGCTAGCATCCATGGTGCTTTAGAAGCACAATATTTCCATTTGGGGCACGCCGTGGAGTGGCAGAAGCGGGGAGACGTTTTAAAAGCCTCAAATCCTCCCTCTCACTCAAAGAGTCCTTCTTGCCAATAATGTGGTCCCATAGTGTTTGGGCTACATTCTTGAATATGTGCATGGGATCCAAGAGGTGTCGTATTTTTAAGTCCTTCCAATATGGAAGCCTTAAAAATATGGAATACCTTGACATACCTTTTGGTGGAGGACACGAAGCCGGATTGTTGTTGTGGTGTTCCTCCCAAATGGAAGCCCAATCTGCCATCGTGAGCTTTAGAGGAGCCTGACCATTTGTTGGAGCCTTGTGCTTGTTATGCCCTTGGGGTAAGAAATGATGGTTGTTTGGATAGATTCCCTTCTACAAGGAATCTGGCCTCTCCGTCACCAATGATGGCCCACAAGTAGGACATGCATTGTGCCCCGATGTGGACAACCCTACATAAATATCATATGGTTAGAGAGATGAGTGAACTAAAGTGAGCTAAAGAGGGAATGAAGGAAAGAGCGATAGAGGACAGGGGGTTACAAGAAATCTCTCCAAGCCCAGGATAGTCGTGCATAGTCCACATAAGGATTCCCCTCACTTGAGCCTCTCTCCCCCCCTTTTTCAACTGAGACATCGACAACAGGAATGCCTCTCCATAACTCCTCCAACTCCTCGATGAGGGGCTTGAGGTAAATGTCAATATTTGACACTTTGTACTTCCCTGGCACAAGCAAGGAAAGAAGTATATTGCCCTTCTAGATTGTCTTCCATGATGGAATATTGTAGTTGACGATCACCACAAGCCAAGTGCTCAATGAAGTAGACTTAGTGCCTAAGGGGTTGACACCATCACTTGCTAACCCAAGCCTCAAGGCTCCAACCCAAACTCTGGCCATTGAGTTTTGATATGCCTCCATGCACGTGAATCGGCAGGGACACGCATCATTCCATTATTTGAGCGATGGTTTACGTGCCACGCGAGAAGCTCCACGATAGACCTTCTTTTAAACATGTGTTGGATGTGAGGAATTAATGGAAAATGTCTTAATACCTTGCGGGGTAGGTGTGCCCCGCTCACACCTGTCTTGTATCGTGCCTCCCCGCACACGGGACATGAGGTAGCATGTGCATGCTCATTGCGGTATAGCATGTAATCATTGATGTGCGTAGGGATGTGCTCATACTCCATTCCAAGTGTAGTGACATACAATCTAGCTCGTCGACGATCTGGAGGCATGTGGTGATCTTCTGGCAACATTTTGCCCATCAAACTATAACAAATATGCGTATTAGTATAATTCCTTGAAGACAACACCATAAAGAGAGAGGGAGAGAGTATATAAAAGCAACATTCCATAGTTACAGAAGTAGTGCATCAACACTTGCATTACTCCAACCAGATTTTGCTTGCAAGTTGAGTACTTCCAATGATGCTCAGAGCACCGAGTACCGTGCACCATCGTAAAGAGGTGTTTGGGTACTCGTCATCAATCTATCCTCCGTTTCGGCAGCCCGTTTAGCTAGTGACTCATCACATATGTCGAACATGTACTCATCCGCTACCTCAAAGTGAGACGAAGACGCCGTAGGAGCTATCGATGTAGAGCCAACGGGAGGATCACCATGCGGTGCACCCAAATCGTCCAGTCGCTCTTACCTCTGCTGTCGGTCTTGCGCGCCAGTGCACCATCACCGAACACATACCAATGGGGCACCTCCTCAAGCGAAGAGTGAGTCGCGCTATCATCTCTCCGAGCGCTTTTTCGAAGATGCCAAATCCCTTCGTTCTCCACGTGCTCCAAAGCAATGCGCCTTAAGTGAGGAATTTCCCTTTTGCACTTGGCGCAAGGACAAGGTAGTTTTTCCTTGAGCCAACGATCTTGTTCTGGGCCTCCAGGAGGACCACGATCATCCCAGGCGATGTCCTACACACGTGAAAGGTTTTTTATTTAGTCATGTGTCCTAAAAATTAAATAATTAGAAAAACAATTGATTCCATTAGAAAAATTACATATAGTTAAAGTCAAAGGGAATAAATGACAATGACTATTAAAATTATTTTTTAACTAAAAGAGATTTTAAAAAAATCAATTAATAAACGTTTAAAAGTACTACAAAATAAAGTATCCATAAAAAATTAAAAATCTTCATCAAAAAACTCAAAAGGCTAAAAAATGAAATAATGTATAGCTAAGGGTAGAGGGGGTGGTTTGTACCCCCCCCCCCCCCCCCCCCTGCAACCTTGGATTTGCATGTATCCGTTTGAAATGACTGGCCACAGTAATATGGGCGGTAATAGCCGCGGTAATAACTGGCACCTAAAAAACGAAAGAGGCATAGTATGCCTCGTTTTTGCACCATACCCTGCGTTCTTGCTCTCCGCCATCTCTCCCAAGCTCCCCCCCCCCCCACCTCTTTCTTCCCCTCTCTCCTTCTCCAAGATTCTCAAGTTTCGTCGAAGAGGGTTTCGTCCAAGTTTTGACAAGGGGGTATTGGGCCATCTTCTTTGGAAGCTGGACCTATTCGAAGCTCAACCGCGCTAGAAAGAAGAGGTAAACACAAAAGCAGATGCTCCCTTTTGTTTTCTACTACTACACACACACACACACATACACACACACACATAAATAAAAAAAAATAGAGAAAATAGAGAATCCATTATAACATAACTCGTTCATTAGGAAATGGTTGTTTCGCACAGCTTGTTTGAAATGGTTACTTTGCTAAGAACGTTTGAAAATGGTTGCTTTGCTAAGCACGTTTGGAAATGATTGATTTGTCATGCACGTTTTGGAAATGAATGTTTGGATAGTGTTAAATGAAAAGAGAGAGAGAAAGAGATAAAGGAAGGGAGAGAGAGAGAGAGAGAGAGAGAGAGGGAGAGAGAGAGAGAGAGATTTAAAGAGAGTGAGAGAAATGTTAGATAGAGAGAGAGAAATAGATAAAGAGAGTGAGGGAGAACGAGGGATAGAGGTAGATAAATAGAGAGCGAGAATTAATGAGAGAGAGAGAGACACTACAAGAGGTTGTGTGCTCTTGTGACGCTGTTAGCGACGAAAATACACTGGGTTTTTATAACCCCCGGCGTCGCTAAAACCGTCGCTACGAGCGTCGCTACGAGAGCGTCGCTATGAGCGTCGCTATATAGCGACGCTTATACCGACGCATTTAGCGACGGTCATAGTGACGGTTATAGCGACGTTTACACAGAAGACTATAGCGACGCTCATAGCGACGCTACAGAGCCATAAATAGCGACACCCAAGAGAATTTTTTTTTGGTGACAGGGCATTGAATGCCCTGCCACGCATCAACCATATTGTACTTGATTCACTTTTTTTAAAAAAGTGCAAGGGTAGATAATAGACCCAAAATAGTCACCCACAAGACGCATTGTTTGCAAAATTGACAAGCGTAAAATTGACAATTGTACACATCATAGGCAAAATGAATTGATTGGAAAATGTAATAATGACAATTGTACAACATCATAGGCATAAAGAACTGATTGGCAAAAGGAACTGCGGTGACAAATGTAATAATATACATGGTTCAAAAAGACGTATAAAATCCGTCTCATGATACATAAGCTATGAGAAACCCTAAACTAATGCTATCTAGCTACGGCTAAACTGACGTCGTCTAGTCAGACGTCTCATCGCATCCAAGCGGCGTATCTGTCGGATTCTGCAAAAAAAGACAATAAGACAGCTTTCAGTAAGTATAAACATATAACAACATTTATAAAACAATACAAAAAATAGAAAAGAGTAAACCCTAATACTAACCATGCCTCCACGAGAACTAAGAATGTCCATCAGGGCGTCTAAGCCCTTCCTGCCTGCGTACTCATGCTCGTACGGTGTGGGATCACGTCCTGTCATCGACCACTATCAAAACATACAAAGATTTCATTATGTTAGAATTAAAAAACTCATAAATCCTAAACTATCGAACATAAAGAGCAATGCGAAAACACTTACAAAATCGGCCTCAAATGATGCCCATCCACCGCTCCCCAAGTGGTGCGAGCTCCCTGCCTCTACTCGCGCTGTGGCTGCATCCTTTCGTTGCTTCCACTTGTCGGGATTCTCGCGCTCTGCTTTCTTCGCATTCTTCCAATCGTGTTTGGTCAGCCAATCTAGCCTGTTCCACCCATTCTTGATTGCTTTTTGCACTTCGGAACGCTTGTGTTTGCAGTATTCGCGCATTCGAATCTTCATCAGGTCTTCATTGAAGCGCTGATCCCGTGTTGGAACGGGAAACTCATCATGAAGTATGCTGATGACTCTGTTTTTTAAATCACTTGGTACTTCACTCCATTTGTTTAGTATGTAGTGTCTAAACAGCTGAGAGCAAAGACCACGCATACGCGAGATCACCTTCTTTCCGTCATCATCCATGATGATGCCGCCACTGAAGTCGACGGAGTAAGGCAAGCCCTCTGGCCGGTCACGCATGAACCTGGGTGTCCCGGCAGGGGTCTGTAGCGGTGTGTCGATGGGGGTACGGACGTCAGGTGTCTCCACCGGCGTCTGGGCCCCGAAGCGAGGAGTGTCGAGTGGGGTGGCTCCTGGCGGAGTAGGTAGAGGTGTGTAGCTGCTAGGAACAGTCAGCCGCGCAAAACCTGGCGTAGATGGCGATGCTGTGGCTGGTGTGGGGGCGAGCAAAGAAGGGGAGGGTAAAGAGCCTCGTCGAACACGAGGCGGTGTGGAGGCATCAACGGTGGAATCCCCAAAAGAACCGCCACCGCCACCACTAGAGCGCCGGTGTCTAGACGAGTGTGAAGTCGTCTCGTCGACACCGAAGCTTCGGAGTGCGCCGAATGCTCCGAAAGAGAGGGAGATGCGGATGGAGTAGGAACGCGCGATGATGCGCCAGAGCGATGACGCTCCACGTACCACTGTCTCTACTGCGGTGACAAAGAAGAAAGAAACTCCTCATCATCCATACCTGCATTAAACACACGAATATTTAAACTTAATATTGAATGAATAGAGTAGACAATGACGCAAAGACCATTAAATACAATGACGTAATGACGCATATAAATACAATGACGCAATGAATTGATTGAGCGAAGAGGCAAGTGGAAAACTCAGAATTTTCAATCAAAAGATGTGAGCGCGAGTAGAAAAAAGCGTTATACACCATGGAAGGTACTTAGAGAGCCAGAGCTTTTACAACACGGAGCAAAATTGTTCAAATACAATATTTGTGGCTTTAAGATCTCTCTCTCTCATCCTCGCATAACTCAGCATAACTTTCTATATCTATATAGAGCTCTCCGTTTAAACACATATCCTCCGTTTCATTTTGTAGCTCCTCTGCATGCATCCCATATAGAGTAGTAGCATCTTGATGCTCGTCTGGCACCACCGCAGCGGCTTCTGATTGAGCATCTTCTCTGATCTCCTCCATTGATGCCGTTGTGATTGGCACATGGTAGCCTTCATACGTCCTTGCACTACGAGGGGCTACCTCTATGACGTACCACTAGTTTTATGTAGACTTTGTAGGATGAAATATTACCTGCCAGAGCCACATAACTTACATGAGAGCTTTCAAGCACATAACTTGTAAAAGGGGGATGTTAACTATTTACATACTTACTTGTTCACAATGCTCGGGTAGTACGAAAGTGTCTCTTAGGTCAGTCCATTTCTTAGTAGAATCCACCTCAAGAAAACCAGACTCTCCTCTACGCACAGTAGCGTTGCGACCCTCCATGATTATCTTGAACCATTGCACGTCGAACAAGTCGACAAAAAATCCTCTGTAATCGATCCTCAAAATCTCTTGTAGCGTGCCGAAGTAAGTGAGTTCCGCCACCACAGGATCTGCATCAGAGGAACGTCGTCGACTAGACTGTTCAAATTTTGCCATGATTCCACAATCTTGAGTAAAACGCTTTTTGTCGATTCGTTTCACCCTAAAATGTCGACCTTTACACCATGCTGCTGTCTATGACTTATACTACAACGAACAAAGTTATGAGTGGCCGTTCAAACGTTTAGAAATAAAGTCACTAGCTAGTCGTACATTGCAAACTTACCTTGGTCGCGGAACCCCGAGAGTACTCCCACTCTTCCTCAATCACTTCGTCACCGCATTGTTGTGCACTTTTCAATTGGTTGTGCAACCATCTTAAGCTCATGAATGTTGGTAGGCTCTCCAGACCCGTCGGATAGTGCATCGGTGGTCGTCTTCCCCGTCTCCACTCGATTCGTGCCCTTTGTCGCTCTTGCTTTGCATCCTCATATTGTGAAATCCACTATTGCATCACTGGATTTATCAAATCCGTCTAGCCACTCTCCAATGTACACTAGGGACTCTGATACCAACCAACCTTCTGCCATGAACTTAAGCGTTTTCATCAAACGTTTAAAGAAGAACATCCATCTGGAATGAACTGTGCCAGCTATTTCCACCTCATCAACTATGTGAACAAGAAGATGCACCTGAATGGTTAGCATGGTAGTAGAAAAATGTTTCTCAAACATGCACACAAGCTCCGCAGCATTTAGTTTGGCGAATGGTATGGAGTCTACGTTGATCTCCTTTTGTGAGATCCATTGCGCCAGCTTTGCAAGTTTGTAGATTGTGTTACGGATGTCGAGAGACAAACATCCCTCAATGGCAACTGGTAAAATAAACACTAAAGTATGTGCAGCAATGATATTAAAGTCCACATTTTATGCAATGATATTAAAGTCCACTATGAATGTACCTGACACATTTTATGCCAATCGTGTGACTTCAAACCGGTAAGCTTTCCTTCTTTAGTAAAACAAGTTCGGAGCGAGTGCATTACGCCAGTGGGGGTCCGCAAAGATCATATGGTCTCTTTTACTTTGCGTTCTTGGGCTCCTGTGAAAATCCATGGTGCTTTAGGGAGTTTTATCGATCCATCAGACGCTGTTTGCGGCCAATATTGCTCCATACGATCCACATTTCTAAGGTCAACTCTGGCTCCCAAAGTATCTTTCTTGCCGGTCAGATGGTCCCATAGTAGATTACCCACATTCTTGAATATGTGCATCGGATCGAGCAAGTGATTGATTATGAGTCAGGGCCAGTATGGTAACTCGTACCATAGAGATAGTCTCTTCATCCCTGGAGGAAATCCGTCATCTCACATCTCCTTCTGCTCTAACCATGCTTGTGCAGACATCCTTGGTGGCTCTCTTCCCAAAAATCCGTCGCGTAACACATGATTCTCTGGAAGATACACTTGATGACCTTCGTAGATTTGCTTCTTCAGTGAGGGCGCCCTACGTGCATTCATTCTAGGTCCACATGTGACACATGCTGTGTATCCGCTTGTTTGAAGCCCTGCATGTATACACATGATAATAGATCAACTATGGGAAAAAACAAGATTTACAGTGTCTGAGTGAGGAGTGTCAATAGATCACCTGAGCATTCTGTTAGCCCGGGATAGTCATGCATGGTCCACATTAGAATGCCTCTGATCAAAGCATTCCGTCCTCCTGTGTGTCGGCTCATATCCACCACCTCTATGCCAATCCACAATTGTTGTAGCTCTTCCAATAGTGGACGAAGATACACATCCATATTCCCCACTTTATATTGCCCTGGCACAATCAAGCTTAGCCATAGGTGCCCCTTCTTCGTAGTCAACCACGGGGGAATCTTGTAGTTGACGATGACAACGGGCCATACGCTGTAAGATGTTGATCTTTGACCAAATGGATTTACGCCATCCATAGCCAGGCCTAAGCGCAAATTTCGAGCTTCCCTGGAAAAATCCGACCATGTTCCATCTATATGTTTCCAGGCTGCGCAATCTGCAGGAATTCGTAGCACACCATCCGAAGATTTATTCTCCTCATGCCATGATTCTGGGGCGGCCATGGACTTACATTCGAAGAAATGCTTGATGCGAGGAAGCAGAGGAAAATGTCGCAAAACCTTTTGTGGAATTTTTGTCCCGTGGAGATCTACTCGATATCTTTCAAAATCACATTTCGGAAACTTCTCCATGTCTATGTATTCCCCTCTGAAAAGAATGCAGTCATTAGGACAAGCGTGGATAGAATTGTAATCCATCCCCAAGTTTCGCAAAATCTTTCTTGCTTCATCTCGGGAATCTGGCATCACATTGTCAGCTGGTAGTATGTGCTCTTTAAGGAATCTACACGACATAAAAATACGATACAGTCGTGTAAAAATCTATCAAATCATTATACATTTAGAGTTTTATTAAAGCAAACTAATTGTAATAGATCACCTGAAAAGCGCTCTGACGCTAGTGTCACTCCATCCAAAATTTGCCTGCATGTTGAGAAGAACCAGGAGTGCTTTCAATCTAGACATACGTGCTCCATTATACAATGGCGTATCGGCTTCACTTTTCATATCATCATAGATAAGCGTTTCTAAATCCATGATCGTCTCGATCATTTCATCAATCTCGGGCTCAAACATTGCCTCGTTGGGAATGTGCTCTGCATGATCATCCCCCGAGCTGTCAGAGGCTACATCTTGTGGCCTCACATATGCTGCTTGACCAAAGCGCCTGCGAACGTGTCTATTGGGTTGCAAGATTGCTGCTTGTTGGCCAGCGTCAGAGTCCGACGAGTTATAATTGGCAACAACTCGATCTATAATAGATGGATCGAACTCGCCAAATTCGCGAACGTGCTGCAAAGAAACACGTCTTGTTCGTCACACAGCATGCTTGCATTGATTACAAGGACATAAGACCCTCGTTGAGAGATAGGTGTTTCGGTTGGACGGTCCCACATCCTCGTCACTACTCATAATGAGGATAAAAATCTTATAACCTGGACAACAAATTTAATATTCTATTGGCATTCTTCGTCTTATCTCTCTCTCTCCCTCTCTCTCTCTCTCTCTCTCTCTCTCTCTCTCTCTCTCTCTCTCTCTCTCTCTCTCTCGCTTTACCTCACATTCTCTAGTCATGTCCAATCCCCGCACACCTCGGTCTAGAGGTGCACGGAGATCAGAACCACCGGGTTATAATCTCGTCTTTATTGGTCAATACCTATATTTGTGGATACAAGAAATCTACAGACCCACGTCTACATGATACTGCATGTAGTGGACAAAACCCCTTTGCCTCTTCTCTAGCTGTAGCACTTCACAACATCTTAACATCTTTTCACAGTAGATCTTTCCACTGTTCGTCTAACTCTAAACCCTAAACCGTAAGTAACTCTTGCGTGGACTCGATCTAACATAAATAAGCGTAAATCTAACTAAAAATAAACCTAAATCTAATTTAACGTAAGTCTATATCTAACCTAATCTTTAACGTCTTTTGGGATAGTTTCCTACGACGTTAAAACTCTCTTCTTCTTGTGTGTGTGTGTGTGTGTGTGTGTGTGTGTGTGTGTGTGTGTGTGTGTGTGTGTGTGTGTGGGTAAACCTAAATAAACCTAAGTCTAATCTAATATAACATAAATCTAAATCTAACGTAAATTATGTTATATTAAAAACAAAGAGCTAAACTAACAGGGATTATAAGAATCTTAAAACTGATTTAACACATAATTTTGCACATAACTCGGCAAGACTTGGCATTCTCATCACTAAAGATGTGAGAGTTAACTTCCGACGGTGACGCTGCCTCATCTCCATCCACATCTGACGACAGCAATTGGCCCTTTAGACCGTTCTTGCTCTTGTTACTAACTTTGAAGTTGCTGTTGAATGACTAGAGGTTGTCTAGGTTGTCATTGTGTCGGGGATGTAGTGACTCTTGCCGCCCTGAAGATCCACCTTCTTCCCTATCTTCTGAAGGCAATTCACGAGTACTTTTGGATCGACGGAGCCCACCATGAGTGAAGGCAGCAATACCCTATATTCCATTGAGGGCTTTCTTCACCCGCTTCATGCAGGCATCGCAGTCTATGGAGACCTAAATCTAATCTAATATAACGTAAATCTAAATCTAGCGTAAATAAACGTAAATCTAATTAAAAATAAACCTAAATCTAATCTAATTTAACTTATATAAACCTAAATCTAATTTAACGTAAGTCTACATCTAACCTAATCTTTAACGTCTTTTAGGATAGTTTCCTACGACGTTATAACTCTCTTCTTCTTGTGTGTGTGCGCGTGTGTGGATGTGTGTGCCAATAAAAAGAGATAAATGGTATAACCTTTCTATCACCCATGCCAAGTATGATAGATTGGTTATGCCATTTCCCTCTTGAATAATAGGTCTTGAGTTCAACTCCTCGTCGGCTAGATCTTTAGGTCTTTTAATTTTAATTAGTTTCCTACGACGTTAAATTACTTTCTCTCTCTTTCTCTCTCAATGTGTGTGCGTTTTTTTGGATCGTATGCATGTTTTCTCTCTCTTTTCCTCTCTCAATGTGTGCGTTTTTTGTTTATGCATGTTCTCTCTCTCTTTTCCTCTCTCAATGCGTGCGTTTTTTGTTTATGCATGCTCTCTCTCTCTCTTTTCCTCTCTCAATGTGTGTGTGCATTCTTTGTTTATGTATGTGTGTGTGTGTTTTTGTTTATGTTTGTACTCTCTCTCTCTCTCTCTCTCTCTCTCAAAAACACTATGCGTGTGTGTGTGTGTGTATGTGTGTGTGAGAGAGAGAGAGAGAGGGAGAGAGAAAGAGGGGAAGGGAACATGAGAGTGAGGAGAGGGAAGGAGCATACCTGGCTCTCCTTCCTCTCCTCGTGTGTGTGTGTGTGTGTTTGTGTGTGTGTGTGTGTGTGTGTGGAGAAGAAAAAGAGAGAGAGAGAGAGAGAGAGAGAGAGAGAGAGAGAGAGAGAGAGCGTTACCTGCTCCTTGCTTGAGGGCACCGGAAAACTCAGATCTGAGATCTGAGTTTTTGGGCTCGCTCTGGGCACCGAAAAACTCAGATCTGAGATCTGAGTTTTTGGGCGCGCTCTGTTATTTTTTTAGCCCAGTCGGCGTCGCTATGAGCGTCGCAAATTTGGAAATTTGCGACGCTCATAGCGACGCCGGGATTTTTTTTTTGAGCGTCGCTGTGTGAGCGTCGCTAATATGAATAGCCTCTTGTAGTGAGAGAGGGAGAGAGAGATAGCAAAATAGGGAAAGAGGGAAAGAGAGAGGGAAAGTGGATGTTCCTGGGGTCTCTCTTGTGGACGTACGCGAAGCCCGAAAAATTGGTGCCCAAGTCCAAAGCCACCATGAACTTAGCCGAGACCTCCATGCCTTGGCAGAAGATGTCATCCATGTTTGGCTTCTCATCTCTGAGAGTGCTTGCTTTACATGGAGGCACAGACATGACTCTCGGATGGAGAGAGAGAGAGAGACCGAGTGAGAGAAATACAAGTACTTATTGCATTACATCAGAATTGTAATGTTACAATCAATTGATCACTTAGATGGTGAATTTAGGTGCAGCCAACACAAAACGATGGCTACATTTACAACCTTAACATATATATGTGTGTACATATATATCTGTTTATGCAGGTATGTAGGCACTAAGTACGGGAGCATAGCATCCGAAGGTTAGACGCTTCCTCTTGGGTATAGTTCTTTTTTAATCGTGGCGTTGCCATCATTGATCCACTCATGCATGGATTACCGCAATGTACCTTTGGTTGATCCACTCATGCATGGATTACCGCAATGTACACTACAAGAGGCTATTCATATTAGCGACGCTCACATAGCGATGCTCAAAAAAACAATTCCCGGCGTCGCTATGAGCGTCGCAAATTTACAAAGAAATTTGCGACGCTCATAGCGACGCCGACTGGGCTAAAAAAATAACAAAGAGCGCCCAAAAACTCAGATCTCAGATCTGAGTTTTTCGGCGCCCTCAAGCAAGGAGCAGGTAACGCTCTCCCTCTCTCTCTCTCTCTCTCTCTCTCTCTCTCTCTTTCTTCTCCACACACACACACACACACACACATGAGGAGAGAAAGGAGATCCAAGTATGCTCCTTCCCTCTCCTCACTCTCATGTTCCCTTCCCCTCTTTCTCTCTCCCTCTCTCTCTCTCTCTCACACATACATAGTGTTTTTGAGAGAGAGAGAGAGAGAGAGAGAGAGAGAGAGAGAGTACAAACATAAACAAAAACGCACACACACATACATAAACAAAGAATTCACACACACATTGAGAGAGGAAAAGAGAGAGAGAGCATGCATAAACAAAAAACGCACACATTGAGAGAGGAAAAGAGAGAGAGAACATGCATAAACAAAAAACGCACACGTTGAGAGAGGAAAAGAGAGAGAAAACATGCATAAACAAAAAAACGCACACACATTGAGAGAGAAAGAGAGAGAAACTAATTTAACGTCGTAGAAAACTAATTAAAATGAAAAGACCTAAAGATCTAGCCGACAAGGAGTTGAACTCAAGACCTATTATTCAAGAGGGAAATGGCATAACCAATCTATCATACTTGGCATGGGTGATAGAAAGGTAATACCATTTATCTCTTTTTATTGGCACACACATCCACACGCGTGCATACACACAAGAAGAAGAGAGTTATAACGTCGTAGGAAACTATCCTAAAAGACGTTAAAGATTAGGTTAGATGTAGACTTACATTAAATTAGATTTAGGTTTATTTAAGTTAAATTAGATTAGATTTAGGTTAATTTTTAATTAGATTTACGTTTATTTACGCTAGATTTAGATTTACGTTATATTAGATTAGATTTAGGTCTCCATAGACTGCGATGCCTGCATGAAGCGGGTGAAGAAAGCCCTCAATGGAATATAGGGTATTGCTGCCTTCACTCATGGTGGGCTCCGTCGATCCAAAAGTACTGGTGAAATGTCTTCAGAAGATAGGAAAGAAGGTGGATCTTCAGGGCGGCAAGAGTCACTACATCCCCGACACAATGACCATCTAGACAACCTCTAGTCATTCAACAGCAACTTCAAAGTTAGTAACAAGAGCAAGAACGGTCTAAAGGGCCAATTGCTGTCATCAGATGTGGATGGAGATGAGGCAGCGTCACCGCCGGAAGTTAACTCTCACATCTTTAGTGATGAGAATGCCAACTCTTGCCGAGTTAGGTGAAAAATTATGTGTTAAATCAGTTTTAAGGTTCTTATAATCCCTGTTAGTTTAGTTCTTTGTTTTTAATATAACATAATTTACGCTAGATTTAGATTTATGTTATATTAGATTAGACTTAGGTTTATTTAGGTTTACCCACACACAGACACACACACACACACACACACACACACACAAAAGAAGAAGAGAGTTTTAACGTCGTAGGAAACTATCCCAAAAGACGTTAAAGATTAGGTTAGATGTAGACTTACGTTAAATTACATTTAGGTTTATTTTTAGTTAGATTTACGTTTATTTAGATTTACGCTTATTTACGTTAGATCGAGTCCATCCAAGAATTACTTACGGTTTAGGGTTTAGAGTTAGACAAACAATGAAAAGATCTACTGTGAAAAGATGTTAAGATGCTGTGAAGTGCTACAGCTAGAGAAGAGGCAAAGGGGTTTTGTCCACCACATGCAATATCATGTAGACGTGGGTCTGTAGATTTCTTGTACCCACAAATATAGGTATTGACCAATAAAGACGAGATTAAAACCCGGTGGTTCTGATCTCCGTGCACCTTTAGACCGAGGTGTGCGGGGATTGGACATGACTAGAGAATGTGAGGTAGAGAGAGAGAGAGAGAGAGAGAGAGAGAGAGAGAGAGAGAGAGAGAGAGAGAGAGAGAGAGAGATAAGATGAAGAATGCCAATAGAATATTAAATTTGTTGTCCAGGTTATAAGATTTTTATCCTCATTATGAGTAGTGACGAGGATGTGGGACCGTCCAACCGAAACACCTATCTCTCAACGAGGGTCTTATGTCCTTGTAATCAATGCAAGCATGCTGTGCGACGAACAAGACGTGTTTCTTTGCAGCACGTTCGCGAATTTGGCGAGTTCGATCCATCTATTATAGATCGAGTTGTTTCCAATTATAACTCGTCGGACTCTGACGCTGGCCAACAAGCAGCAATCTTGCAACCCAATAGACGCGTTCGTAGGCGCTTTGGTCAAGGAGCATATGTGAGGCCACAAGATGTAGCCTCTGACAGCTCGGGGGATGATCATGCAGAGCACATTCCCAACGAGGCAATGTTTGAGCCCGAGATTGATGAAATGATCGAGACGATCATGGATTTAGAAACGCTTATCTATGATGATATGAAAAGTGAAGCCGATACGCCATTGTATAATGGAGCACGTATGTCTAGATTGAAAGCACTCCTGGTTCTTCTCAACATGCAGGCAAAGTTTGGATGGAGTGACACTAGCGTCACAACGCTTTTCAGGTGATCTATTACAATTAGTTTACTTTAATAAAACTCTAAATGTATAATGATCTGATAGACTTTTACACGACTGTATCATATTTTTATGTTGTGTAGATTGCTTTAAGAGCACATACTACCAGCTGAAATGTGATGCTAGATTCCCGAGATGAAGCAAGAAAGATTTTGCGAAACTTGGGGATGGATTACAATTCTATCCATGCTTGTCCTAATGACTGCATTCTTTTCAGAGGGGAATACATAGACATGGAGAAGTTTCCAAAATGTGATTCCGAAAGATATCGAGTAGATCTCCACGGGACAAAAATTCCACAAAAGGTTTTGTGACATTTTCCTCTGCTTCCTCGCATCAAGCATTTCTTCGAATGTAAGTCCATGGCCGCCCTAGCATCATGGCATGAGGAGAATAAATCTTCGGATGCTGTGCTAAAAATTCCTACAGATTGCGCAGCCTGGAAACATATAGATGGAACATGGTCGGATTTTGCCAGGGAAGCTCGAAATTTGCGCTTAGGCCTGGCTATGGATGGCGTAAATCCATTTGGTCAAAGATCAACATCTTATTGTGTATGGCCGGTTGTCATCGTCAACTACAACATTCCCCCGTGGTTGACTACGAAGAAGGGGCACCTATGGCTAAGCTTGATTGTGCCAGGGCAATATAAAGTGGGGAATATGGATGTGTATCTTCGTCCACTATTGGAAGAGCTACAACAATTGTGGATTGGCATAGAGGTGGTGGATATGAGCCGACACACAGGACGACGGAATGCTTTGATCAGAGGCATTCTAATGTGGACCATGCATGACTATCCCGGGCTAACAGAATGTTCAGGTGATCTATTGACACTCCTCACTCAGACACTGTAAATCTTGTTTTTTCCCATAGTTGATCTATTATCATGTGTATACATTCAGGGCTTCAAACAAGCGGATACAGAGCATGTGTCACATGTGGACCTAGACTGAATGCACGTAGGGCGCCCTCACTGAAGAAGAAAATCTACGAAGGTCATCAAGCATATCTTCCAGAGAATCATGTGTTACGCGACGGCTTTTTGGGAAGAGAGCCACCAAGGATGTCCGCACAAGCATGGTTAGAGGAGAAGGAGATGTGCGATGACGGATTGCCTCCAGGGATGAAGAGACTATCTCTATGGTACGAGTTACCATACTGGCCCCGACTCATGATGAATCACTTGCTCGATCCAATCAAGAATGTGGGTAATCTACTATGGGACCATCTGACCGGCAATAAAGATACTTTGGGAGCCAGAGTTGACCTTAGAAATGTGGATCGTATGGAGCAATATTGGCCGCAAACAGCGTCTGATGGATCGATAAAACTCCCTAAAGCACCATGGATTTTCACAGGAGCCCAAGAACGCAAAGTAAAAGAGACCATTCGATCTTTGCGGACCCCCACTGGCGTAATGCACTCGCTCCGAACTTGTTTTACTAAAGAAGGAAAGCTTACTGGTTTGAAGTCACACGATTGGCATAAAATGTGTCAGGTACGTTCATAGTGGACTTTAATATCATTGCATAAAATGTGGACTTTAATATCATTGCTGCACATACTTTACAGTTTATTTTACCAGTTGCCATTGAGGGATGTTTGTCTCTCGACATCCGTAACACAATCTACAAACTTGCAAAGCTGGCGCAATGGATCTCACAAAAGGAGATCAATGTAGACTCCATACCATTCGCCAAACTAAATGCTGCGGAGCTTGTGTGCATGTTTGAGAAACATTTTCCTACTACCATGCTAACCATTCAGGTGTATCTTCTTGTTCACATAGTTGATGAGGTGGAAATAGCTGGCACAGTTCATTCCAGATGGATGTTCTTGTTAGAACGTTTGATGAAAACGCTTAAGGGATATGTGTGTCAAAAGGCACGTCCGGAGGGTAGCATGGCAGAAGGTTGGTTGGTATCAGAGTCCCTAGTGTACATTGGAGAGTGGCTAGACGGATTTGATAAACCCCGAGACACGCTATGGCGAACCATAGATGATGAGCGCATATCTGGGATTGTCATGTGCAATCCCGGTGTTGAGAAGAAGATGACGGAAGATCTAGAGGCTAAAATCAACCGATTTTGCATGCTTCACAATCCAGTGATGCAAAAGTGGATTTCACAATATGAGGATGCAAAGCAAGAGCGACAAAGGGCACGAATCGAGTGGAGACGGGGAAGACGACCACCGATGCACTATCCGACGGGTCTGGAGAGCCTACCAACATTCATGAGCTTAAGATGGTTGCACAACCAATTGAAAAGCGCACAACAATGCGGTGACGAAGTGATTGAGGAAGAGTGGGAGTACTCTCGGGGTTGCGCGACCAAGGTAAGTTTGCAGTGTACACTAGCTAGTGACTTTATTTCTAAACGTGTGAACGGCCACTCATAACTTTGTTCGTTGTAGTATAAGTCATAGACAGCAGCATGGTGTAAAGGTCGACATTTTAGGGTGGAACGGATCGACAAAAAGCGTTTTACTCAAGATTGTGAAATCATGGCAAAATTTGAACAGTCTAGTCGACGACGTTCCTCTGATGCAGATCCTATGGTGGAGGAACTCACTTACTTCGGCATGCTACAAGAGATTTTGAGGATCGATTATAGAGGATTTTTTGTCGACTTGTTCGACATGCAATGGTTCAAGATAATCATGGAGGGTCGCAACGCTACTGTGCGTAGAGGAGAGTCTGGTTTTCTTGAGGTGGATTCTACTAAGAAATGGACTGACCTAAGAGACACTTTCGTACTACCCGAGCATTGTGAACAAGTAAGTATGTAAATAGTTAACATCCCCCTTTTACAAGTTATGTGCTTGAAAGCTCTCATGTAAGTTATGTGGCTCTGACAGGTAATATTTCATCCTACAAAGTCTACATCAAACTAGTGGTACGTCATAGAGGTAGCCCCTCGTAGTGCAAGGACGTATGAAGGCTACCATGTGCCAATCACAACGGCATCAATGGAGGAGATCAGAGAAGATGCTCAATCAGAAGCCGCTGCGGTGGTGCCAAACGAGCATCAAGATGCTACTACTCTATATGGGATGCATGCAGAGGAGCTACAAAATGAAACGAAGGATATGTGTTTAAACGGAGAGCTCTATATAGATATAGAAAGTTATGCTGAGTTATGCGAGGATGAGAGAGAGATCTCTTAAAGCCACAAATATTGTATTTGAACAATTTTGCTCCGTGTTGTAAAAGCTCTGGCTCTCTAAGTACCTTCCATGGTGTATAACGCCCTTTTCTACTCGTGCTCACATCTTTTGATTGAAAATTCTGAGTTTTCGACTTGCCTCTTCGCTCAATCAATTCATTGCGTCATTGTATTTATATGCGTCATTACGTCATTGTATTTAATGGTCTTTGCATCATTGTCTAGTATATTCATTCAATATTAAGTTTGAATATTCGTGTGTTTAATGCAGGTATGGATGATGAGGAGTTTCTTTCTTCTTTGTCACCGCAGCAGAGACAGTGGTACGTGGAGCGTCATCGCTCTGGCGCATCATCGCGCGTTCCTACTCCATCCGCATCTCCCTCTCTTTCGGAGCATTCGGCGCACTCCGAAGCTTCGGTGTCGACGAGACGATCTTCACACTCGTCTAGACACCGGCGCTCTAGTGGTGGCGGTGGCGGTTGTTTTGGGGATTCCACCGTCGATGCCTCCACACCGCCTCGTGTTCGACGAGGCTCTTTATCCTCCCCTTCTTTGCTCTCCCCCACACCAGCCATAGCATCGCCATCTACGCCAGGTTTCGCGCGGCTGACTATTCCTAGCAGCTACACACCTCTACCTACTCCGCCAGGAGCCACCCCACTCGACACTCCTCGCTTCGGGGCCCAGACGCCTGTGGAGACACCTGACGTCCATACCCCCATTGACACGCCACTAGAGACCTCTGCTGGGACACCCAGGTTCATGCGTGACCGGCCAGAGGGCTTGCCTTACTCCGTCGACTTTCGCGGCGGCATCATCATGGATGATGAAGGCAAGAAGGTGATCTCGCGTATGCGTGGTCTTTGCTCTCAGCTGTTTAGACACTACATACTAAACAAATGGAGTGAAGTACCAAGTGATTTAAAAGCCAGAGTCATCAGCATACTTCATGAAGAGTTTCCCGTTCCAACACGGGATCAGCGCTTCAATGAAGACCTGATGAAGATTCGAATGTGCGAATACTGCAAACACAAGCATTCCGAAGTGCAAAAAGCAATCAAGCATGGGTGGAACAGGCCAGATTGGCTGGCCAAAGAAGATTGAAAGAATGTGAAGAAAGCAGCGCGCGAGAATCCCGACAAGTAGAAGCAACAAAAGGATGCAGCCAGAGCACGAGTAGAGGCAGGGAGCTCGCATCACTTGGAGAGCGGTGGATGGGCATCATTTGAGGCCGATTTTGTAAGTGTTTTCGCATTGCTCTTTATGTTCGATAGTTTAGGGTTTATGAGTTTTTTAATTCTAACATAATGAAATCTTTGTATGTTTTGACAGTGGTCGATGACAGGACGTGATCCCACACCGTATGAGCGCGAGTACGCAGGCAAGAAGGGCTTAAACGCCCTGATGGACATTCTCAGTTCTCGCGTCGGCATGGTTTGTATTAGGGTTTACTCTTTTCTATTTTTTGTATTGTTTTATAAATGTCGTTATATGTTTATACTTACTGAAAGCTATCTTATTGTCTTTTTTTGCAGAATTCGACAGATACGCCGCTTGGACGCGATGAGACGTCTGACTAGACGAGGTCAATTTAGCCATAGCTAGATAGCATTAGTTTAGGGTTTCTCATAGCTTATGTATCATGAGACGGATTTTATACGTCTTTTTGAACCATGTATATTATTATATTTGTCACCGCAGTTCATTTTGCCAATCAATTCTTTATGCCTATGATGTTGTACAATTGTCATTATTACATTTGCCAATCAATTCATTTTGCCTATGATGTGTACAATTGTCAATTTTGCAAACGATGCGTCTTGTAGGTGACTATTTTGGGTCTATTATCTACCCTTGCACTTTTTTAAAAAAGTGAATCAAGTACAATATGGTTGATGGGTGGCAGGGCATTCAATGCCCCCTCACCAAAAAAATTTCTCTCGGGCGTCGCTATAACCGTCGCTATTTATGGCTCTGTAGCGTCGCTATGAGCGTCGCTATAGACTTCTGTGTAAACGTCGCTATAACCGTCGCTATGAGGGTCGCTATATAGCGACCCATACAGCGACGCTATTAGCGACGCTGGGGGTTATAAAAACCTAGTGTATTTTCGTCGCTAACAGCGTCACAAGAGCACACAACCTCTTGTAGTCTTTTGGCCTTCTCTTAAGGCAATGATCGTCTCTGTCAACCATGCATCTTGGGTATCTCAATGTCTCGATCCATCCCTTAAACAAAGTGTAATCAAACTGCTTCCTAAAGGACTTTTTCCCAAGAAGATGATAGAGTGGCAACCCATAACAATGATGGGGATCTTGTAGAAGATTGTTGCTAAAGTTTTGGCACTCGAAATTTCACCTTTCCTCATACAACATGTACATAAAAGCCAATCTGGACTTATAGGTGGCAGATCTCTATATAATAACATTCTTACAATTAATCTCGTTATTGAACATGCGTTGAGGTCCAATCAAGACCTTATATTATTTCAAATTGACTTCTAAAGCTTTTGACTCGGTGTTGTGGGATTTTGTGAGATGCATTTTGATTAAAATGGGCTCTAGGGAGCAAATTGTAGCATGTATATTTCTATTGGGCCAGGGAGCATGGCCTTGCCTTCTCATTAATAGCAGGCTCTTTGAGCCTATTTGAATTAACAGATCTGTAAGGGAGGGATGCCCTTTGAGCCCGTTGCTCTTTGCTGTGGTTACTCACCCACTATTCACGTATTTAGACTCCCTTGTAGTAGACAACAAGCTCTAGGGGTTGTATCTTGGTCCAAACAGCTCGTTGGGCAAGGGTTTGCTGATGACACCATCCTTTTTTTTGAAGGCGAACAATGTCAATATCGCAAGAAGCCTTTCCTTCTTATCTAGCTTTGCACTCGTAGTAGGTCTGCATATTAACTTGGCTAAGTCCACATGGATAGATGTATCAGCTCGGGACTTTGACGGCCTGGTTTGGAATAGGAAGAGGCTACCTAAAGGTCACGTGTTTAAACACTTGGGCTATCGAGTTGGTGTGAATGTAGCTATGCACAACTTAACCACTTGGATAATGGATCGAGTTTTGATGAAGGTGGCCAAATGGAACTGTGATGAGTGGCGGTTGCGTGTCCGGATTTGTATTGCTCAATTTGTGATGTTTCCTTACTTGTCGTATTGTCTTTCCTTACTGTAGTGGATAGATAGATCCCTAGCACCCTTTAAGTCGGCGGTAGATAAATTTATCTAGGGAACGCCAAGTGTTGCTTCTTTTCCTATTGCTTAGGACAACATATGTAAGCCCTATGGTCAAGGGGGATTGAGTTTCTTGGACCTTACAAATAATGCTGATGCAAGGAGATGCACTCTGTTCAAACATGCTTTGCTTAAAGATACTGATTGGGCATTATGCTTCTGGTTATTGATCAGTAACTCTATGGTTTACTTCCATGGGGCCTGGAATTTGCTAGCATGGGATAAGTGTTTTCCACTGCTCCTCTTAAAACGGGTTATATGATCTCTCAGATGTTGGCATCCTCATGGAAAGGTGTATTGCAGCGGTTGATATGGAATAGTAGGGCTAGGTACACTGGGAACTGTCTAGGGTAGCTTAACCAAGAAGAGATTCGCTAGAGATGTGAGACTCAGGATTCGAACTCGCCATTCATGGGCTACAGCCTGCGCATGAGCATATAGATTCCAGCAAGGGGCTATGGCCTGATTGGCGATCTGAAGGCTGAGCTGTTGAGATTAGAGAAAGACGAAGGAGCTCAGTTGGAAGAAGAGGAGGGAGTCGTGCCTCGCGAGTTGTGAGTGACATGACTCTCAACAAAATTACATGCAAAATTATGACACACAGTTTGCTAAATTGCTATTCTAGATATTTGCATACGTTATAACTTATACATTATATGTATGCATAGATACATATAACTACACACACACACAGACACAACATACATACATACATACATACATACATATATATATATATGTGTGTGTGTGTGTGAGAGAGAGAGACTATGACACCTTGGTCCTTATACTTGGGAGTGTAATGACACCTTGTCCCTAGCACAAAAGCTTTATGCTAACGCCCATTTCAACCATTTTAAGCTTTATTTGATGCCCATGATGCCAATGACGCCCAAAATGGAATCCAAATTAAAGGCACGGAGCCTTGCACCTTTTTTTGCACGTCTGTTGCAAATAGTATCTGAAAAAATAAAGCGAAGTGGTTATAAGGATCACCCAATCAGTCAGACTTCGTGCGTATCCTATGTAGTTAAGATGGCATCATCTGTTCTAATTTCTGGGCATAAGTTATATGTTGCCAACTCAAGATCTTTCCTTCGACCAAATATTCTACTACGCAAGGTGGCCAAGGGCTCCTCTCTCTCTCTCTCTCTCTCATTCATTGGCATGTTCATCTGTGTGCAATAAATATTGAATTTAAAATAGAGCAAGTATGTGCCAACGATTTTAAAAAATTCGTTGTAACACGAATCTGAGGTGATCCCTATCTGTCGACGTGTGGGCAGTAGCTCGGATGCATTGGGAACGCAGTCGTCGACACCAGCAAGGCGAAGGGAGCAGAGCGAGCAGTTGCAGAGATTGCGAGCAGGTTGAGCAGGAGCGCATGGGTGGAGACATACTTTTTTATGTAAGATGAGGGAAGGGCTGTTCTGCAGCGTGCTCATCTGTTCAAAGCTGGAGTCCAGGCATCTCCATTTTGATGGGAGACAATGAAGGGAGAGATTGGGGGGAATGGCATCCGAGTAGATTCGACCTCATAAATTGAAGAAACTACCAGTATGTGCCATTTAGGATTAGGTCTTTCTTATATAAATTCACGCCCTTTAGGATTAGCATGCACGAAAAGTGAAAAGCCAGCCAACGTACGAGTCGAGGAAAGCAAGCAGCTGCGTTTGGCTTCCCGCGTGCAGATTTTCCCAACAATATCACGCGGCAGCTGATCATGAAATGTAGCATAAAAGGAGGCTGCTCCAGAGCAGCAGCTCCATTACTAACGTCTTCGACTCCCTTAATATCGCACGCACAGCTCATCTTCGTCATGAGACCGCGAGCTCATGCAGATGCCGGTGGCGGCGCAGATGACGGAGCCTTGTACGAGTACGCAGGCATGCGCATGAGCGTGCCTCAAGCAAAGGAATTTTTCAGATTGGAGTCTTTCACAGCCAACGTGCAATGCCCTTTCTGCCATCAATTCAACACGTCCTACTTCCGCTACTTCAACAATCGCAAAAAATGCCGCTCGGGCCTCCTCCAGCCTCGCTTTCGATGTCGCCCGTGCGGGAGAACCTTCCCCCTAGCGGGCACCATCCGCCAGCGCCCCTATGTTACCACCAAGAGGCTCAAGAAGCAGCAGCAGCAAGCTGCTGCTAGCTGTATGGCATTGGACGTTGCATCCACCGGCGCATCTCATGGGCTTCAACTCTCGCAATTTAATGGCCCTCTGCAATACGACATGGGAGCGCCTATCAATGGCGACACAGAAGCAGGATATGCTCATATGAGCATGAATCCCAGAATAAACGCATGCCCCAGTAATTATATTATTGATGGATCCTTGGTAAATTATGATCAGCTGACTAATGACATTTATAAGAATGCCGCACATCTCCCACAAGGCAACATTTGCCCCAGTAATTATCTTGTTGATGGATCCTTGCTAAATTCTGATCAGCAGATTGATGACATTTATAATAATCCAGCACATTTCCCACAAAGCAACATTTGCCCTGATTATTATATTGATGAAGGTTGGCAGATCAATATTTCTCAGCAGATTGACATGAGTACTAGTCAAGCACTAGTGCCACAAATTGCAGCTTTTCCACCAGCAACAACAACGCATGATTACGACTTTGCACCTAATTTTGATCCCACGCGGCACGACCCTTCATTCCATAATAATAATTATGTCATGCCATCCTTCGACTCACCGAACATTGTGCCTGCAGAATTAGTACCATCGACCTATATCTTCGATGCCACACAAGACACTAATGATTTCATCAACGCTCAACATTGCAATTATATATTGGACAAGGAATTAGCAGGAGTAGATCCATCGTCTAGCTTCACAGCCGATGGTGCTGCACAAGCCACTAATTTCATCAATAGTACTCAACATTGCAATATGGACAAGGAGCAATTAGCAGCAACAGCTGCTCTTCATGCAACATCAATAGAAGGTTCACCAGACAATAATATATTACTGCAGACCACAAGCACTGATATCTTAAGCATTGATGATTTGATCGATATTACCACATTACTCCATCATGATGGTGATGAGCTAGGTACGACCAGTATTATTGACGAGAGCATCGGTGGAGATACTAGATTTTTCGAGGATCAGCTATCTGCAATATTGGATGATAATGTTGAAATGTTGTTCGATGGTATAGAGCATAGTACTGCGCCTGCTGTTGATGAAGGTAACATCATGCAGGCTAATAATAACACTTCAAAAACACCAGAACCTGATGAGTCTCAAAAGCTTATAAGTGATATTGACAGCTTGTCTAGCAATGTACAACAGGCTACGAGGACGTACTTGCCAGATACACAAACGTCGTATATGAATGATGATCTAGAATTAGAGGACTTGCCCTGCGTCTTCGACTCGAGTGCCATATGGGATTCCCCCGGCTTGTGGGTATGTTGAATCCCTAATTCTAGCAGCACGCGCCAAATATCATCTTCAATCTAATTTCATTTACTCTTACATTAATGCGAAATCAAGTTTTTCTTTGAAATTTGGAAACCTCAACATGTAAAAATTTAACGATATTTGAGCGTTCTAACATCGAACCCTCGTAAATTTTGTAAATTTTTCTTCACCGGTCAACTTTTTATAGGACTCCTTTGGTACCCCTTATAGGTAGCAAGAAAAATGAAGGTGAAGGAGTACGAGCGGAAGTGCGACGCGAGAGAGAGTGCGAGAAGAAAAGCACGACGATATGGTGAACTCGCTCTACTGTGATGTGTAGAGCATAGTGAGTTCTTATTAGGTTTTTACAAAAGAATATGTGTACATACCTGGCGGCCCGCCCACTTACCTGGGCGACCACATTGGGCTTTATACCCCAACAACCTCCCACTTTAAATCCAATGTGGTACTTTAAGTGTGAGAGAAGCTACTATACAAGCTAATATACAAGAGATGTAGAGAAGTGATGTACTACCCTACACCTAACTGCTTGCGAAAATGCGCAAAGCTCTCTGAGGGAAGTCCTTTTGTAAGTAGATCAACAGGATTTTCTGTGGTGTGAACTTTGACAAGCTGAAGTTGCTTATCCTCGAGCATTTCCCTGATGAAATGATACTTCACATCCACATGCTTTGTCTTTGAGTGATAAACTGGATTGCGAGCCAATTGTATAGCACTTTGACTATCACAATATAACACAGGCATCTCTTCTTTGATTCCAAAATCTGTTACTAGTCGATTAAGCCAAATTGATTCTTTGCATGCCTATGATGCTGCAACATATTCAGCCTCTGTAGTAGACTGAGTAACACAATCTTGTAATCTAGAACGCCATGATACTGCTCCACCAGCCAATGTAAAGACATACCCTGACGTAGACCTTCGGTTGTCTAAGTCACCTGCATAATCTGAGTCTGTAAAACCCTTTACACTTAGCTCCTGACTCCCATAGCATATACGCATACTCTTTGTAGCTTTCATGTATCTCAATATTCCTTTCACTTCCTCCCAATGTTTCTTGCTTGGGTTTGACATGTATCGACTTACTACTCCCACTGCAAATGCAATGTCTGGGCGAGTAGCAATCATTGCATACATCAAACTACCCACTCTAGACGCATATGGAATCTTATCCATTTTAGCCTGTTCTTTCTCAGACACAGGACAATCTTGTTTGCTAAGTTTCACATATGGTGGCAATGGAACACTCAGTGCCTTTCCCTTCTCCATATTGAAACATTGCAAAACCTTGTCAATATACTCAGTTTGAGATAACCAAATCAACTTCTTTGATCTGTCTCTCTCAATGCGCATACCAAGTATATGACTTGCCTCACCCATGTCTTTCATGTCAAACGATTTTGCCATCTTTGACTTCAAAGCTGAAATTTCTTCCAAGTGCTTGCCAGCAATCAACATGTCATCCACATACAAAATAAGGATCAGCCAACTACCATCCTTAGCCTTCTTTCTATATAGACAGTGATCGAACTCACTACGTTTTAGCCTTGAGAAAGCATAAACAGGATCAGCCAACTACCATCCTTAGCCTTCTTTGTATATAGACAGTGATCGAACTCACTACGTTTGTAGCCTTGAGAAAGCATAAACTTGTGGAATTTATGGTACCATGCCCTCGGTGATTGTTTTAAGCCATAAAGACTCTTTAACAACTGGCATACCCAATCTTCCTTGCCTTTCTCAACAAACCCTTCTGGCTGCTGCATCTAAATTTCCACATCTAAATCACCATGCAAGAACGCTGTCTTGACATCCATTTGGTGCAACACCAAATCTAATATGGCAACCAATGCAAGAAAGCATCTCAATGTAGTCATCTTGACCACCGGAGAGAAGACTTCATCAAAGTCAATGCCTTGTTCTTGCTTAAAGCCCTTGGCAACAAGCCTTGTTTTGTACTTTGGCTGAGTATCATGAGCTGTGATCTTATACCTGTAAACCCATTTACAAGGTAGAGCCTTTTTGCCCTGTGGTAATTTAACTAGCTTCCATGTCTTGTTTTTATGCAGAGCTGTCATCTCTGACTGCATGGCCAATTGCCAATTCCCGGAGTCCTTCATTTGCAATGCTTCCTTGTAACATGAAGGTTCATTGCAATCAGTCAACATGACATAGTTCATAGATGGAACAAACCTATCAGGAGGTCGCGTGATCTCACCAACACCATTTTGAGGAGGATTGTAAGGAGCAGTAAGTTCACGTTTTATACCTTTTGACTCACAAAAGTCTTGAAAGGCCTTTGAAACATACTCTCCACCATTGTCAGTGCGTAAGCATTTAAGCTTCTTGCCACACTGATTCTCCACAAGTGTCACAAACGTTTTGAAAACACTAAACGCTTCATCCTTGTGCTTGAGAAAGTAAACCCATACTTTCCTCGAGTAATCATCTATAAATGTCATAAAGAAAGAAGCTCCCCCTAGAGATAGGTTAGGCATAGGTCCACACAAATCACTATGAACAAGTGCCAACTATGTATCTCTTCTACTGCTTCTATGCTTATGTGGCTGCTGTGTTTGCTTACCATACAGACAATGTTCACAGAATTCAAAATCATTAAATGAAAAGCCAGGCAAATAACCAGAACGAGACAAGATTTCCATTCCCTTCTTGGACATATGTCCTAACCGTCTATGCCACAAAGAAACGTTCGGCTGCTCGGTTACATTGATTACATTTTTAGAGACATTTGATACATAAATCATGTAAAGTCCTCCAGACTTTACTCCATGTGCTATTGTCATAGAACCCTTGGATATCTTCCACATGTTCTGTCCAAAAGTGGTGACGTAGCCAGGATCATCAAGTAAACCTGTACTGCTGATCAAGCTCTTTGTAATTGCGGGAACATGTCTCACATTCTTCAGCGTGAAAGAAGAGCCATTCTGAAACTTCAATTGAACATCTCCAACACCTAAGATCTCACATGTCTTCCCATTGCCTAGCCGAACATGATCTTTAGTGGTCACATAAGAGGTAAACCACTCCTTGTTTCGAGACACATGAAGTGATGCCCCTGAGACTATAATCCAGTCACTTAGTGCATTTCCATCAGATGCTGTAAGAAGAGTTGAGTCCATTGTATTCTTCGAGAAGTAGATGTCTCCTGACACTAGACTGTCATCCTCTGCAACAGTGCTTGTCACAATTATTTCTTGAATCTTCACTGAGGACTTGTTCTTCTCACCATGGTCTTCAGCTTTCTCTTTGCCTTTTTCTGCTTTCCATTCTCTGCAGTCTCTTTTCATGTGACCCTTCTTGCCACAATGGTAGCATTCTATGTCACTCTTGCCTTTAGCATTGCGGGACTTGCTACGAGACTGATTCCTCTTTCCACCTTTGTACTTTTCTTTGGTCCTTCCCCTGACAACTAAGGCTGTTCCTTTGCCTTTGTCTATTGTCTTTCTATTGGTTTCTTCAGTAAGCAGACTTCCTTCTACACCTGCTATGTTCAAACCATCTGGAGGTGCAGAATTACTCAAAGCTGTGCGAAAAGTGTCCCAACTTTCCGGCAATGTGATCAACAGGAACATAGCTCTAACAGGTTCATCAAACTTGACACCTTGAGCTGACAACTGACTATAGATTGTGTTGAATTCATTCAGATGATTGGACATAGGTGTCCCTTCTTTCATCTTCAAGTCAACAAGATTCTTAAGCCAGTATACCTGTGAAGCTGCACTCTGCTTCTCATAAAGATCACTCAGCTTTAACCATGCTTGATAAGCCGACATCTCGTCTGCTACATTGAAGTAAACGCTTTCTGCCAAAGTCAGCATAATGGTAGAAAGTGCCAATTCATCCATTTCGCTCCATTCATCTTCGTCCATATCTTCTGGTTTTATCCCCTTGAGCTTTATAGGTTTTATCTGCTTCTTTTGTACCAACACGTGCCAAATCTGCTTCTTCCACAATGGAAAATTGGTTCCATCCAGCTTCTTGATATTGTAAAGAGCAGTGTCCTGTGATCCAGCCATAGCTACGCTTCACAGTAGTTTACTTTCCTGGGAAAAATTCGGCAGAGTTTCCCCTGTAAACTGACCTCTGAACCAATATCAACCTGTCAAATGAACCAAGAAACCTTCAGATTCTGCAGAAATTTTGGCAGAGTCTCCTTTGTAAAATGGCTCTGGTGTACTAAAAACAGACCAAAAAACAGCTCAAAAAACCATTGTCTCTCTAACACTGTAAGCTGTGGGTAAACCTGTCCTACACCTGTACTGTCTCTGACTGTCCTGTCACTGTCCTGTAAGCATAGACTGCGACAATGCCTCAACGGCAGTAAAGAAAAGATGCAATCCCAACTGTCTAACTCAGAGTCAATACATCCTAGATGCCTATCTAAGGGTGCTCGAGGGATCTCTCCAAGACCTGTATCACCGAAAGGATCTCAACATTCGAGAATCCCCCAGCTCAATAAAACCTCACTCGACCCTCAACAAAGGCTGCAATAAATCTGACAGTACATAGACTTCTCACAAAGTCATACATCCACAAATTTCCCACTGTATGTTGTAACCGCTGCGGCGGTTGTTTGTTGCGTGACTTATAGCCAGCAAACCCTCAACAGACATACATTATCTCTGACAATACATCCCATGTGGAAGTACCTAGAATGTCAGGATGAAATCTGGAATATCAAGCAGCAAACACAAGCTACCTGATGAACTAGTGGATGTTGCCTACAGTCTGTGTGTAGATGCGCCCGTGTCGTATGTGACACGCCTCCAAGAACTGTGAGCCGTCCTTCGATGTGTAGACAGCCACAAATCAACACTCTGGGAGTGTTGATATCCTCAGCACTTGCAGTCATATGCCGAAAACCCCAAATTTGCAGAGTCGGATCTGCACCCGTCGAGACCACGTAGTCGAAAATGGCCTGCGCAGACCTTTGTCGAAGCCGAACGGTGGCCGAGATGACCTCAGAATGAAATTCTGAGAACACCGAGTCCTTCGGGTTTTCCCATGAGATTTGGGGCCGTGTCTTCGCCTGTCGAATTTCACTCCAATCTGAGCTGGTGGCTCTAGCCTCCTGCAGTGCTGCCCCGAGCCTCAATCTGAGATCTGATACCAGTTGAAGGAGTACGAGCGGAAGTGCGACGCAAGAGAGAGTGCGAGAAGAAGAGAACGACGATATGGTGAACTCGCTCTACTGTAATGTGTAGAGCATAGTGAGTTCTTATTAGGTTTTTACAAAAGAATATGTGTACATACCTGGCGGCCCGCCCACTTACCTGGGCGACCACATTGGGCTTTATACCCCAACAGAAGGTATATATCGTGTTTTGTAGCGAAAGGCTCCAAAATGGGGTGGCCAAAGAAGAGGGAGAGAGAGGCGAGAAGGAGTTTTTTTCGTAAATTAAACATTACCATGTCTTATTGCTCTTGTTATAGGGTTTGTAACTGTAGTTATTACCTCTAGCAATACCACGCAATGCTTTGGAGCAAAAAAAAGCCAAATTTGGGTACCTTTTTCTATTTTACAAAAAAAATAAAAATATTATAGAGCATGGGGTGAAAGCATGAGTGCGTGGTACACTTTTAAGGTAGCTGGAAGCCGTTTTTCAATAGCCACAAAATAAATCTTGACATAACGATTTCACAACTAAAAGAAATTCAAAATCTATCTTTAAGTACAATAACAAACAATCAACAGAAGTCGTGTGAGAATGGAGGGAGCGTTTTTTTTGCATGAGATAGCTACACTACATGGTGGAGTCTTTCTTGTTACGCATTGTCGACAAGTTCTTGCTGGGAGGTTCATTTTGCAATAGCGCCATGGCCCTAACGTAATAATTTGGTTAACTAATAGCATTTTCAACAGCTATTAGTCATCAAATAACTTTGTAAACATAGTGAGAACCACGTCATACATAATCCTCAATCTGTGGAACATAGCCGACATGATTAGTGTATAGAGGCTACAAGAGATTGTCAGTCTCTTGATAAACACGCACGATCCCAAACTGTACAATGCAACACTCGATTTTATGTCAGACAACAAAATCTAGTCATCACATCAACAAAAAATCATGATAGTTCACTAAGCTACCACACTCCAAATTGCACCAAGCTTATAGGATAAGTAGATAAAGTCTAGACGCACATGCCTAGGGTTTCAATTTCACTTTTGACCACTTCAAAAGTAAACCATTTTTATCAATAGGAGAGATTTGACTTAGACTATTTTGGTCTAGAATGCACCTAGAAGGTTAGCTTTGATACCACCATACCCCTTCTATAGATAAAATTCAATTTTTATGCTTAAATCTTGAGTTATGAGCTACCATAGCAACACGATTAGTGACAAAAAATTCACAAAACTGTCTCAAGAGACTTGTGCTATACATAGAGCTTTCACTTATAGACACCTAGAGACAAATGACGCTCCAAATATACATTCCACAAGGGAGATCTGAGAATCAGAAGAGAGAGGGGAATTACACAATGCTCAAAGACAACGATGTATGATTCATTATCCAAAAACTTAAAGGGTTTTTATACAACTTGGATTTTAAACCTTAGCCAAGATCAAGAGATAATGATTTGACTCAGACTTGCCGTAAAATGAAATTGGAGATCACATCTAGGTAATAGACATTTAAAATGGGTGTATTCATGATAAGGTGTACCCACTTTCAGCAGTTGCCCCCACCAAGACAGCCAAGAAAGAGCCTCTTTTTTGCCATTCCTACGTACATTTGACTTGCTTGCACTTACTTTGAAGAGGCAAGATTTGGTAGCCACACAAATCACATGGTTGCAAACACAATGGAAAGCTCTGATCTTCATTTCTTCACATCTACATGGTAATTTTTATTGTGCAAGGACTAATCTGGTTCAACCCATTGTGACCTTGATGAAGAATACTTATAACTTTTTATGGGCTTTTCTTCTTTACTTACCCTCTTGCACATGAAATGTTCACTTGGTAAGCAATTTAACTTGATTCATTGATAATTTTTTGGATCTTTGTATAATTAATATTCATTTTTAGTTGTTACAATTTCTATTTACGAAAACCAATTTTTACACTAGATATCTAATGATGTAATTTTGCAAGATCCAACGGTGATCATTTGATAGATTATGACCTAAGGAATGTGACCATGCAAAAAAGTTTAAACTTCAACGGTTTATTTTTTAAAGATCTACCGTAGAAAATAACAAAGATTGCTTAGAGAGCCTTGATATAAATTTTTTTTTAAAATCTAATAAACAATGTACATTGCCACTCATTTTGATTTTTATATATGTCATAACTCTTAGTGTAAGGTCCTTATAGAAAAAAAATTGAATCAATCTGAGTAAGAGAAAGAGACGCTTTCATTGTTTTAATTTTTTTCACTTGCACCATTCACTTGAGGTATGCCTCCTTAGGCTTGGTAAGTAGCAAACCTAGAAATTCTACTCTCCCAATCCTAGTTGACTAGTCCACCTCATACAAGGAGGCCGCCACATCACCAAAGGTCCATGTCATCACCCCATCTCATCGTTTGCATATCACCACAGTCAACACTTTGACCATAACACTTGGCTTGCCATGTCACTCTAATTGCCAACTCATCCACCACCCTCCACTACCACCTTGCATGCCACTTCACCTTAAGTGCCATGTCATCCACCACCTCACATGCCACGTGTAAGTATTTCTTGCATGGCTTGGCACATCACATCGCCACCTGGCCAACTCATCATGTCCTTTTTTGCCACCTAATCATTACATGTCACCATTTGGACATGTCATTATATGACATGGCAAATGAGGGGATCCCATCCGCCACCTCATCTTTCTACCTATGCATTCCATGTCATCAATCATCCACATCAACTTGCCACATGGATGACAATGTCATTCATGCATGGCCACCTCAATAGCCATATCATTTTTTTTTAAATAATGTAAATTAATTAAAAATCAAAATATCTCAACCTAATTATTTACGTAGTAATTTAAGAAATTATTACGTAATAAAATTAATAAAGGTGTAAATTAATAATAAAATTCTATTTATTTGAAATATCATTGGATCACAAAAAGAAATATTTTTTTTAAATAGCTTTTTGCTTACTTATGCACACGGGTTTGGGACCTTTCGTATTGATACAAGCTGCACGTAGCTCGCGGTGAGAAAAACCTCCACCATGCTCCTTGATCACACCCCGGCCCCGGACGGAAGCTTACCGTAGTCGGTACCTTGGCCCTGGACACAATCCGCCATCAGTCATTGCCTATCAAGCCCTGTTGGTCACCCCGAGCACATTGAGCCCCGCAACACCTGAAAAGGGACCAAAAGTAGCCCTTCGGTGGAAGGTAGCCTTAGCACTCATCGATGAGCATTGGGGGTTTCATCTCAACGTCACAAGAGGGGTGTGGGGAACTCGTCGCTTCACCTCATCTGTCCTTCCCTCCGCGGTCCACTCCATTCCTGTCTCAACCAAGCACCACTATCTTATAGTTATACACAATCTAGTGGGGGCCGACAAACCCCCCAAGAACCATGACCGAGTGACCCACGTGCCAACAAATGGGGAAACTCCCTTGTTGGAGGAAGGCCGCAAGAAAGGGTTTCCACAAAAGGATGCGATGGCCGAGGGTGCGAACATCGCGTCCATCGACGACACCCACTACACTGACGGATGGCTTGTGGTGCGACGAGGAGCAAAGCGCACGGATAAGGGCCGACCGGTGCTTGACGGAGCCACCGATGACTCCATCATGATGTGGCCGACTATGTGGACGGAGGATAACCGAGGGCATGGATGCGTTGATGGAAGGGCGTGGGCCGTTGGTTGGGGACTAATGCTCTGAGTATGTGGATGAGGGCTGACATGTATGTATAGCACAAAGCGGACGACATCATTGCCAATGACAACGTGACAGGGCCGATTGAGGTCAGGTGCACCGACGGGGCCGACTATGCCAAGGGAGGACAATCGAGGGATCATCCATGCAAGTCTTTGAGGACGGGATGGATCAGGTTGATAGGGGTGGATAGTGGAATGGGTGCTTACAGCACGAAGTAGACAATGCCACCGTCAACTGCACCGTGATGGATCCGATCAAGGTCGATAGCACCGACGGAGCCGACGAACCATGCAGATCAAGGGTGATGGGGCCACGTGGGTCGACGTGTGAGCCATGCGAGGATCAAAGAGTGCGTGAAGAACGGAGCACCACCGACTTCATTATGATGGGGCCGATAGCATCGACGAGGCCGATGGGCCGTGCACGGGTGCGATGATGGGACGGCATACGCGGATGGGTGAGCCAACCTGACGAGTGTGTTGAAGAGGGTCGATGGGTGCGTGAAGAACGAAGTGGACAACGCCATGGCTGATGACACCATGACCGGGCCGGTAGCGTCAACGGGTCCACCTGTGGTATAACTAGAAGGCTGGCCACGATAATTTCTATGGGTTAAGAAGTGGACTTAAAACCCATCGGTGCAAAGTCATGTGGCCATCCGATATGGTTTGTGTGGTTCCGAACCATACTATACGCTAAAATGGATTGTACAAGCCATACAATCCATTTTACCGCATAGTATGGGCCTTGACCACCCATAGTAGTTTGGACGGCTATGGAACTTTGCACGGGTTGAGAAATAGCACTCACCTCAGCCCGTGAAAATTTCTGTGGCCATCCGATATCGTTTGGGAGGTCCCGATATATAATATACGCTAAAATTGGCCATATGAGCCATACGAATCATTTTAGCACGTAATATGGGCCTTGATCGCCCAAACCATATTTGATCCATGTGAAACTTTTCACGGATATGGAAATGGTTCTCACCCCCACATGTGCAAAGTCTCACGGCCATTCGATATGGTTTGGGTGGTACCAACTCATATTATGCCCTAAAATGGGTCGTATGAGCCATACAGCCATACGAACCATTTTTGCACATAACATGGGCCTTGATTGCCCAAACCATATTTGATCCATGTGAAAATTTGCACGAATGTGGAAATAGTTCTCACCCCCACACGTGCAAAGTCTCACGGCCATCCGATATGGTTTGGGTAGTCTCGACTCATATTATGCCCTAAAATGTGTCGTATGAGCCATATAGCCCATTTTAATGCCGCATAATTTGGGCCTTGACGGCCTATACCATATTGGATGGATGTGAAAATTTGCACACATGGTTAATTTTTTCTCAATCCCACCCATGAAAATTTTCAAAGCCATCCAATATGGTTTGGGCAGTCCCGACGCATACTATGCACAAAAATGGGCCATATGTCTCATACATCACATTTTAGTGTAATATAGTAAGGGCCTTAACCACCTATACCATATCAGATGGCTATGAAACTGCATGGGTAGAGGAATGACACTCATCCCCATCCGTGCAAAGTCTTTTATTCATCCAATATAGTTTGTGTGGTCCCAAACCATACCATGTGATAAAATGAGCCACATGGCTCATAAGACCCATTTTAGCACATAGTACAAGCCTTGACCACTCAATGTTCATACCATATTGTATGGTTGTGCAATCTTGTAGGGGTTAGATTATGGTTCTCACCTCCACCCGTGAAAAGTCTTGTGGCCATCCAATATGGTTTGGCAAGTCTCGAACCATACTGTGCGCTAAAACAGACAGTATGGCTCATACGACCCATTTTAGCACATAGTATGGGTCTTGAATGCCCATACCAATTTGGATGGTTGTACAAATTTCTAGGGGTGGGATAATGGTGCTCACCCCCACCCATGCAATATAGGTTCCTAACCATACTATGCGCTAAAATAGGTTGTATGAGCCATATGGTCCATTTTAGCGCATAGTATGGACCTTGATCACCCAAACCATATCAAATGATTGTGAAACTTTGTATGGGTGAGAAAATGGTGCTCACTTTTAGAGATGCAAAGTCTCTTCGCCATCCAATATAGTTTGAGTGGTCTCGATCCATACTATGTGTTGTAAACCCTAAACCCTGAACCCGAAACCATAAACCCAATACCTTTAACCTTGAACCCTCAACCTAAATCCTTATCCCTAAACTCTAACCATATACCCCGAATCCTAAACCCTAAACCATAAACCTTAAACCTTGAATCACAAACCCTAAACCCTAACCCATAAACCCAAAACCCTAAACCATAAAACTTAAACCTTAAACCTTAAACTTTAAACCTTGAACCATAAATCCTAAATCTTAAATCCTATACCCTATACCCCAAACCCTAACTCTAAACCCCAGCCCATAAGTCCCAAATTTGAATGGTTGTAAAACTTTGGACGGGCAAGGGAATGGTGCTTCACATCCATTTAATATGGTTTGAGTGGTCCCTATCCATACTATGCGCTAAATGGGCCGTATGGCTATCCTAAACCCTAAACCATGAGCCCTAAACCCTAAACATGGATGATTGTGCAACTTTACACGGGTGGAGAAATGGTTCTCACCCCCACCATGAAAATTTTCACAGCCATCCAATATGGTTTGAACGATTTTTCGACCCATACTATGCGATAAAATAGACTATATGGCTCATACGACCCATTTTAGCGCTTAGTATGGGCCTTAACTACCCAAATTATATTTGATGATTTTGAAACTTTACACGGGCACTAAAATGGTGATCACCTCTACCCATGCAAAATTTTCCAACCATCTGATATGGTATGGGCAGTCAAGGCTCATACTATGTGCTAAAATGGGACATATGGCTCTAACAACAAATTTTAGCACATAGTGTGGGTTGATACCTCCCAAACCAGATTCTATGGAAACAAAAATTTGCATGCACGGGTTTGAATACTATTTCCTCACTTCTGCAAAGTCTCATAGCCATCCAATATGGTTTGGGTGGTCAAGGCCCATACTATGCACTAAAATGGGACCACCAAAACCATATTGGATAGCCACAATACTTTTTACGGGTGGGGATGATAAATTTTCTTCTATCCCTGCAAATTTTCATAGCCATCAGATATGGTATGGGCAAATAAGACCCATAATATGTGCTAAAATAGGCCATATGAACATATGATCCATTTTAGCACATAGTATGGTTAGGAACCACCCAAAATATATCGGATGGCCACAAGAATTTTCACGGATAGGGGTGATCATCATTACTTCACCCCTAAAATGTTACACAACCATCTGATATGGTATGGGTGGTCAAGCCCATATTATGCGCTAAAATGGGACGTATGAGCCATACGATCTATTTTAGCGCATAGTATGGGTTGAGATTGCCCAAACTATATTGGATGACCACAAGAATATGCACGAGTGGGTGAGAGTATGATTTTTCCACCCCTGTAAATTTTTTCAGCTATCCGATATAGTATGGGCAGTCACGGCCCATACTATGTGCTAAAATGAGACATATGGCTCATTCAATAAACTTTAGCACAGAGTATGGGTCGAGATCTCTCAAACCATATTGGATGGCCATAAGACTTTTCATGGGCGGGTTTGAATACTATTTACTCACTCGTGCAATGTCTCCCAGCTATTTGATATGGTTTGGGTTGTCAAAGCCCATACTCTGCGCTAAAATGAACCGTATGAGCCTGAAAGGGTGGTGGTAATGCATGTGCTAGTCTCCACCCAATTGTGCTATCTTATAGCCTCCCCATAGCGTACAAAGTGTCCACCCGTGTCGGTGGCCTTGCCCATAGGACCATGTCCTTACATTACTCCCCCTTCGAGAATCGTTTTTGTCCTCGAAAACAAACGTAGGAAAACGTTTCTTAATTGGGGAGACATTCCCCCATGTAGAACCTTCTTCAGGTCTATCTAGCCATTTTACCAACAACTGTCGTCTGACATGATGTCTGGTGCGAAGCTCATGAGAATCCAAAATCTTTTTGGGCTCATGAGGAATGCTTGACGATTCGATAAGGTCAACTAACACACCTGTGTCAATGACATTATCATTCTATCCTAGCTGTTTTCGTAAAGGGCTAACATGAAAAACAGGATGAACTCGTGAGTGCTTTGGGAGAGATAACTTGTAGGCCACTTGACCTATACGTTTGAGAATGGTAAACGGTCCACAATAGTGTGGTTAAAGTTTAACAACTTTTCCCGTCTTCAAACTTTCTGAATGCTCCAAAACTTCAGGAAAACCTTGTCTCCTTCTTCAAAAGTAGCAAGACGACGATGCTCATCCGCGTACTTCTTATATCAATCTTGAGCTTGCTTAACATTCTGTCGAGCAACTCGAAGCATGTCAAAATGGTCTTGGAGAAAATCCTTCGTTGTTGTATCTTCTCCTTAGCCAACCCCACCATAACAGGTGATCTAGGTTGAAATCCATATAAAAGCATAAATGGACAAAACCCTATAGTCACATGCTTTGAACTATTATAAGAAAATTCCAATATAGGTAAGTAGTCTTCCCAATTGGTTTGCCTCTTGCTAATGTACGCTCGTAGCATATCCTCTAGCACTTGATTAACTCTTTCGGTTTGAGCATCCGTTTCTAGATAATCAACCGTACTTAGATTAAGTTTAGTTTCCAAATTTTGTAACACAGATCTCCAGAAGTGATTATCAAACTTTCAATCTCTATCACTAATGATACTAGCTGAAAAACCGTAGAGTTTATATATATGCTCTATAAATAGCCGTGCTAATTTCGATGTCTTAACCGCAGTCTTAGTGAGAATGGATCGATCCATCTTGGTGAGATAGTGTACAATTACCCAAATGGCATCATGGCCACGATTTGTAGTAGGTAGTCCTACTACAAAATCCATAGAGATACTCTCCCACTTACCTTGTGGAATCTCTAAAGGATGTAAAAGGTCACCTACCTTGAGGCGCTCTACCTTATTAATTTGGCACTATTGGTAGTTTAGTACGTACTTTTGAACATCATGATGTAAGCCCGGCCAATAAAATTTCCATCGAACTAAGGAATATGTCTTACGAATACCTGGATGACCAACACTTGAACTCAAAGAAGATTTGGCACCTAGTGTTTGAGTCCTTTGTCACGCATACTCTACCTTTGTGGAGTAAGTAGCCATCATCAATGGAAAAATTCTTCCATCGCTTAAGATCTTCCTGAGTAGGGGTGGAGCTCTATGTGTTCGAGTTCTATTTGCGTGTGCAGAGACATGTTGATCTGGCTGTTCAAAGACATGTGAGTGTGAGGGATCCCTTTTTAAAATTGCACTCCACACTTTAGCATATGATTGATCTTGTGCACACTTGACACATAATGACTCTAAAAATCCACTCTTTATTTCCGTGAAAGCAAGTGAATTAATCTGAGGCACCTAACTTAGTGCATCCGCTACTACATTATATCGCCCCTTGAGATATCATAGCTTACAATCATAATCTTGAAGGATTTCGGCCCATCTAGATTTACGGCCCTTCAACTCCGTTTGAGTAGTAAACCATTGGATACTCTCATGGTCAAAAACTACTTTAAACTCGGCACCGTATAAATAGTGTCGCCACTTTCGTAAAGCGTGGATTATGGCATAGAGATCTCTCATAGACAAAACAATTCTGTTGAGCTATAGGTCTTCCCTTTTGGAGAAGTACTGCACCAATTGCTTTATGACTAGCATCAGTCTCTACCACAAACGGCTTAAGTGGGTCCACAATTGCTAGGATGGGAGAAGTGGCTATAGCTACCTTGAGCTATTCGAAACTACGGCTTTGGGCTTCTTCCCAAGAAAAGGTCTTACCTTTTGCTTTAAGTTTATCCGTCATAGGAACAACAATTTTGGCATAATCACGGATATACTGTCGATAAAATCGAGCCATGCCTAAAAATATTTGAAGCTCCTCAACCGTGTTGGGATGTGGCCATCGAAGAATGGCAGTGACCTTGTCAGTGTCCATTTTGATGCCAGAATAAGAGATCACATGACCAAGGCAATGTATCTCTATTTTAAAGAAATTGCACTTGCTTTACGTAGCATACAGGGCGTGAGCTCGTAGCTGTTCAAACACTAATCGTAAGCGTTCTATGTGCTCATCTTCAATCTTACTGTAAATGAGAGTTTCATCAAGGAAAACCACAATAAACTTTCCAAGATAGGGTCATAAGATACTATCCATGAGTGTCATAAATGTAGTTGGAGCATTGGTTAGACCAAAAGACATAACCAAAAATTCAAAATGCCCGAATCGTGTTCTAAAGGCAGTTTTAGAGATATCTCGTAGTAGGATACACACCTGGTGGTATCCTGAACGAAGATCTATCTTTGTATAGTATGTTTCCCCATGGATTTGATCAAACAACTCATCCACTCGAGGCAGAGGATACTTGTTCTTGATGATTATCGCATTTAATCCGCGATAATCTACGCACATGCACATAGTACCATCTTTCTTTTTTACCAATAAAATTGGTGATGCCCAAGGCAAAGTGCTAGGTCTAATGAAACCATGAGCAAGGTAGTTAGCCAACGGACTCTCAACCTCCTTGGCTTTTTTAGCGCTCATACGATAAGGTGGTTTACTCACCGATTTAGTGCCTAGCAAGACATCTATGCCATGTTGCACATCACGTGTAGGGGGTAAACTCGGTGGTAAATCATTTGACAACACATCACTATACTCCATGAGTAAGTGAGTCAACTTTTGCCGTGCAAAAGGAGAAAGTAAACTAGAGTTATGCTGGGATGGAGAATCTTGTAATTCCTGTAATGTTTGTTTGACAACAGTTGCACGTTGCTCTATATAATTAAAATTGAGAGCACTTTGCTTGTTAGATTTGTTAACACTTTGCTTATCATTAGAATTCTTTTCACTTTGCATACCATTACAATAATTCAACGCACTTTGCTCTTGAGAATTCACAAGACTTGGAGACAAGCAGTAACACAAAAAGACTTTATCTATTAAATCGGTTTTTTGTAAAATAGAAAGCTCGGCTATACATTATTTTTTTCACCAAGTTAAAGCACATGTTTACCATTGGCCATGAAGGATAAGGAGTTGTGTTCATAACTAGTGTGCAATGTGTTCATAACTAGTGTGCAATGTGTTTCCTAAACCATGCAGTCACTCCCGTCCTAAAACTACATCAGCACGGTCCATGTTCATAACTTGGAAGTCAAAGGTCATCGTATGATATTGAACAATAATCTCAACCCCTTGAGCTACTGTGCCCCATACTTCACATACTTGTGAAAGCAGGGAGTCTGTGTAAGCTTCAATTTCTTGACTAGCTTATAGTTCAAGAAGTTATGATCCACTAAAATACGAATACGTTGTCCGTTAATAGTGCCATGCATGTGAATCAAATCATGGGGGCCAAAGGTGGGCTACCACATTGAACCAGGCACACAACACTTGTGTTTTTCTTCCATATGAAGAACCTCTACATCACAATATTTAGGAGATGAATCTAATGTAAGACGTTGCACCCTGTGCATGGCCTTTTCTTTGCCTTGCAAAAGAAGATAGTCTTTCTTGTTATGTTGGTCCAAAAGACATCTAAAACACAAATTGTGTTTCTTTGCACGCTCAAAATCAGCAATGTTGAGAGACCCACGTAGAGTATCTCGTGATTGCTTAGGCTTCTTAGCCTCTTGTGGGTGTGGAGAGGTATATTGTTTCTTATTGCTCTTGGAACGTGTGGGAGATCTACCTCGCCATTGGCTCTTAGCCACATTTCTCTTAGCAAAAGTATTCTTAGAGCAGGGAACATTTCCTTTCCTCTCTTGGTCATCATCATATCTTTGGGCATGGCTGATGGCTTCTTCCAAAGTTTTTGGATGTTGGGTCTTAACATGAAGACGATTGTCTTTGTCAAGACCCCTATTAAAACCCCGTATCTTTTGGAATTCATCTAGACCTTCTAGTTTTAATATGATTTTCCAATACTTCGAAAGGTATTGTGTGAGAGAGAGGCCAGACATGTGTCATGCATCCCATGCTAACCAATTCTTATCTTCTCCATTAGAGTCCAGAAACTCTTTGGAGAAAGAAGCTTGAAACACAGCCCAAGACAGAGGACGAGCATCTATTGGAAATGTCATCCACCACTTATAGGCATTTCCTTTAAGAGATAGACTTGTTTCCACAGCCGCCTTTATATCTGGGGTGTGTCCCAATCTATAAATATCACTCCATTTGACAGCATCCTTGTTGCGATCACGCTCTTCCCTGTGAAACTTAGGAATGGTGATATTCTTAAGTAATGCATTGCTACCTTTTGCATCTTCTGTAGCACTTGTCTCTTGGACTCCTTGAGTTGTGCAAGCTTGGTTCCCTTGAACCTTGCCACTCATGGCTCCTTGAGTTGTCTGTGAATTCATAAATTTCACAAGTAACTCCGTAAGATTGGTAAAGTTTGCATTGAGTGCAACGAGGTTGCTTTCAAGTACGCTTTGGTGATGTTCCAAATTCTTGAAAGAAGCCATATCTACAAGCCCATGATCTCCTAGATCATCATCATCATGCATATTAGTATCAACAGCACACCTGGTGCCCTGATTTTGATCTACGTGCTCAAAATCAAAAGTGTGTGTAGGTGGGACATCCTCATTGGCCATGGTAAACACACCTTAATGTAAAGAGAGAAAAAATGACAACTTGTACCTTGTGATATTGAAGTCTTTGTGTTTTGTATGCTTCGCGATTTGCGTTGCATGCGAACCTCGCCTTGCAGGAATTGTAGTGCTTCACGTGTCATTCATCCTAAGAACACCTTTGTTGCCTCTTCACAAAAACTCATCGTTTTTGTGAAGGCTTTTGCTCAGTTTGAAGCTACCTCCTTGAGGAAAAAAGAATTTTTGGAGGAAAACTTGCCTTCCTCCAAGAAGTGAAAAGGAAGGGTGAAACTACTTACTTGAAGTTTGAAGCTTTCCCTTTTCTTCTAGCTTTCCTTTCAGCACAAGTATGCTATCTTTCATTGTTATTCACAACAAGGATCAATAGCCTGATGGTAAAGTGTTGGCCTCTTACCCTCATGGGGTGGGTTCAACCCTCCTTCATGCAAGGGTTAAGCGGGCCTTCCTACGTGTGTAGCCAATGGCGCCAATGGAAGCCTTTGGAGCCTCGGTGTCGTTGAACTGCCGGTCGAGTTTGCCTTGGTCGCCAGCTGTGGAGGGCGTAGGTGGGGCGTTCGCAGTGGGCTATTGCTGTCTGTCCATGCACGCTTTGCACAGGAAACTATATCTGTCTTCTTTTTGCTACACAACGGAGACGTCGCTATCTGTGGAACATGGGAGAGAAGCAGCGCGCCACACGCATATGCAACCCACTTTTCTCCTCCTCCCAAAAATAGCTCGGATACCAGTGAAAGGGTGGTGGTAATGTGTGTGCTATTCTCCACCCAACCGTGCTATTGTATAGCCTCTCCCTAGCATACACACTGTACGGTCGTGTCGGTGGCCTTGCCCATAGGACCCATGTCCTTATAGAGCCATACAACCTATTCTTGCGCATAGTATAGTTTGAGACCACCCAAACCATATTGGATTGCCACAAGACTTTGCACAAGTGATGGTGAGAACTATTCTTCCATCCCTACAATGTTTCACAGCCATACAATATGGTATGGACGATCAAGGCCCATAATATGTGCTGAAATGGGCCGTGTGATACATACGGTCCATTTTAGCACATAGTATGGTTAGGGACTGCCCAAAACATATTGGATGGCCACAAGACATTTTAGGGATAGAGGTGATCATCATTACTTCACCCTTGCAATGTTACAAAATCATCTGCTATGGTATGGACACATAATATGGGTGGTCAAGGCCCATATTATGCGTTAAAATGAGACGTATGAGCCATACGACCCATTTTAGCACATAGTATGGGTCAAGATTTCCCAAACTATATTGGATGGCCACAAGATATTTTGCATCCCTACAAATTTTCCCAGCCATCCGATATGGTATGGGCAATCAAGGCCCATACTATGTGCTAAAATGGGACATATGGCTCTTACAACAAATTTTATCACATAGTATGGGTCGAGACCTCCCAAACCATATTCGATGGCCACAAAACTTTGCATGGGCGGGTTTGAGTACTCTTTCATCACTTGTGAAAAGTCTCATAGCCATCCGATTTGGTTTGGGTGGTCAAGGCCCATAATATGTACTAAAATAGGCCGTATGACCCATACAACCCATTCTAGTGCATAGTATGGTTTGAGACCACCGAAACCATATTGGATAGCCACAAGAATTTCTATGGATGGGGATGAGAGTCATTCTTCTATCCCTATAAATTTTTCTATCCATCAGATATAGTATGGGCGATTAAGACCCATGAAATGTGCAAAAATAACCCGTATGAGACATACGATCCATTTTAGCACATAGTATGGTTAGCGACCGCCCATACCATATCGGATGGCCACAAGACTTTGCACGGATAGGGGTGATCACCATTACTGCACCCTTGCAATGTTACACAACCATCCAATATGACTATAGGGGATGTGAAAGATGACCAAAATGTTTTTGTTCAGGAGATGTCTACATACCCTCTTATCCTTGGGCATCCATACATCACTACTACTCATATGGAAACAAAGCGGATGGACAATGAAATCCTTAATGACTCTGTACATTTGTGTTGACCCATCCATTATTGCTCCTATGGTGATCTTGACTATCCCTCATGTACCTTAGAACTTGTGGCTTATTCCAGTTCCAAAGGCTCATTTACTCATTGAGTTTCTTAATGAAAAGATCAAGATGGGTATTTTGAAGCCTTCTTGTGCTCCATATTCAAACAAATGGTTCACAGTTCCAAAGAAAAATGGTTCTTTACACTTTATTCAGGATAGGTAGCCTGTGAACAAGGTTCCAATTAGAAATGTGGGCATAGGACCAATCATAGTTGAGTTTGTAGAGGCATTTCACTACAAGAGGTTGTGTGCTCTTGTGACGCTGTTAGCGACGGAAATACACTGGGTTTTTATAACCCTCGGCATCGCTAAAACCGTCGCTAATAACATCGCTACGAGAGCGTCGCTATATGCGACGCAATAGGCGTCGTTATATGCGTCGCTATATAGAGACGCTCATAGCGACGGTTTTCGAGACGGTTATAGCGACGTTTACACAGAAGACTATAGCGACGCTCATAGCGACGCTACAGAGCCATAAATAGCGACGGTTATAGCGACGCCCGAGAGAAGTTTTTTTGGTGACAGGGCATTGAATGCCCTGCCACCCATCAACCATATTGTACTTGATTCACTTTTTTAAAAAAAGTGCAAGGGTAGATAATAGACCCAAAATAGTCACCCACAAGATGCATTGTTTGCAAAATTGACAATTGTACACATCATAGGCAAAATGAATTGATTGGCAAATGTAATAATGACAATTGTACAACATCATAGGCATAAAGAATTGATTGGCAAAAGGAACTGCGGTGACAAATGTAATAATATACATGGTTCAAAAAGACGTATAAAATCCATCTCATGATACATAAGCTATGAGAAACCCTAAACTAATGCTATCTAGCTACGGCTAAACTGACGTCGTCTAGTCAGACGTCTCATCGCGTCCAAGCGGCGTATCTGTCGAATTCTGCAAAAAAAGACAATAAGACAGCTTTCAGTAAGTATAAACATATAACGACATTTATAAAACAATACAAAAAATAGAAAAGAGTAAACCCTAATACTAACCATGCCGCCACGAGAACTGAGAATGTCCATCAGGGCGTTTAAGCCCTTCCTGCCTGCGTACTCGCGCTTGTACGGTGTGGGATCACGTCCTGTCATCGACCACTGTCAAAACATACAAAGATTTCATTATGTTAGAATTAAAAAACTCATAAACCCTAAACTATCGAACATAAAGAGCAATGCGAAAACACTTACAAAATCGGCCTCAAATGATGCCCATCCACCACTCCCCAAGTGGTGCGAGCTCCCTGCCTCTACTCACGCTCTGGCTGGATCCTTTTGTTGCTTCCACTTGTCGGGATTCTCGCGCGCTGCTTTCTTCGCATTCTTCCAATCTTCTTTGGCCAGCCAATCTGGCCTGTTCCACCCATTCTTGATTGCTTTTTGCACTTCGGAACGCTTGTGTTTGCAATATTCGCGCATTCAAATCTTCATCAGGTCTTCATTGAAGCACTGATCCCGTGTTGAAACGAGAAACTCATCATGAAGTATGCTGATGACTCTGTTTTTTAAATCACTTGGTACTTCACTCCATTTGTTTAGTATGTAGTGTCTAAACAACTGAGAGCAAAGACCACGCATGCGCGAGATCACCTTCTTGCCGTCATCATCCATGATGATGCCGCCGCTGAAGTCGATGGAGTAAGGCAAGCCCTCTGGCCGGTGACGCGTGAACTTGGGTGTCCCGGCAAGGGTCTCTAGCGGCGTGTCGATGGGGGTACGGACGCTAGGTGTCTCCACCGGCGTCTGGGCCCCGAAGCGAGGAGTGTCGAGTGGGGTGGCTCCTGGTGGAGTAGGTAGAGGTGTGTAGCTGCTAGGAACAGTCAGCCACGCAAAACCTGGCGTAGACGGCGATGCTGTGGCTGGTGTCGGGGCGTGCAAAGAAGGGGAGGCTAAAGAGCCTCGTCGAACACGAGGCGGTGTGGAGGCATCGGCGGCGGAATCCCCACAACAACCGCCACCGCCACCACTAGAGCGCCGGTTTCTAGACGAGTGTGAAGATTGTCTCGTCGACGCCGAAGCTTCGGAGCACGCCGAATGCTCCGAAAGAGAGGGAGATGCGGATGGAGTAGGAACGCGCGATGATGCGCCAGAGCGATGACGCTCCACGTACCACTATCTCTGCTGCGGTGACAAAGAAGAAAGAAACTCCTCATCATCCATACCTGCATTAAACACACGAATATTTAAACTTAATATTGAATGAATAGAGTAGACAATGACGCAAAGACCATTAAATACAATGACGTAATGACGCATATAAATACAATGATGCAATGAATTGAGTGATAGAAGAGGCAAGTCGAAAACTGAGAATTTTCAATCAAAAGATGTGAGTGCGAGTAGAAAAGAGCGTTATACACCATGGAAGGTACTTAGAGAGCCAGAGCTTTTACAACACGGACCAAAATTGTTCAAATACAATATTTGTGGCTTTAAGAGATCTCTCTCTCATCCTCACACAACTCAGCGTAACTTCCTATATCTATATAGAGCTCTCCGTTTAAACACATATCCTCTGTTTCATTTTTTAGCTCCTCTGCATGCACCCCATATAGAGTAGTAGCATCTTGATGCTCGTCTGGCACCACCGCAGTGGCTTCTGATTGAGCATCTTCTCTGATCTCCTCCATTGATGCCGTTGTGATTGTCACATGGTAGCCTTCATACGTCCTTGCACTACGAGGGGCTACCTCTATGACGTACCACCAGTTTGATGTAGACTTTGTAGGATGAAATATTACCTGCTAGAGCCACATAACTTACATGAGAGCTTTCAAGCACATAACTTGTAAAAGGGGGATGTTAACTATTTACATACTTACTTGTTCACAATGCTCGGGTAGTACGAAAGTGTCTCTTAGGTCAGTCCATTTCTTAGTAGAATCCACCTCAAGAAAACCAGACTCTCCTCTACGCACAGTAGCGTTGCGACCCTCCATGATTATCTGAACCATTGCACGTCGAACAAGTCGACAAAAAATCCTCTGTAATCGATCCTCAAAATCTCTTGTAGCGTGCCGAAGTAAGTGAGTTCCGCCACCACAGGATCTGCATCACAGGAACGTCGTCGACTAGACTGCTCAAATTTTGCCATGATTCCACAATCTTGAGTAAAACGCTTTTTGTCGATCCGTTCCACCCTAAAATGTCGACCTTTACACCATGCTGCTGTGTATGACTTATACTACAACGAACAAAGATTATGAGTGGCCGTTCAAACGTTTAGAAATAAAGTCACTAGCATGTCGTACACTGCAAACTTACCTTGGTCGCGCAACCCCAAGAGTACTCCCACTCTTCCTCAGTCACTTCGTCACCGCATTGTTGTGCGCTTTTCAATTGGTTGTGCAACCATCTTAAGCTCATGAAGGTTGGTAGGCTCTCCAGACCCGTCGGATAGTGCATCGGTGGTCGTCTTCCCCGTCTCCACTCGATTCGTGCCCTTTGTCGCTCTTGCTTTGCATCCTCATATTGTGAAATCCACTTTTGCATCACTGGATTGTGAAGCATGCAAAATCGGTTGATTTTAGCCTCTAGATCTTCCGTCATCTTCTTCTCAACACCGAGATTGCACATGACAATCCCAGATATGCGCTCATCATCTATGGTTCGCCATAGCGTGTCCCGGGCTTTATCAAATCCGTCTAGCCACTCTCCAATGTACACTAGGGACTCTGATACCAACCAACCTTCTGCCATGCTACCCTCCGGCCGTGCCTTTTGACGCACATATCCCTTAAGCGTTTTCATGAAACGTTCTAAGAAGAACATCCATCTGGAATGAACTGTGCCAGCTATTTCCACCTCATCAACTATGTGAACAAGAAGATGCACCTGAATGGTTAGCATGGTAGTAGGAAAATGTTTCTCAAACATGCACACAAGCTCCGCAGCATTTAGTTTGGCGAATGGTATGGAGTCTACGTTGATCTCCTTTTGTGAGATCCATTGCACCAGCTTTGCAAGTTTGTAGATTGTGTTACGGATGTCGAGAGACAAACATCCCTCAATGGCAACCGGTAAAATAAACTGTAAAGTATGTGCAGCAATGATATTAAAGTCCACATTTTATGCAATGATATTAAAGTCCACTATGAACGTACCTGACACATTTTATGCCAATCGTGTGACTTCAAACCGGTAAGCTTTCCGTCTTTAGTAAAACACGTTCGGAGCGAGTGCATTACGCCAGTGGGGGTCCGCAAAGATCGAATGGTCTCTTTTACTTTGTGTTCTTGGGCTCCTATGAAAATCCATGGTGCTTTAGGGAGTTTTGTCATGCACGTTTTGGAAATGAATGTTTGGATAGTGTTAAATGAAAAGAGAGAGAGAAAGAGATAAAGGAAGGGAGAGAGAGAGAGAGAGAGAGAGATTTAAAGAGAGTGAGGGAAATGTTAGATAGAGAGAGAGAAATAGATAAAGAGAGTGAGGGAGAACGAGGGATAGAGGTAGATAAATAGAGAGCGAGAATTAATGAGAGAGAGAGAGAGAGAGACACTACAAGAGGTTGTGTGCTCTTGTGACGCTGTTAGCGACGAAAATACACTGGGTTTTTATAACCCCCGGCGTCGCTAAAACCGTCGCTACGAGCGTCGCTACGAGAGCGTCGCTATGAGCGTCACTATATAGCGACGCTTATACCGACGCATTTAGCGACGGTCATAGCGACGGTTATAGCGACGTTTACACAGAATACTATAGCGACGCTCATAGCGACGCTACAGAGCCATAAATAGCGACACCCAAGAGAATTTTTTTTTGGTGACAGGGCATTGAATGCCCTGCCACGCATCAACCATATTGTACTTGATTCACTTTTTAAAAAAAAGTGCAAGGGTAGATAATAGACCCAAAATAGTCACCCACAAGACGCATTGTTTGCAAAATTGACAAGCGTAAAATTGACAATTGTACACATCATAGGCAAAATGAATTGATTGGAAAATGTAATAATGACAATTGTACAACATCATAGGCATAAAGAACTGATTGGCAAAAGGAACTGCGGTGACAAATGTAATAATATACATGGTTCAAAAAGACGTATAAAATCCGTCTCATGATACATAAGCTATGAGAAACCCTAAACTAATGCTATCTAGCTACGGCTAAACTGACGTCGTCTAGTCAGACGTCTCATCGCGTCCAAGCGGCGTATCTGTCGGATTCTGCAAAAAAATACAATAAGACAGCTTTAAGTAAGTATAAACATATAACGACATTTATAAAACAATACAAAAAATAGAAAAGAGAAAACCCTAATACTAACCATGCCGCCACGAGAACTGAGAATGTCCATCAGGGCGTTTAAGCCCTTCCTGCCTGCGTACTCGCGCTCGTACTGTGTGGGATCACGTCCTGTCATCGACCACTATCAAAACATACAAAGATTTCATTATGTTAGAATTAAAAAACTCATAAACCCTAAACTATCGAACATAAAGAGCAATGCGAAAACACTTACAAAATCGGCCTCAAATGATGCCCATCCACCGCTCCCCAAGTGGTGCGAGCTCCCTGCCTCTACTCGCGCTGTGGCTGCATCCTTTCGTTGCTTCCACTTGTCGGGATTCTCGCGCGCTGCTTTCTTCGCATTCTTCCAATCTTCTTTGGTCAGCCAATCTAGCCTGTTCCACCCATTCTTGATTGCTTTTTGCACTTTGGAGCGCTTGTGTTTGCAGTATTCGCGCATTCGAATCTTCATCAGGTCTTCATTGAAGCGTTGATCCCGTGTTGGAACGGGAAACTCATCATGAAGTATGCTGATGACTCTGTTTTTTAAATCACTTGGTACTTCACTCCATTTGTTTAGTATGTAGTGTCTAAACAGCTGAGAGCAAAGACCACGCATACGCGAGATCACCTTCTTGCCGTCATCATCCATGATGATGCCGCCACTGAAGTCGACGGAGTAAGGCAAGCCCTCTGGCCGGTCACGCCTGAACCTGGGTGTCCCGGCAGGGGTCTGTAGCGGTGTGTCCATGGGGGTACGGACGTCAGGTGTCTCCACCGGCGTCTGGGCCCCGAAGCGAGGATTGTCGAGTGAGGTGGCTCCTGGCGGAGTAGGTAGAGGTGTGTAGCTGCTAGGAACAGTCAGCCGCGCAAAACCTGGCGTAGATGGTGATGCTGTGGCTGGTGTGGGGGCGAGCAAAGAAGGGGAGGGTAAAGAGCCTCGTCTAACACGAGGCGGTGTGGAGGCATCGACGGTGGAATCCCCAATACAACCGCCACCGCCACCACTAGAGCGCCGGTGTCTAGGTGAGTGTGAAGATCGTCTCGTCGACACCGAAGCTTTGGAGTGCGCCGAATGCTCCGAAAGAGAGGGAGATGCGGATGGAGTAGGAACGCGCGATGATGCGCCAGAGCGATGACGCTCCACGTACCACTGTCTCTGCTGCGGTGACAAAGAAGAAAGAAACTCCTCATCATCCATACCTGCATTAAACACACGAATATTTAAACTTAATATTGAATGAATAGAGTAGACAATGATGCAAAGACCATTAAATACAATGACGTAATGACGCATATAAATACAATGACGCAATGAATTGATTGAGCGAAGAGGCAAGTTGAAAACTCAGAATTTTCAATCAAAAGATGTGAGCGCGAGTAGAAAAAAGCGTTATACACCATGGAAGGTACTTAGAGAGCCAGAGCTTTTACAACACGGAGCAAAATTGTTCAAATACAATATTTGTGGCTTTAAGATCTCTCTCTCTCATCCTCGCATAACTCAGCATAACTTTCTATATCTATATAGAGCTCTCCGTTTAAACACATATCCTCCGTTTCATTTTGTAGCTCCTCTGCATGCATCCCATATAGAGTAGTAGCATCTTGATGCTCGTCTGGCACCACCGCAGCGGCTTCTGATTGAGCATCTTCTCTGATCTCCTCCATTGATGCCGTTGTGATTGGCACATGGTAGCCTTCATACGTCCTTGCACTACGAGGGGCTACCTCTATGACGTACCACTAGTTTGATGTAGACTTTGTAGGATGAAATATTACCTGCCAGAACCACATAACTTACATGAGAGCTTTCAAGCACATAACTTGTAAAAGGGGGATGTTAAATATTTACATACTTACTTGTTCACAATGCTCGGGTAGTACGAAAGTGTCTCTTAGGTCAGTCCATTTCTTAGTAGAATCCACCTCAAGAAAACCAGACTCTCCTCTACGCACAGTAGCGTTGCGACCCTCCATGATTATCTGAACCATTGCACGTCGAACAAGTCGACAAAAAATCCTCTGTAATCGATCCTCAAAATCTCTTGTAGCGTGCCGAAGTAAGTGAGTTCCGCCACCACAGGATCTGCATCACAGGAACGTCGTCGACTAGACTGCTCAAATTTTGCCATGATTCCACAATCTTGAGTAAAACGCTTTTTGTCGATCCGTTCCACCCTAAAATGTCGACCTTTACACCATGCTGCTGTCTATGACTTATACTACAATGAACAAAGTTATGAGTGGCCGTTCAAACGTTTAGAAATAAAGTCACTAGCTAGTCGTACATTGCAAACTTACCTTGGTCGCGCAACCCCGAGAGTACTCCCACTCTTCCTCAATCACTTCGTCACCGCATTGTTGTGCGCTTTTCAATTGGTTGTGCAACCATCTTAAGCTCATGAATGTTGGTGGTCGTCTTCCCCGTCTCCACTCGATTCGTGCCCTTTGTCGCTCTTGCTTTGCATCCTCATATTGTGAAATCCACTTTTGCATCACTGGATTGTGAAGCATGCAAAATCGGTTGATTTTAGCCTCTAGATCTTCTGTCATTTTCTTCTCAACACCGGGATTGCACATGACAATCCCAGATATGCGCTCATCATCTATGGTTCGCCATAGCGTGTCCCGGGCTTTATCAAATCCGTCTAGCCACTCTCCAATGTACACTAGGGACTCTGATACCAACCAACCTTCTGTCATGATACCCTCCGGACGTGCCTTTTGACGCACATATCCCTTAAGCGTTTTCATCAAATGTTCTAAGAAGAACATCCATCTGGAATGAACTGTGCCAGCTATTTCCACCTCATCAACTATGTGAACAAGAAGATGCACCTGAATGGTTAGCATGGTAGTAGAAAAATGTTTCTCAAACATGCACACAAGCTCCGCAGCATTTAGTTTGGCGAATGGTATGGAGTCTACGTTGATCTCCTTTTGTGAGATCCATTGCACCAGCTTTGCAAGTTTGTAGATTGTGTTACGGATGTCGAGAGACAAACATCCCTCAATGGCAACCGGTAAAATAAACTGTAAAGTATGTGCAGCAATGATATTAAAGTCCACATTTTATGCAATGATATTAAAGTCCACTATGAACGTACCTGACACATTGTATGCCAATCGTGTGACTTCAAACCGGTAAGCTTTCCGTCTTTAGTAAAACACGTTCGGAGCGAGTGCATTACGCCAGTGGGGGTCCGCAAAGATCGAATGGTCTCTTTTACTTTGTGTTCTTGGGCTCCTATGAAAATCCATGGTGCTTTAGGGAGTTTTATCGATCCATCAGACGCTGTTTGCGGCCAATATTGCTCCATACGATCCACATTTCTAAGGTCAACTCTGGCTCCCAAAGTATCTTTCTTGCCGGTCAGATGGTCCCATAGTAGATTACCCACATTCTTGAATATGTGCATTGGATCGAGCAAGTGATTGATCATGAGTCGGGGCCAGTATGGTAACTCGTACCATAGAGATAGTCTCTTCATCCCTGGAGGCAATCCGTCATCGCACATCTCCTTCTGCTCTAACCATGCTTGTGCAGACATCCTTGGTGGCTCTCTTCCCAAAAAGCCGTCATGTAACACATGATTCTCTGGAAGATACGCTTGATGACCTTCGTAGATTTGCTTCTTCAGTGAGGGCGCCCTACGTGCATTCAGTCTAGGTCCACATGTGAAACATGCTCTGTATCCGCTTGTTTGAAGCCCTGCATGTATACACATGATAATAGATCAACTATGGGAAAAAACAAGATTGACAGTGTCTGAGTGAGGAGTGTCAATAGATCACCTGAGCATTCTGTTAGCCCGGGATAGTCATGCATGGTCCACATTAGAATGCCTCTGATCAAAGCATTCCGTCGTCCTGTGTGTCGGCTCATATCCACCACCTCTATGCCAATCCACAATTGTTGTAGCTCTTCGAATAGTGGACGAAGATACACATCCATATTCTCCACTTTATATCGCCCTGGCACAATCAAGCTTAGCCATAGGTGCCCCTTCTTCGTAGTCAACCACGGGGGAATGTTGTAGTTGACGATGATAACGGGCCATACACTGTAAGATGTTGATCTTTGACCAAATGGATTTACGCCATCCATAGCCAGGCCTAAGCGCAAATTTCGAGCTTCCCTGGCAAAATACGACCATGTTCCATCTATATGTTTCGAGGCTGCGCAATCTGCAGGAATTTGTAGCACACCATCCGAAGATTTATTCTCCTCATGCCATGATGCTAGGGCAGCCATGGACTTACATTCAAAGAAATGCTTGATGCGAGGAAGCAGAGGAAAATGTCGCAAAACCTTTTGTGGAATTTTTGTCCCGTGGAGATCTACTCGATATCTTTCGGAATCACATTTCGGACACTTCTCCATGTCTATGTATTCCCCTCTGAAAAGAATGCAGTCATTAGGACAAGCGTGGATAGAATTGTAATCCATCCCCAAGTTTCACAAAATCTTTCTTGCTTCATCTTGGGAATCTGGCATCACATTGTCAGCTGGTGGTATGTGCTCTTTAAGCAATCTACACAACATAAAAATACGATACAGTCGTGTAAAAATCTATCAGATCATTATACATTTAGAGTTTTATTAAAGTAAACTAATTGTAATAGATCACCTGAAAAGCGCTGTGACGCTAGTGTCACTCCATCCAAATTTTGCCTGCATGTTGAGAAGAACCAGGAGTGCTTTCAATCTAGACATACGTGCTCCATTATACAATGGCGTATCGGCTTCACTTTTCATATCATCATAGATAAGCCTTTCTGAATCCATGATCGTCTCGATCATTTCATCAATCTCGGGCTCAAACATTGCCTCGTTGGGAATGTGCTCTGCATGATCATCCCCCGAGCTGTCAGAGGCTACATCTTGTGGCCTCACATATGCTGCTTGACCAAAGCGCCTGCGAACACATCTATTGGGTTGCAAGATTGCTGCTTGTTGGCCAGCGTCAGAGTCCGACGAGTTATAATTGGCAACAACTCGATCTATAATAGATGGATCAAACTCGCCAAATTCGCGAACGTGCTGCAAAGAAACACGTCTTGTCCGTCACACAGCATGCTTGCATTGATTACAAGGACATCAGACCCTCGTTGAGAGATAGGTGTTTCGGTTGGACGGTCCCATATCCTCATCACTACTCATAATGAGGATAAAAATCTTATAACATGGACAACAAATTTAATATTCTATTGGCATTCTTCGTCTTATCTCTCTCTCTCTCTCTCTCTCTCTCTCTCTCTCTCTCTCTCTCTCTCTCTCTCTCTCTCTCTCTCTCTCTCTCTCTCTCTCTCTCTCTCTACCTCACATTCTCTAGTCATGTCCAATCCCCGCACACCTCGGTCTAGAGGTGCACGGAGATCAGAACCACCGGGTTATAATCTCGTCTTTATTGGTCAATACCTATATTTGTGGGTACAAGAAATCTACAGACCCACGTCTACATGATACTGCATGTAGTGGACAAAACCCCTTTGCCTCTTCTCTAGCTGTAGCACTTCACAACATGTTAACATCTTTTCACAGTAGATCTTTTCACTGTTCGTCTAACTCTAAACCCTAAACCATAAGTAATTCTTGCGTGGACTCGATCTAACGTAAATAAGCGTAAATCTAACTAAAAATAAACCTAAATCTAATTTAACGTAAGTCTACATCTAACCTAATCTTTAACGTCTTTTGGGATAGTTTCCTACGACGTTAAAACTCTCTTCTTCTTGTGTGTGTGTGTGTGTGTGTGTGTGTGTGTGTGTGTGTGTGTGTGTGTGGGTAAACCTAAATAAACCTAAGTCTAATCTAATATAACATAAATCTAAATCTAACGTAAATTATGTTATATTAAAAACAAAGAACTAAACTAACAGGGATTATAAGAACCTTAAAACTGATTTAACACATAATTTTTCACATAATTCGGCAACAGTTGGCATTCTCATCACTAAAGATGTGAGAGTTAACTTCCGGCGGTGATGCTGCCTCATCTCCATCCACATCTGACAACAGCAATTGGCCCTTTAGACCGTTCTTGCTCTTTTTACTAACTTTGAAGTTGTTGTTGAATGACTAGAGGTTGTCTAGATGGTCATTGTGTCGGGGATGTAGTGACTCTTGCCGCCGTGAAGATCCACCTTCTTCCCTATCTTCTCAAGACATTTCACCAGTACTTTTGGATCGACGGAACCCACCATGAGTGAAGGCAGCAATACCCTATATTCCATTGAGGGCTTTCTTCACCCGCTTCATGCAGGCATCGCAGTCTATGGAGACCTAAATCTAATCTAATATAACGTAAATCTAAATCTAGCTTAAATAAACCTAAATCTAATTAAAAATAAACCTAAATCTAGTCTAATTTAACTTAAATAAACCTAAATCTAATTGAACATAAGTCTACATCTAACCTAATCTTTAACGTCTTTTAGGATAGTTTCCTACGACGTTATAACTCTCTTCTTCTTGTGTGTGTGCGCGTGTGTGGATGTGTGTGCCAATAAAAAGAGATAAATGGTATAACCTTTCTATCACCCATGCCAAGTATGATAGATTGGTTATGCCATTTCCCTCTTGAATAATAGGTCTTGAGTTCAACTCCTCGTCGGCTAGATCTTTAGGTCTTTTAATTTTAATTAGTTTCCTACGACGTTAAATTAGTTTCTCTCTCTTTCTCTCTCAATCTGTGTGCATTTTTTTGGATCGTATGCATGTTTTCTCTCTCTTTTCCTCTCTCAATGTGTGCGTTTTTTGTTTATGCATGTTCTCTCTCTCTTTTCCTCTCTCAATGCGTGCGTTTTTTGTTTATGCATGCTCTCTCTCTCTTTTCCTCTCTCAATCTGTGTGTGCATTCTTTGTTTATGTATGTGTGTGTGCGTTTTTGTTTATGTTTGTACTCTCTCTCTCTCTCTCTCTCTCTCTCTCTCAAAAACACTATGTGTGTGTGTGTGTGAGAGAGAGAGAGAGGGAGAGAGAAAGAGGGGAAGGGAACATGAGAGTGAGGAGAGGGAAGGAGCATACCTGGCTCTCCTTCCTCTCCTCGTGTGTGTGTGTGTGTTTGTTTGTGTGTGTGTGTGTGTGTGAAGAAGAAAAAGAGAGAGAGAGAGAGAGAGGGAGAGCGTTACCTGCTCCTTGCTTGAGGGCGCCGAAAAACTCAGATCTGAGATCTGAGTTTTTGGGCGCTATGTTATTTTTTTAGCCGAGTCGGCGTCGCTATGAGCGTCGCAAATTTACAAAGAAATTTGCGACGCTCATAGCGATGCCGAGATTTATTTTTTTTTGAGCGTTGTTGTGTGAGCGTCGCTAATATGAATAGCCTCTTGTAGTGTTTACAAGAAGGGCAATATATTTTATGGGTAGTTTGTATTCAGGGTATGATCATTTCCAACTAGCAATGGAAAGCAGGGACTTGACTACCATGAGGAGACCTCTGGGTTTGGTAAGGATGTGCACGTTACCTCTCAGGGATATGTAATTTCCTCTTGGATGATGTAATTAGCTGTTATGACTGTGTTGGGAATATAATAGCAGATTGGGGTGAGTTGGATGCAAACAAATCTAGGGAGCTTTTCTCTATGTTGGGCATTAAACTTGCTCTTACTATTGCATACAATCCTAAGGGAAATGGTAAATTAGAGCATGGGCATCCTCCTATCATTAAAACTTTAGCTAAGGCATGCAAAGGTAAACTAGGAGAGTGGCCTAGTTTACTACCTTATGCTTTGTGATGATACGGTACAACTCATAGCTCAGTTAGTGGTTATATGCCTTTTGAGTTTATGTATGGTCAGAAACTTGTAATTGCAATTGAGAATGTAATTCCCACATGGAATGTATTACCTTGGGAAGATGGAATGAGTAGGGAAGGACTGGAGTTTTGTTCTTATTTTAGGGGTGTCTTTTGCTTCTAATCTTCTACCATTTTCTTGATTCTCCTACAAACTCTCATAGTCAGAGGCCCAATGCTTTTCTAGCCGCACTATACACTTCTTGACAATGGTACCGAGTTTTGGTTTGAACAATGGACCTTCATATTTTTCAAACACTCTATAAAGCATAGTTATTTGAACCATTTTTAAATTCATTTATGAGGGGTTTTTTGTATGATTTGAATGTGTTTGGAAAGAAGTTGGGACAGTTAAAGCATCTCAGCAATTGTTTGGAAAGGTGCAAAAGATTCAAATTCTCCCTAAATCCTTACAAGTCAGGTATTATTGTAGCAAAGGATACATTGTTGGGGTTTATTATTTCAAAGGATGGAGAAGCTATTGGTCAAAAACAAGTTGAAGCAATTCAACAATTTCTAGTAAAGAAAAAATTGAAGCAGTTGAGTAGGTTTATGGGACAAGTAAACTTTCACAGTAGATATCTTTTAGGTGTTAGGGCACCATTGAGTCACTTAACCAAAATGGATGTTCCATATGTTTGGGTTCCAACTCAAGAGAGAGAATTTCTAAGACAATTTCAAATTTTGAAGAAGATGTTGGTGGTTGCACCTATTCCTCAACCTCATGAGTTGAGTTTTCCATTTCACTTATTTGAGGATGCATCCTATATTTCCATAGGAGTAGTGCTACTACAACAATTTGTTAAATTGTGGTATAGAAAAATCTGACATTAGCAAAAATAAATGATAGTGTAAATGAAAGGAAGCTTTAGGAATAATGTATGGCATTACATACCAGGTAAATTAGAAATATTTTCCATGTTGATCACATCAGGAATTGTTGTACCTCATTTAACCCCATTTTCATGGTAGACTAGCATGGTGGATGCTATTTCTAAACAAGTTTTTGTTATTATATGTAAACCTGGAAAAAAGAATGCAGTGGCTCATTTTGTGAGTAGATTATATGGAATTCCGGACCAATTACCTCATGCTAAATTGTTTACAATTGAAGGGCTTATTTTAGATTCATTCTATGATCAGATGTTGATTTTCTCGATTGATGATTGGATACCTCAATCATTTACCGATAGACCAACACCAAAGCTTTCTTTGAGGCACAGAAAAAGAAAAAGAATACATCATATTATTAGGAGATGTTTTTGTAATGAGAAGAAAATAGTTGTGTTGCAAGAAGCACATTTTGGGAATGCAGGTGGTCATTTGTCAGGTGAAATTATAGGAAGGAAAATTTTGCAAACAAGTCATTGATGACCTACTATTTTGAAATATTACACTTATGCTAGAGAGTGCATATTGTGTCATAGAGAAGGAAAGCCTTCCAATGCAGATAAGATTCCTTAAGATAGTATATTGCCTTTATAGCCATTTTAAAATTAATGGGTTCTAGACTTTGTGGGTCCAATCAAACCAAAGACAAAGAACGGGTAGGTGGGTATAAGTCATTTGGAGGGTCTTCTAAGAAATTCTATTTCTCGCTCTAGAAAATCTTCTTAAAATGCCTTTGCACTTATTCAGTACGTCCAAAAGGACAACTAGGTACTATGAAAAGTAAACCTAGCTTTTTGGCATTTTTAAAAAACGATCGCCTTTTCATTAAATGCGATTGTCTTTTTCACAAATTTGGCATCGCTCATTCATTACGGCTTTCGACATCATTGAAATTATAAAAAATCACAAAACTATAAGAAATTGATGATTTTGACATCACCAATGTGTCCAAAACGCCCAAAAGCCTAAAAACTGATTATCTACTTGCATTGTTCTGACACTCGGAGAGGGAGAAAATGTCCAAAAACCCCTAAAAAATGGTTTTTAGCCGAACGGCGTGCGAAGGGCACTCTAACTTCTTGTGGAATGCACTTTGCATGCCGTTCGGCTAAAACCTCCTTATGTATATGTAAAGAACTTATCACTATTGAAATATATATATATATATATATATATTGAGAAGTGAGAAGTATATACATACACCCGCCGAACGGCACGTAGAGTCCATTCCACAAGAAGTTAGAGTGCCCCTCGTGTGACATTCAGTTAAGACCCTTTTTTAGCGGTTTTTGGACATTTTCTCCCTCTCTGAGTGTCGAAATAGGGTAAGGAGACAATCAATTTTTAGGTTTTTGGGCATTTCAGATGCATTGATAGTGTCAAAATCATCAATTTTAGACACTACTTAATAGTTTTGTGATTTTTTTAAAATGTCACCGATGTCAAAAGTCGTATTGAATGAGCGATGCCGACCTCGTGAAAAAGACAGTCATATTTAATAAAAAGGTGACCGTTTTTTAGGATCGTTCTCTCATTGAATGAGTAAGTGATACCTTTTTCATATTTTTATCAGCCTATTTTTCTACGTAACATTGGCCCTTTTCTCATTGGAGGAGCTCTTTTTTCTCTGTCTACTAAAAGCCCCTCCAAAAGACCTCCAAAATTTTCTAATGCAAGTTCCTTTGTGGTAGACATCAACACAATCAATAGCCCTGAATCCCATGGCATAGATTAGTCAAATGGATACAAGAGGAGGAACTAGAAGTTCAGGTGGTGAAAGACATATCTACAAGAAAAAAATGGATACTATTGAGAGCAAATATGAATTTAGGCATGATCTTGACTTATCACATCATGAAAATAAAGTATGGACTAAACTCATTGGATTAAATGGAAATTTGCAAATTTTCCTTGGAAAGAGTGGTGCCAAAAAGTAAATTCCAATGACCAACTGGAATATTCAAGAAATTTTTGGTTGATGGAAACAACTTTTTAAGTTGAGGCTCAATAGTTATAGAGAAAATTTAATTTTTGATGCACAAATGAGAAGTGATTCTTGAGCATTGACAACAAACATGTACTATTATCAATTGAAGGGAATACATGTGTTCAAATGGGCACACCTCATGGTATATGGAAAGAATGTGTTTACTAGTAAAGTTTGATTATATAAGAGGCATATAGACCTCTTAGAGTTGTTGAGAAGGGATTTCTCAGAAGAAATCTCTTGTAAATTGGGCATGATACTTGTATGAAGAATTAATGGAAAGGATAATAGAAAGTCAATGATTATATGAGAACTAGTCCATATTTGCAAGCTTTATTTTCTCCTTCAGTGGTTTCATTACCATCATAGGTTATAGATGTAGAGTAGCAAAGTTCAGAGAAAAAAAGACACAAATCCATAATACCAAAACTACCAATGGGAAGCCAGAAGTCATTTTTTGAAATGATGTAGGGAGGATCTAATAGTACTAAGGCAAAGAGAGGGAAGATGCAACATGTGGAACTCAATGAGAATGACGTGTTTGATACATCATTGGCAAAGAGATTAGACGCTATACCAAAATTGAGAGTCAGATTCTCAGCCAAATAATAAAAAATTAATTAAGACAAAGATAGCTAGAAGTAGTATGAAATTAATTCATGAAATGCAAATCAAAAAAACAAAAGAAAGGAAGAAGCAGGGAGAGGATGTGTAAAGATCTCTAATTACTTCTAGCATGGAAATGGACTATGTGATGACGCTAGGTGCACATGTAGTATATCGAGCTATAGTGATTCAATAGTAGTAGATGGAGTCATAATAGAAAGTGAAGCAGCTGAAGGATGAACATTAGTCAGAGATGCATGCAAGTCAATTGAATTTCAAAGAAAAAAAAGAGGAAATATTTGAAGACCAAAAAACCTATGGAGCAATTTGAGGAATGGACCAGTGAGATCACGGCTTTAGTTATGGGCAAGGACTCTATCTACTGATAATGATAGGGCCTTCATTAAGAAAAAGGGCTAGGATTTTTCTTGTAGAGACCTATTATATTTAGAGACAAAGTTGGCATTACAACTAATAGCACAACATTTTGAAATACCAAAGCCACCAAGATACAAGTAGCCACTTTTACATATAGCAGTGCTCATGGAATTTTGAAATACTAAAGCCAGCAAGGTACAAGTAATATAAGTAATTTTCTGAAGTTTTCTCAATAGGTGTGTATCAACATGTCTAGTCTATCAAGTCAAGGAGAGAAGGTGAGTTTTATTAGAGAAGAGAATGAGAGGTCTTGATTTCAAGACTCGACCAAGACAATTCTCCCTAGGATGTTAATTTTGCCTCTTAAGGGGGTGAGTTTGAGGATATGTTCTTGAAAGACCTTTATAAGAAGAGGTTTTCTTTAGAAAAAAAATAAAGTAAAAAATAAATAAATTAGTTTCTTTGGTCATTCTAATCCGAAACAACGGAGAGAGAGAGAGAGAGAGAGAGAGAGAGAGAGAGAGAGAGAGAGAGAGAGAGAGAGAGAGAGAGAGAAGGGGTTTCAAGAAAAGGGATAGTAGAGAGAGAACATGGGGAGCACAATAATGTGTGTGTGTGTGTGTGTGTGTGTGTGTGTGAGAGAGAGAGAGAGAGAGAGAGAGAGAGAGAGAGAGAGAGAGAGAGAGAGAATAATAGATTATTGAGGAATGAGGATTGAGAACATTGAGTAGAAGTGTGTGTGTGTTTCTTGAGGGTGCGTGATCAAAGAGGGAGAGAAAGAACCCGTGTTGATGTTTGAAATCAATAAGAGAGAGAAAGAAGGAAATTGCCAAGGTTTGCACCCAAGAAATAGCAAGAAAGAGGAAACTAAAATTTAATTGAATAATGCACTCATTGTTTCACTTTCTTTTACATGAGAGGAAAAGTGAGAGAAACAAAAAGCACAGTTGAATGTTTTGGAGTCAATTGCATGTGTGTATGTTTCATAAAAATAGAGAAATAAATAGTGACTTGTTTCATTTTAAATGGTATATTTTTGGAAGCATATGCATATCCAAAATGAGCATTGATGGACATGGAACATTGGAGTCATTTTTAATACAAAAATTCTATTTTTGTCATAACTCTGGTATTATTAAGTTGCAAATATGTTGGACTCATAGATGTTATCAAAACTCTTTTCAAATTAACAAATCAATTAAAAAACAAAGCAAAGAAAGAATTAGTTCTTAAACATGGTAAAATTCATCTTAGAAGCAATATTTGTGACGATGCTTAGCAAAAATTAGTGAAGTACTTTTGACCTAGCTAGGGGGTCGTCTTGCTTTTGGAGTACGAAGCTTGGAGTGCAGTCATTTTTAGTGTGTCCATCAGGATCCAGCTAGCTATTAGAGCTAGGAGGTGCCCCGGTGCATATCTTCCATCAATTATATTCATCGGGGTTTGTGTATAGATGGTTGTGTAGTACCTTAGCAAAGGAGGAAACTTACATAAATGAGTACACTGAGAATGAGAGGGCTTCCATAAATTATATTCATTAGGGTTTGTGTATAGGTTGGTTATGTCTTTTGATATTGTAACAAATAAACCCAGTGACTTAGAGCCTAAACCTTTGACCCATCTTGATACATTTACAAAAATTCAATTGATTTCCCAATGAAAGTTTGTAGACGTAATATACTATAAGATGATCAAATTTGACTCGGGCGGGGGGGGGGGGGTGCTACTCCAATAGAAACACCACTAGCATTTAGTGCCTTTATAAGAAAATTCCTAGCACAAGGGACTCAAGTTCCACTAGAGCTAGACCCTTTCATGATGATAAAGGAGCATAAGCTATTTTACAGTGACGAGAAAGATCTGTGGATGTGGATTCTTTAGAAACAAGGAAATCTATAAAGCATGCTTGGAGAACTAGAGGCTTATAGAGAGTGGCTACAAGAATATAGAGAGTAGGATTTTGGTTTTAGGACACCGCTTCAACTGTGAGACCACTGAGCCAACCAAGTACAAAAGGTAAGAGAATTTTTTGTTGCCAATATTCCTGTCAAATTTCACACCCTTCTTGTGTGATAGGATTTTGAAGTGTAACAATTACAATAAAACAAGATGAACTAGGGTGGATTATAAGCAACTGGGCATATGTGAGTAGAATAAGACCCCTATTGCGGCCCTTAGTGACTCTATTACTCAAGTCGTTTAGAGGGAATGGAGAAGACAATCTTAAAATTAAATGAGAATTCCTAACAATGGTATATGTTGCATTGAGGAGATAGCATTGGTAAAGACTATGAGTATGTGTTTGTCGTATGAGTGGAGTGGATTTAAAAAAGAGAAAAGTCCAAAATAGAGATAAAGCTTGCACATAGAAAGAGGCAAGAGGAGACAATTTCTCAGGATCTTGCAAATCAATCATAATGAATTAACGAGTTTCTCTTAGAGCATTCACAAGGGGTCATTGTTGAGGAGTTAAGAGAAGAGAGATTAGTGGGCCAACCCATGCCAGTAAGAGAAGAGGTGGAACAACCATTTAATTTTGAGCTTTGTCGTGACCTTGGGTTAAGAAAGTTGTTCAGGCTACCCAAACTATGATCGTTAAACTTTTGGGAAGACCCAAATTTTGAAAATCTGATAGAGAAAATGGTAGTTTCAATAGAACAAGATACAATATGACTAGCAGACTTTACACAATTTGTAGTGCTATGGGATGATGACCTTGATGCATACTTACAAAAATTTGTGGTCACGTGTGTAACAAACCAAATAATAGATAATGACCAAACATTGCATCTTCCCAGGAACTTTCAAAGATGAAGCTTCAAGCTGGTATGGTAACTTACCTGGAGTAGATAGGGATACCTACCCAGAGCTTACAGCTACTTTCTTAGTAAAACATCATTGTCAAGGGTCTCAAGAATTAGACTACTATCTCCAATAGGTAATTAATGAAAGTTCAATCATTATTCCAAAAGATGAAAAATGTAGTACGTAAGATGGGGGCTATGACACCCAATGAGGACACTCAAAAGCGTAGGCTTATAGATGGATTAAGAGACCCAAATGCCCAACAATATGTGAGTTTAAGAAGACTAGCAGACCTAGTAGCCTCCTAACAAGAGGCTTGTAATTGGGCCCAGAAGTGCAATTAAGTCAGCAAAGAAGAAGGGAGCTCTTTAATAGGCCTAGTTTGGTGACTCCCTCTATACCAATTACATGGGGTTAGGAAAATATACCCTTCCTATGGGGTTACACCACCTCAAGTTGTGGTCAATACAAACCAAACTCCTTATTTATCTCTAAATTCATATATGAGATCTCCAACTTACATGTTGCAGACTGACACAACCCCAACAGCAGCTCTCATGTAAGAGAGGGTAGCCCCATTGATGGCAGTTATAGTTGGGAAGTCAAAGAGGAAATTTTGAATGCTATAAGGCCTCAAATGAAAGAGGTTTATGTTGTAGCTCAACAAATAGAAGGATCTATGAGCGTACCTCTAATGAGGTCAAAATTTTGGTGTTGGAAGTGTAATGGTTATGGCCATTTGGTGGCTAAATGTGCAACCAGATCAAGGGCTACACCCAATCAAGTGCGTACACTATTTTTTACCTATTGCTTAAAATATAATCATATAGAGGAGATTTGCTTTGTGAAGCAAGCTCATGAGCACCAGCTATGCAAACCAATTATAATTTTTTGGATAGCAACAATACTACCTACGAAGTTGGACCCCCACAACAACCATTACCAAAAACATATTAGTAGCAATTTGTTGGAGGAGAGAGACTCACACACCCATGAAGTGCATGCAAACACTACCTAGATCAACATAATGTCAATCGAGGACACAGATGACACGATAGACACACGGAGGAAATCTCTTAAGCTTGTTAGGCTGAGACCATCCTACACATACAACACTCTGTAAGGCCAACTAAACCACAATCAAGAACCTCACTGCCCTCAACTACACCACCTAGCCACATACATACATACGAAAGGTAACTCACCTAATCATGCCAGATTCGTACGAAACTTAAGGAACGCCATCCCCTCACTAGGATACACCTGTCCCTAAGCTTCTACACTCAAAACCCTCACTCTAAACCCATCTGCAAAAAACACGTAGGATGACAGAACACAATTTTGAAAGTGCCCGAAACTGAAATTTATGAGTACCTATGCGTAGCTTATGTCGCCACGATTCTATAGACTACTAGCACGCAGAAAACAGACATCGTTTGATACACTTACGGCCACAAATAGCTCATAGATGCGTCGGCGTGTGCGCTTCGTCTCGCGTGGAATGCTTGGCGTCATCGTGTAGCTCTCCTCGAGCCTACAACAATGGTGCAGTCGGATCTCCAATGTGTTGAGCGAGCTGGGAGTAGCGAGAGGATGAAGCTCACGCTCACGCTCACTCTCTTTCTCTCTCACACACAGTAGACGGCAGCGCTAAGTTTTTTATTATAAAAAAGGTCTTCCTTTACAAAATGACCTAGGTACCTTATATACTAAGGCTACCTTATGTTTAACCAAAAATGGGGTTGAAAGGGTCAAATGGCTTTGTATTTACAATCTGGAAGTTCCATTGCACCCCGGCTTCTGAAACTAGAATAACTACTCATTACAAATGACGTTTATAGCCATAATCCGCAGCATTTCATAACTCGCAAAAGATAAGACTTTGGTACGAAACTTGAGTTATGTCGTGTTTTTGACCCAGCGGTCAACACTCCCCCCTTCCGTGTTCATGTTGTCCCCGACATGACCTGATTGTCGATGGCGATGTGGTCCTTGCTGTCATTTTGTTGTTGGAAAGAAAGTATAGACTATAGCCTTTGTAGTAGCTTGTCTGGTTCGTCCAATCCGATGTACATAGTCTTCACATGATTCAGGAAAATCATAATTGATGACGAACTTTATGTCTTTCACATCCACGCTCCTAGCTGCAGCATCTGTTTCTGTCATTATAGGTCTACTGCCAGATCTAAATTCAAAAAGAACCCAATGTCGTTTAACTTGACTCTTATCATCATGGATAGAGAAAGCTCCATCCATCACTTGCTCCAACAAATCTGTCAATTCAGAGTATTTGTGATTCTCAGAAACAACTTCTAGAATCTGTTGAATTGAGTGACTGACTTTCTGATCTTGTGAGCCAATGACAACTTTGTAAGGATTTTGTAGAAATTGTATGGCTAAACCCGTAACTTCTTTAGGCCAAGTTGCACTCCAATGCAAAGTCTGTCTTTCAGGCCGAATCCAGAACTTTATTATTATAATTTGAGCTTCAAAACCCTACCGAACATTCGATGCGAATTATCAAGGACAAGCTTTTGAGATCCTCTGATTACCCTTATGTCTGCTCTTTGTCATTGGGGACTTATTTGTTCCTGTGTTATGTTGTGTTGTTGACCCAGCGGTCAACACTTTGCCGCTGTTTTGGCTTCATCTGTTGCACTGTTTGTATCTTTGTCGAACCACAACAAGAACTATGATCCATTAGAGCGGACGTCTATCATCGTAACCATTCATCTTTTGAGATCCTCTGATTACTTTAATGTCTGCTCTTCTTCATTGGGGACTTCTTTGTTCCTGTGCAATCATGTTGTTAGTGTTGTCTGCAGCTTTTTCATTGTAGGCCATTCTTCGACTCGCGATTGAGGAGAAGTATGCTATGATCTGAAATTGGTGCTCCAATTCATTTGTCAATTGATTTGAGTAGCATTTCCTTATTGTTGATGTAGAAGGAATATGTACAAGAGGATGGTGATAGGTGTCTTTAGATTAGGGTCTAAAACCTGAATGACCAAAGGGAAAAAACCCGGTGGGAAAAAAAATGCCTTTGGTATACGCTCTTATTGGAGTTGATTAGTTGAACGTGAAGTACATGTTCATGAAAGGTGAGTGCTTGGGTGAAAACACGGAAAGAGTGCCTGATGCAAGTGCCAACTATGGGACACTCTATATGCATATGAGAAATTTGTCAACAAAAGCATGCAATGTGAAAGAAGGAGATGATGGGTGTTTCGAGGAATAAATGTAGCACATGTGACATCAAAAGATGTCTCAATAGCTTCCACCTTTCCAAGAAGGGTTTTCGATGTAGAAGTTTCTCCACTCGTATCTCACTGTGCTCAGTACGTGAGTGTCTTTTGGACCTTCTCCTTCACTTCACCAGACTTAAGTACTTAGACTTCGACTCTTTTGCTCACCTATACCAGCATGAGCGACACAATGTAAATATGCTCAACTCTTCCAGCTTGAGAAGTACCTAGAATAGCTAAGACGCCTAGACCACAGAGAATATTACTTGAAGCTTTGGGACTAACACTTCACTCATTTTTTGGCGTAGCTACTCGACTCTGACTTGTATGACTTGTCGGTTGCATGTTGACACTGCTTTGTGACAAGTTCTTCGGCTGTTGTAGTGGCTGCTGAGACATACTTCGTGAAGTTTCATCGTTTCCCTGTACCTTCTTCTCTTTGTAGTGCTCAGGCCTCTCGTCAGTCTTTTCTTCAGGTGGATTATGGATTTTTAAAATTTTTTTTTCTTAATAAGCAACAAAGAAAATCTTTAAAAAAACTTAACAAAAGAAAAATCATTCAAATAGAAATCTAAATGCTATGTACACTATACACATCTCCCTAGGGGCTCATATATGGAATTTGTCCCCATACTCCTCTGTAACACTACTATGAGGGCATATACTCTAAATTTCGTCCAAAAATTATCACAATAAAACGCCAAAAATTCAATGCATCTCACAAAACATTGCCCTCTAATAGTCATAATGTTAGGTCCGCATTCAGATTGCCTCCCCCCTTCCGATTTAGTGTCATCCTTTACGACAGGGTATCGCAAAGGGTATGTGTTATGCTTGGGCAATTAAAAGTTGTGCCGATGCAGGCCTTGTAATGTAGCCCTATTATGCATACACAGTCAATGCATGGAAAAGATTTATGTTGTGCAAGATGTGGGTATAAGCAATTTGATTATTGGCCTTTGTTGGCAAGGCTTCCTATTCTAAGCAATGTAATGGTCTTTGAAGCTCCTGTATCGTTGCTTGATTGAAGCGACTTGCTCTCTTCTAATTGTACTGTAATCGTAGGAAGAATTGTAAGAATTCAAGCGGCGATGCACTGACAGCAGTTTTGTTGTTCTTCTTTGGGACCCATTTCTTTGCAATTATTGGCTACTTTGTTGCTGGCTCTCATTTGGAAACCCATACTTGCCCGTGCTTCGTTTGTGTTTGAAGAGACTTCTTTGGGATCCACCTTTTTGTTGTGTGAGTCAACAGTGGTCTGTGCTTCAGCCCTTGTACGCTTGGTTGGGGACGGGATTTAGGCTTTGAAAGTTGATACTGTGGTTGTTTTGGAATCCAAGTGAATTCCTGATTTTTTTGTGCGTGAATCAACTTCTTTGGAGCCCAAACCTGAGTTGTGAAAGCTTGCAATTTTGTGATATTCTTACCCGTTTGTGAAGGCTTTCCTTGCTTTTGTTTTTGTGTTGGATCTTGTGATTTTTCATTAGAGATCTTTGTCTTCTTGATCCATATCTGTTTTTGGCCGATCTGGCTTTTTAGTATCCAGATATGTCGAGCTTTTTGGCTTTGACTTGTTGTCTTGTTCTTTTGACCTGTCATGGTTGTTGCTGAAGGGGTTGGTGATAGTGATGGCCTGAGTTGATGATAGGGGATGTCGTAAGATTCATCACTATCGCTACTATCCTCAGCAAGGTTGACTTCTTGTACTTTCCCTTGATTTTTTGGCTGGTAGTGGAAAGTTACTGTCTGTTTGCTCGTGGGTGGTAGTTTCTTGGAGTACTTTTCTAGCCCATTGATTAGAGCATTGTTAGCTCGTTGCTCTGGTCGTATTCCTCCTAGCTGAGTCTTTGCATCCTTATTAGGAGCCATGTATGAGGATGCTTGTGGTGGCTGTGTCTTCACGGAGGACTTTAGAATCCACTTTTGATGCACTTTATTCGTGTAGCGATGACATTGATTCCCGGGTCGTTGATCTTCTTGAAGCTCGAAGTGTTCTACAGAGTCATAGAACTCGTCGTCTTCTTCATCTTTTGATTCTCCACATTTCTTTGTTTGCTCCTTATTTTGAGAGCTTTTTGATGTCTGGATCTCTTTGTTTTCCTGGATTACACTCACTGCAAAATAAGGAACGACATCATAGCCATTTTCATCACAAAATTTTGTTGTGGGAGCATCCTCCACGGCGCACACGTCCAGAGTAGCCAAGATGTGTTCCCATCCAAAAGGCTCTAACTCTTCTTCAGGAAATGGTTCTGGGATATAGTCCTTATCCTCTATAACCCGCTCTAGGATACATTCCTCACGTTTCAAGCTACCACATTGTGAAGCTCCACACATCCACAGTTCTTTAGGCTTACCTAACCAAGCTGGAAGTTCTGATCCTGCTACTGTGGCGGAATCAAACTCCTCAACCGGTGTTCTCATCACATCCCTATAGCTATGGTCCCTCAAGTTTACCTTTGTTATGGTTTCCATATGTCTCAGGTATATATGGTCATAACCCCAATCTTGGACCATTTTCAATTGTCACATGAATGGTCTTCCCAGAATGATGTCATAGTTGTTCTTCTTTCCAAAGTCAACAACAGCAAAAGTGTGTTCATATTCAATGCCACAAGAAGTAACAAGTACTTTTTCTAGCAGTCCTAGGGGCTTTTCCTTGTGTCCGTCTGCAAGCTGCAGGGTCATTCGTGTGGATATCAAGGCAGGTTTTCACCATTTTTTCCAAACCTCTTTGGTTGCAATGGCCACACTAGCTCCACTGTCAAGGATTGCCAAGGTTTTTACACCATTGAATTCCACAGGAAGGGTGGTGTTTCCATCTTCTCCCTCATAATACTCGCCTACCTTGTTTAATGGCACTGGCCTAGTATTTAGTTGAGGCATTTCAAGCTCTTTGATGCCTTCCTCGATTTGAGTCATTGGGGTTTTTACACCAAATTTCTCTAGACATTTACCCACATTAGCCCACATGTTTGGTCTTATTCTGAGCAACTCGGTTAACATTATTGTACAGGTGACTGGGGTAGATAGAATATCTACTAGCCCCTTTGAATCGATGGCCTTGTTGGGAGACAGTCTCTGTGATGGGACTGCAACCACATTTGACTTGGTCTCGTACTCTCCCATGTAGGACGGTAGTGTTCTTAGCGAATGGGGTTGACTATCCATAGATTGTACAGATCCTTTTTCGCCCCAACACGATTGCACATCTAGATTCATTTGAGATCCAGTCTCAAATTCCTCTATTGGTGGTAGAAACACTCCTCGTTCATCACTAGTCTTGTCTACTCATCTTCTTAGGTCATCGGATTCATTGGCCTCTCTGACTTGTTTCCACAATTCGTCAAGACCATCTATCTCTTTACAATCCTCAGGTATAGCTTGGTGAAATCCCTCGGAAGAGTTATCCGTGGTATTCAGTACTATCCTTGGTTCTAATGCTGGGTCTTTGAGGTTTGGTCTGTGCTCATGACTGGAATCTGGCTCTTTTAGTTCCTGGTTTGGTGGGATTACTTGTGTAGGCATGACACGGATCACATCCTCAGGTTTTGCAATAACAGGTGGTTCTAGTAAAGCTTGGACTGTTTGAATCATTTTATGGCACATTTCAAATTTTTGCTTTTCTAGTTCCGCATAGGGATATATCATCCACCTGTGTTCTTGGGTTTGGTTGTTTTTGAGCCTCACATCATAGGCTTTCAAGAGGGCATCTAATGTCTCATTAACCTTCTCTGCCAACACAGATCCTCTTGAACTCGCACTTCTTGGTTTCTCATCCGTGGATGGTTCTTCTAGAGGTTTAACCATCTGTGTAAGAGAAGGTGCCTCCTTTTCCTCATGTTTTTTTACCTTCTCCTCAGCTTCGGTAAGCTTCTCAGCTAGGGATTTTGCTCTCGTTCCCTGCGTGCTTTCATCCTAGTCTTTCTAGCTTTCCAACTATTTCGTTTGCTCTTGGTTTTCTGACTAGGTGCGTCTGTCTTTGGTCCATCATCTGTCTTTGGACTCGTGACACTTTCCGTGTTCTTTGTCTCTGGATTCTCACCAGCTTTCTTTTGATCTTGTGCTCTCGTAACCACTTGAACTGGTATGACATTTTCATTTTCTGAGCTATTAGGGAGCTGAACAATCCCTAATACATTTGTCATGATTTTCCTGATTTGGTTTGGGTTTTTCGGGCAATCGGGGATCAAGTGAGTGATGCCACACTCAAGACAATAGGCATTTACTTCAGTGATCTCCGTATGAGGACATTGTTTGACCAAGTGGTTGTCATGACTTTTGTGACAATCTGTCTCTGGTTGAGGAGATTCTTTTAGCATATCCTCTTGGCTATAAGCAAGCTTTGACCTAGATAAGCCGCTATTTGCAATGAATCGTAATGTCCTTTCGTCCATTTCATACCTTCTTTCTTTCGACTGAAACCCAGGAGGTGGAGGTTGTACCGGCCTCACCACTCCATGTGTTTCTCTCACATTTTGTTGCTCCGAAGGGTAGTACTCACTTTGGTTGCTATACCACATTATAGCTAGTACTGGCGTTTTTTTATTTGATGCTTCCATCATTGGCCTGTATCTCATGTCTACCTGCATTCTAGCACCTGGCAGTGGAGGTTGTTGTCCTAAGACAAGCTGTGGCCTTAAAACTCCTACTGGTCCTGGCGCATTCCCCGTAATGTATCTAGGTGGAGTAGGTGCTTCTGGAACAGGTTGTACATACCTCTCCCTAGCATTTTCCATGGTATAATAGCACTCTTCCTCCGTATGGTTTGTCCATTTTCTCTCAATTTCACACCACTTTGGCTCTCGCGAATCAGACCTTACAAGAGGCATCAACCTCTTGACCAAGTCGTCGATAAGCTTTTCTTGATCAATAGGTGCCGTTGGCTTGGCAATGGACTCACTTATCTGTGAAACACTGTGCTGAGAGGATGTGTCATCTCCTTGACTCTTTAAGTCGTTTTCTTTGTATGCCTCACAGTTATCCACTAGATAAAGAGCTTCTTTGATCAACTCGTTTAGCATCATCCTCCTTATGATATGAAGATCCTTTTGAAGGCCCGCATGTCTCATTCCTTGGATAAAGATCAGCATCAGTCGTGATTGCGTAGGTAATTCCTCTCTCGGACAGAGCTTAATATATCTCTTGAGCCGTAATGATGCTTTGCGTACTGATTCATCCTCTTTCTATTTGAATCTATGGATTTGCGAGACCGTGTTGTGAGCAATGCCTTTTGGCAAGAATTCTTCAATAAACTCCTCAAACAGATCATCTAGGGTCTCAAAATCCCATTTTTCCATCGAGTCGAACCATGTAGCTGCATCATCTTCTAGAGTCAATCCAAATCCCGCAAACTGTTTCGCAAAATCTGAAACTTCCTCTGCTCTAATCACTCTTCTAAAAGCCGTTACGTGATCTCTCGGATCTTTATCTCCAGAGTATTTTCTGTTTACCCATTTCTGGACTTGGGATGGTCTAACTCGTCGATTGTCTGCAAGTCTAACCAGAGACTCTCCAAATCCTTCTCTCGTTATCGCTCTTGAAGGGAATCTTGGTGGCTCTCTTCCTGGAATTCCTATAGGAATTCTCGTGTTTGGTGGAGGCATTTGTGGTCCTTCATTGACCAAATATCCACCTCTTTCTAGTACAGTCTATGGATTTGTGCTTTCTACAACTCTGTATTCTCGTCCATACTTGTCGACAACTATAGATTTCCATTGACAGTTGACTCCGTATGTGTAGACATATAAGAGCTTGTTATCCATTATCTCTTCTAGGTATGGATCTGAGCACCTATAAAGATTGACCTCATTGTCGTCAATGTATCTATATAGTCCTTCACTCTCATGATCAATCATCCAAACTCTCTCAACAAGATGGGTCTTTATCAATTGCAAGTTTGGAAGATCCATTGTGGGAGGATATTCCTCTATCGTCGGGATCTCCAAGCTTGTGTAAGCTGCGTTTGAATCTAGGGTAGACATGATTTCTGGGCTTAAGAGCTTTTGCTTGGTTCAAGTAGACTTAGTCCACTGTGTTCAAGTTCTTTGGTTAGGGAAAAGTCGAAACTATGTCCAAAACCGCAACCGTTTCGTCACAGTTCTCGCAAATTGTCACTTTTAGACACGCCTAACTTGCGGATGTATTTTGAGGTCTCAAACGATGTTTTTTTCAAAGTTGACCTAAATGGTTGCCATAGGCATACATAGTCCAAGTTTTTCTCTAAGATCTGTAGAGTCGCTCTCAAGCTACGTTTTGATATAAAAACTTTTCTGATCCGATACCGTTTGTGAAAGTTATGGCCAAAATACTGAAATGCAGTTTAGACTGGTCAAAATGAGTCCAAATTCAATTTTGAAAAAATATTTGGGATCTTTGTGACACTGTGAACACTTCTGTATGGTCAAAAGTACAGTTGGACCCTAAAACTGGCCTAGAGACATCCTACGCGTAGGATGTCTATATGCTCAGAATTTAACAAAATTTGGTCCAGAGACTCCCCTTAAGTCCAGCAACACAATGGTATGCTTAGAATTTCATTTGGACCTAAAAATGGCCTTGAGACATCCTACACGTAGGATTTTTTTTGTCTCAGAATGACTTGAAATTTTCACCCCAGCTTCCCCTTGATGTGCTGATCACAGTGGTGTGCTCATAGGTTGGTTTGGAGTCCTAAATCAAGCTGGAGACATCCTACGTGTAGGATGTCTAACTGTTCAGATTTTGTCCAAACTTGATCCCAAGATTCTCCTAGTGCTCAGCAACCCAATGGTATGCTTAGAATTGAATTTGGATGCCAATAGGTCAAGATTTAGGCTGCAAGAGCTTCTAGTGCACTCCAAGAGTAGGATGTCTAACTATTCTTGTCTTTGCTTGGTAAATAGGCCAAACAAGGTCCAAATTCACTTTTGAAAAAAGTTCTCGAATCCTTGAGACACTTAGAACCTCCCTATATGGCCAAAGTAGAATTTTGACCACTTTATGGCCCTGGAGACATCCTACACGTAGGATGTCTTTTTGCTCTGTTTCAGCTCAAACTTGCACTGTGGCTTCCCCTTGATGTGCTAATCTCACAGCTATTTTTACTTTTTGATTCTGACACCTATAGGCTGGTCAAATGATCAAGAATCTGTTTCAAAAGCCTGATGTCTATTCTGATGAATTCACTAGTCAAATCAACTCCAAATTGGACCAAATTTTTCTAGGAGGCTTGCCTAAGGCTATATGACAGCATGGTATGGTCACAGTAGAATTTTGGTTTCACAATTATGCAGTAGACATCCTACACGTAGGATGTCTTTTTGCCCAGAATGAACCCAAACTTGAACCACAAACTCTACTTAAGGTGCTGATGACTGTGATATGCTCATATATAATTTTTTTAGAGTCCAAAATCACATAGAAGACATCCTACGCGTAGGATGTCTTTTTGGCCTGTTTGACCCCAGACTTGTCCCACAGCTTCCCCTTAATGTCAGCAACCCAGTGGTATGCTTAGATTTTGGTTTGGATTTCAAAAGTCCCAAGTTTTAGTTGTTCTTGCCTTTTTCAGTCAAAAGTGCTAAAGTCCGCTCAATCTTCCCTTTCACTGACCCAAATGAGATGAAATTTATCACATGCACTCAATACAACATTTAGAACATGCCTATGGAGTCATCCTATGGTTTGGTCTCAAAATTAGGCCTTGAACACAATTTGGGTAGGATGTCTGACAATTCTCGTCTTTTGGCTTTGATATGTCAGAAGTTGGTCAAATTTCCACTTTCCAGGTGAAGATAGGGTAAAACCTACCTTCTAAACACACTGGTAGCCTCAGATTTTCAAAATTTCCACCAGATCACCCTGTAGACATCCTACACGTAGGATGTCTACTGCTGATTTTTTAAGACTGAAGTGTCCCTGATGCTTCCTTATACTCTCAACAAGTGCAAGTATACTTCACAATTGAAAAAACATGCAAAAATCACTCAATTTAAGCCTTTGCTAAAATTTTACGTTTTCTGACTCCGCCTTTTGGCTTTTGGTCAACAAAAATAGGGAAAAACACCCAAGTCAATATGAAAATAGGGTTAAGTCTACTCTCTGAACCCACTGGTGCAGTCAGAATTTTCAAATTTGGTCTATGTTTACAGAATTGCAGGTTTTCTTCACAGAACCCTTGCAAATGCTCTTTTATATGCACAGCATCGGTCAGTCTTACAAAAATATCCACAAAAGCTTGTTTAATGCATTTTTACCCTCTTTTCTGTGATTTCAAATGCAATCAAGCACTTTAGCAAATAATTCAGTGTTGAATAGCTCTAGATCAGAATCGGATCACTTACCTAAAGCTACTCCTACAAATCATATGGGGTTTTGCATCTATGAGTAGAAAAACGCTTCACTGCCACACACGGACTAGTAAACGCTTTTATCACCTCACAAATCACTCGACCACCAACAACTACTCTAATCCACAGATCCTAACTAAACCTATCTAGTCGCAAACCCTTGGCAAGACACACGCTTCCTGGCTATCCACTTGATCGCGGAATATCCTCTTCCGGATCCACTTAAGAAAAACGCTTTCTTTAGCCGAAACTAAATCAAGCAACCATCACACGAGTGTTAGTAGGAAACCTACTTAGGTCCTTGCGTCCCCGGCAGCAACGCCAATGTTGGACGGGAGAGACTCACACACCCATGAAGTGCATGCAAACACTACCTAGATCAACATAATGTCAATCGAGGACACAGATGACACAATAGGCACACGGAGGAAATCTCTTAAGCTTGTCAAGCTGAGACCATCCTACACATACAACACTCTGTAAGGCCAACTAAACCACAATCAAGAACCTCACTGCCCTCAACTACACCACCTAGCCACATACACACATACGAAAGATAACTCACCTAATCATGCCAGATTCGTATGAAACTTAGGGAACACCATCCCCTCACTAGGATACACCTCTCCCTAAGCTTCTACACTCAAAACCCTCACTCTAAACCCATCTGCAGAAAAGGCGTAGGATGACAGAACAGAATTTTGAAAGTGCCCGAAACTGAAATTTATGAGTACCTATGCGTAGCTTATGTCGCCACGATTCTATAGACTACTAGCACGCAGAAAACAGACATCGTTTGATACACTTACGGCCACAAATAGCTCGTAGATGCGTCGGCATGTGCGCTTTGTCTCGCGTGGAATGCTTGGCGTCATCGCGTAGCTCTCCTCGAGCCTACAACAATGGTGCAGTCGGATCTCCAATGTGTTGAGCAAGCCGGGCATAGCGAGAGGATGAAGCTCACGCTCACTCTCTTTCTCTCTCACACACAGTAGACGGCAGTGCTAAGTTTTTTATTATAAAAAAAGTCTTCCTTTACAAAATGACCTAGGTACCTTATATGCTAAGGCTACCTTAGGTTTTAACCAAAAATGGAGTTCAAAGGGTCAAATGGCTTTGTATTTACAATCTGGAAGTGCCATTGCACCCCGGCTTCTAAAACTAGAATAACTACTCATTACAAATGACGTTTATAGCCATAATCCGCAGCATTTCATAACTCGCAAAAGATAAGACTTTGGTACGAAACTTGAGTTATGTCGTGTTGTTGACCCAGCGGTCAACACAATTACAACATCAATGGCAAGGGTTACCTTCATAGGGCATAACAGCTACACTAAGGATGCAAGGAAAAATGAGGATAAATTTGCCTTATAGACCTCCTTTTAGGAGAAAAATTTTTAGATATAATAATCAAATCACCTAAATGGGTGAGTATAAAGGTCATTATTCTTTGGATAATGATTTTGATAAAGATATAGCATAATGGTTGACAACATCAAATGAATGTTTGGCAAACTGTTTTAATGTGACCAAGGAAGAAGACATGGAGAGAAGACTGAAGGGGAACAGAGTTTACTCACAGAAGTAATGAATATTTGGTCACACTTACTAAAAGAGCATGAACTAGCCAATGAGGCTATGATTCAAGTTCTACAAAAAATGGCCCAATTAGAGAGAGAAAAAGGACATTAATTTTAGAAGCTAAGTATATAAGTCAATGGGAAAATTATTACCAACAAAAAGAAATGCATGAGGAGTCAAAGGAACTAGACACCACTAAGGCATTTAGGTCTTAGATTGAGAGTTCTTCAATGGCTCAAGTAACACTTGATACATATATGGTGGATATTGGTGAATGGGAATATTTTTTTGCGAGCTTACTTCAACAAGCTTTTATTGGTAAATGGTTTATTTGTGTGAGCTTTGCTCCACTCAAAAGACATGATGAAATATTTCATTACAGCTAACCAAAATCACATCTTAGCCCACAAAGATTGATCCTTTCCATATGACATCCAAAACTTCTACATAGGAGTGAACTACATGCAATCTAACACTAGGTACTTCACTTTGAGTGCTAATTCAAAAATAGAAAATATGTATTTAGAGAAAAGAATTTTTACTTTCAAATTAAATAATTTTATTTACTCTTTCTATTAAGCTTTACATCTAAAAAAAATGGGACCCTCAACATAACATAATAGATCCAAGCCAAGATAATCATATTGCAAATATTACAAACTAAAATATAAGTTAAGACTCTCTTCAAAAAATAGTAACTCTTTTTCCAAAGTCCAAATGACTCAAGATAACAATCAAAATAAGATCAAGTAATGACTAAAGTTTTATAAAGTCATAAGAAATTATTGTCAATTTAAAAAAGTACAAAATACAATAGTGCCTCACAAGAGTACGTGTGGTCTAAAAGACTCAACATAGATAACCAAAACAATATTATTCCTCCTTCTTAAACATAAGCACTAACCTAGAAGCAATTCTCTTTTAGAGAAAAAAAAATTTATCCACACTCCATTTTTAGCCAAAGAGTAACCACCATCATATATATGTAACTTTAAGATCTAGGAACGAATAGATACACACACAGGCAACAGAAGTTAATGAAAATCTTCAAAGATAAAAAATTAAAAAAAGGCCTCATAAGAGTGTTGGTAATCTGATGCTCACTTCCTTAGATCCTTACCTAGAGACTCTTATATTGAAGTTTATCAGCCAATCCAAATCTTTGAAACATAAATATTTCATGTTGTAGAATAGGAGTTACACTTGTGCACACCAATCTATAAAATACCATATATTTTGTCTACTCTCGTTCTTGATTCTTATCGATCACCAAAAATTGACACCTTACATGCACATGGCACAAGGGGACATGTGACCAAGCTAGCAATAAAGCAACATAAAAATGTTAGCACATTTCTCTGTCCACAATACAACAAGAAACTTCAAGTATTTTAAAAATCATTTTATTCTCATGTACATGTGACATCCATGCCATACCAAACTAGAAATTTTTAACATCTGATATCCTCTCACTCTACTCCTTTGTATTTTTTGTCTCAAAGCTCTCATGTTGGAAAACCAATTTGGCCCCCACTCATGAAAATCTAGTTGTGTCACTTCAAAGTAAATAGAGCTTCTAGGGCGAGTAAGGGAGACCAAGAAAGGGATAGATGCATCAACATAACCATGGCTATCAAGGGAATCATGAAATACCTCAACTTGGCTAGAAACTATGCGGATTGCTTCATTAGGAATCAATCCACACAAGGGGATCAATGTTGCCTCAGCAGAGGAAATGAATTTCATCAAAAGTTTTGCAAAGGCATTCCCTAGCAATCCCAAACCAAGTGATTTTCCAAGAAGCTATCTATGCACAACCCTCAGATCATTAGTGGTATCCTGCTTCTCAGATACTAACTAGCTAACATTTTGTGTAGTGGAGATAAAAGCTGGGCCACTAGGCAATAGTTTGTTGCTCCACCCACATCAAGCAAAGATGTATCCACATCTTCTTTCTCTTGAAATGTAGATAAATGTGAGTGTGCAAGATTCCTAGGTTGTGATTCCTCACTCAAAGTTAAATACACATGTCCATATTTAAGAGAGTAACCCTTTTTTGCTACAAGACATGTCCATATTTAAGAGAGTAACCCTTTTTTGCTACAAGACATGTCCAAATTCATTGTTTTGGTCAATGTATGCATTGAAATGCTTATAACCAACCTTTATTTATATTTATATCTTTTTCACTTGTTTCTTGGCAGCCATATCTTGTTCACAAAGCCACCAAAAATCTTGTCACAAAGGAGATAATTTAATCTAGTAAACCAATGTCTTTTGTGAAATGTAAAATTCACTAGAACACTCAAACTAATGCATTTCCTCTCAATAGAATGTCTATGATGGTGTATTTATGTAGCATGAAAGTGAAAATATGTATGTGATAATGTGTAATCATGAGTGCATATCTATTTTGGGTGCATCCATGTGTTTGTGTGTATGTGTGTATTGTGAAGGAAACAACTCTTCCCCTTGATGTATCCATAGGTCCCCAAGATCGATTTAATTTCACCCCTTTTTGGAGTCTTTTAATCTTGGAATGACACTACTCATGCAAGGGGGTCCTTTTCATTAATGTAGAGGACCCCCCATGCTAGCCACGTTTTCCATTTTCTCAAAAAGGATACCAATAAGGGGGGGTATCTTGAATGTCTCCAAGATCGATTGGATTTTAGACTTTTCTGGAGTCGACCAAGCTAGGAACGAGACCGCTTGGGCAAGGGGGTTCTCCATGTTGATGCATAAGGAAACCCCCCCCCCGCCAACAAGGTCTTCCCTTTTCTCACATAGGTTTCCAACAGGGGGGGGTGTTGTGTAATGTTAAGGGGAAAGCACCCCTTCCACTTTTTGTATCTAGAGGTCCCCAAGATGGATTGAAATTCACACTTTTTTGGAGTCCGTCAAGCCTTCGGAAGTGATTGGGAAAGGGGGATGAGAGCTTGGGAGATGAAGAGAAGAAGATACTCGTAACCTATTGAATGATGAATGAGTGAAATTTTTCCATTTGAAATGTTTTGGATCTAAATGTATGGGATGTGCCCCTTTTCACATGGACACTCGAGTGAATAAGTTTGGGGTCTTTATTTTGTTTATCTTTCTAGTACATGAGACCCCTTCTCAATTTGGTTCTCTTTTTTGAAATAATATGTGATAATGATTGATTCTCTACACATGGCTCAAGAGGTCATGTCAATCCTTCTATCCCTATGCCATTAATTCTAGCTGCCTTTCTTGGCAAGGATGAACTAGTCATCATCTCCTCTTTTCACTATTACAAGGTGATGTATCAATCATGAAACCCTTCACTGTCCTCTTCATATCAAAATTCATTTTAACTTGCATTGTTGTGATGCTTTTACACTCCACAAAGCCCTTTGTTTGAGCTTACATTTGTAGTGATTCCATATACCTCATTTCTTACCATTCTCTATCTCTCACATTTGCAATGTTGCATTCTATCACCCTTGAGTGGGAGGTAGAAAGTTGCAACAAGATATCTCAACCCTTGTCATTCTTTCATCCATTTGTGCTAGTTAGCCATGAATATCTACAAGGATTTCTACAATCATCATACACACTTTTTTCCTGTCAAGGCTATTATGGACAATGGAGACCTTGTGGACATTGTTGGTCATTACATCATGGGCAATAATAAAATCCACCTTCATGACATCCCTGTAAGACATATGTATAGGCATCCCTCTATTGTTAATGATAGTCTTGAATTTGCAAGTAATGATATTGCACCAGCCATTTTCAGGTCAAGGTGCCCCTAAGGAGAAATGTTATGTCTTTAAGATGTCATACAAGGACTAGCATAAAGTGTTGATCCGGTCAATTTCATGCATTGTGAAAGTGGACGTGACTTGTCCAAATCTTGGATTTTGTTTGATCATACTCATTGTGTGTTAGGCGGTCAACTATGGCTTGTCATATTTATGACCCAAGGTTATGACTTGTTTTTTCCTTTGTGTTTTGGATAATTTTTAATGATTAACCCAGACATGAGAGAATGATCTCTATATGGCTAGCATTCAAGAGCTTTTGACCTTAGGCACATGCAAAATAACATATTAACTTATGTGAAAAATAGTGATTAGAAACAAATAAGGAGGAAGAATCTTAAATTAATAAAGAAATCCATGAGTGGTGGTGCAAGGAACATGTAGAGGAGGGAAACGTATCATTGTTGGATACATGGATGAGTTGGTGTGAAGTTCAGATTGTACATCAAGAAAACTTGATGTCAAGGGTGAGCATTTCTATTAATAAATTTTCTTTGGAAAACAATGTGTTGAATGATTAAATTTTTTGTGTTTTGCACTACTCTCTTTGTATGTAGGTTCTCTTAAGCTTAGCTAGCTAACACATACTCCCCATAAAAACTTGTTTAAAGTGTACATAGGAGCTGGCCTACTAGAAAAGGATACAAGGAAAAAATCAGCTTGTATGATGCATTCATTTTGGTCCAATGCTTTGTTATAGAGTTCCAAGGGAAAATGAGTATCAAATAAGGAAGCACAAAAATGAAAGGCCAATGGGTATCTCCAAATGTAGTAGATCCTAAAAGGATAAGAAGATTTGTATATTTGTTGACTATAGGAAGCTCAATGGAAAAACTAAGAAAGAACATTTTTTGTTACCCTTTACTAGTCAAGTTTTAGATCATGTAGCTAGATATGAACTTTATTCATTTATGGATGGGTTGAATGTCCACAATCAGATCCAGATACATGTAGAGGATCGGTCAAAAAACACTTTCCTTACAAAATGGGAGATATTTTCTTATTGGGCTATGCCATTTGCATTATGTAATTCCCCTGCCACTTTTCAACGTGTAATGATTGCAGCTTATCAAAATTTTTTACAAAAGTAGATGGAAATTTTCTTAGATACTTTTTTAGTGCAAGGCAGTGAGAAGGATATGCCTGAGAAATTAGCCTTAGTACTTGATCATAGTATAGATATGGGAATCTCTTTAAAACTTGAAAAGAGTGTCTTTGGGGTACCCAAGGGAGTCTTATTAGGTCATGTTGTTTCTCAGGATGGTATTATGGTGGCTAAAAAGAAAACTAGTAAAATCAAGGATTTGCCAATACTGTAGAATCTTTGTCAAAGATGTGAGGATTTTTAGGACATGAAAATTTTTACAAGTGACCAACCTTGATAGTTCAATTGAACAAAAGAGCTTCATGTCACATCCCATACAATAGTTGGAGCGGTATCATGTCACAAGAAAGTAGACCATGTTATTTACTATGCCAATAGCATCTTAAGTGATCTTGAGAATAATACACTACAATTGAAAAAGAATCCTTATCTATGGTGATAATTTTTGTCATCATTTTTTGAGAAAACACTTTCAATTCTATGTGGATCATGTTGCATTGAAATATTTTCCAAATAAACTAGAAATCACTAGAAGAGTCATTTGGTGATGTTACTCTTGCAAGAGTTTGACTTTGAAGTGGTTATAGACCCAAGAAAGTCACATGTATTAGAAAGTCATCTTTTTAGGCTATTTATCGATGACACAAAGAGGGGAGTATATGATGATTTTCTCAATGCTCATCAATTTTTGGTTGAGAGAGAGTTACCCTGGTATGCGTATATAGTTTACTTTCTTACCATGATTGAATACCCTCATAAAGCTATGAAGAATGAGAAGAAGAAATTACTTCTTCAAGATTGTCATTACTCCTTGATGGGAGGGTTTTGGTACCACTATTTTCCTCGTGAGGGAACATATAGATGGTGTTTAAGAGAGGATGAGATGTCTCAAGTCTTGAGGGCATTGCATGATGAGCCTTGTGGAGGCCATTTCACAAGAGAATTAAGCTCAAAAAGTGTTGATGGCACAATATTGGTGGCCAGTTGTATATAAGGATGCATTTATACATTGTAAAAGACGTGATAAGTGTCAGCGAGGTCGTCAACATTCTTCACAATATGCAATTCCATTAACACAAATATTAGCCTTAACGCCATTTAATAAATGGGGAATAGATTTTGTAGGTCCTATCTACCATCTTGATATAACTCTAGTCAATATATTATGGTATGTACGGACTATGTTACAAAGTGGGTCTAGGCTAAAACTTTAAAGACTGATAGAGCACTAGATGTGGCTAAGTTTCTCTATGAGGATATAAGTACAAGGTTTGGTTGTCCACTAGAGCTAGTTACTGATCGAGGATCTCATTTCCTTAAGGAAATTATTAGGGAACTGATTGAGTTCTATAAAATTAAACATCGTAAGTCTACACCTTATTATCCACGTGCAAATAGGCAAGTGAGTTACTAAGAAAATTTTGGGTAATATTCTAACAAAGACATTGACTTTATATAATTGCAACAATTGGAATGAGCAATTACATGAAGCGTTATGGGTTTATCACACCGCTTTGGAAGTGAAAACCCGGAATACACATTTTACTTTGGTATATCGTACAAAATCCAAATTTCTAATAGAAAAGGAAATCCCAACATTAAGAGTGTCTTTATCTTCTAGACTAGGTGACATAGAATCTTTGAAAGATAGACTATTTACCTTGGTCAAACTAAATGAGATGCCCTTACTCGCTTTACTGAGTCTGGAAGCTATGTAACGCCGACGTAAGGCATGGCATGGTAGACATATCAAGGTTCAAAAGTTTTGAAAATATGACAAGATGTTAATTTATGATAGCATATATTATAAGTTTAAAAAGTTGCAAATTTGATGGTTAGGTCCATTCAAAGTTCTTAGGGCCTTTGCTAATGGGCCCTTGATAGATTAAGACATTGATGAGAGGTCCTTTTAGTGTCAATGGCCTATGAGTTAAGCCCTATTTCACATAGCTCTATTTTTTTTTAAAGAAACAAAAATAATAAAGAAAAAATCAAATTAAAAAAGAAAAGAAAACTTTTGAGTATATAGTTACTTTTGATTTTTTTACATTTTTGTAAAGTGTGTGTGTGTGTTAAATTTGTTTATTCTATGGCAAGGGATACTGCTATCATCCTTCTCTATTCCATCTTTCTTTGGTTAGTAATGGAGACTTTGACTGACTACTTTGTCTTTGCGTTTATATCTTGTGTGCAAGGGCTTGATATAGAGACTGCTCTCTACATGATGGGTGATGTGCATAACTTGGATTGGCTTTTGTGATGGTGATGGGGTTAGATTTAGAATTCCACGACTGGGATTACCTGTGCTTTTCAATTGTGGTTATCTAATGATGAGGGTAGCACTTTTTTACAAATGTTCCATGAGTCTGATTAGAGTATTTTAGTAGACTTCATGGCATTAATAGAATATGTTGTGCTTGATGATGTAGAAGGCATTGATGAGGGGTTATCCCTGGGGTTACCTAGAGGGTTTTATCATATACTATTACCACAAGATCAGGAGGTAGTCAATTATGCATAGGCACAACATTATGAGGGTCTGCAACTTGTAGTACCTTTTGGTTTAGTCCATGCACCTACTGTATTTTGACACATGTTTGCATGAGATTCAGATGATGATGAAGAGGGAGAGGTGGGATTTCAATTTTCCTGCTTTTGCATAAATAAGTTAAAAAATAAAAAATAAAAAAGTACAAAATCCAAACAAAACAAAAAACCAACCAAAATAAAAAACAAACATTTTCTTTTATTTTTTGCTATTCTATTTTATTATTAGAAAACAAATACCAAACAAAACTAGCAAAAACCATAAAAATTAGGAGTAGGATCCCTACATTCCTCTAGGGAGTGTAGCGTTACCCTTTTTGCGGCAATCAATTTTGAATGTATGGCCAATGAACGAATGGAAGTAGTTGTTGTGAAGTGAAGAGTTAACATGTTCAAGTTATATTTGGGGATGCAATTATAAAGTGGAGTGCTTTTGAGAAGACTGAACAGATGTTTTACTTCCAAATGCTACTTTCAATGTTTTAAAGTTTCTATCATTTTTTTCTTGCCTCAATATTGTGTCAATGACAAGTTAATGATGTACTATGCATAGTTTTACTAAACTTGCTAGGTAAAGGGTTATATAATTTCATTAGCATTTCTTTATTTAGACTTATTAATCAAGGATTCTTGACTAAGGTGATTAGTGGTTGAGAGTGGTAGTTGGGGTTATTATTTGATAGAGTAACTATAGCTAATCTAGTTTTTGGGCAATATAGTTATGCCTTTAATAGTGATTTAATGACCCTTTGAAGTGGTGTAGGTCTCTATGGTTAGGGATAGACCTTTCTACTCTAGATTATGGACTTCATGTTAGATACTTTACACATGTGATGAGCCTAGGGGTCAAGGAGACTTTATGTTATATGTCATGGCCATCGCACGTGGAACCAACTCTGTCTCTAGTGTTAGAGCCTCCAGTCATATCCAAGTTTTGTGTAGGGTGGTAGTGTAAAGTGTTATTAGTTCCTGCTTGAGTAGTAGTGAGAGTGGAATGCATGCAAAAATAAGTAACGCTATGAAAATTTCAAATTGTTTACTACAGATTTTTACCACGTTGGTTCAGCCAAAGTTCATCCGAGCTAGGAGATGGTCAATGGCAGGAAAAGGCAGCATGTGAGTGCAGTGCAGAAGGCTAGGGCAGGTACCACAGCCCTAGGAAACCCAAGGATAGTGGAGGTGTATGTTCAAAGTGGTTTTTTAGGCCAAAGGTGTGTTGCAAAGAGCCAAGCAGGTTGGTGGCCTACTGTGCCCGAGATGTGGGTTTTATGTCCTAGAATGTGGTCTTCAGTGTGCTTTCCACGCCAGTCCAGACGTCTCGTCAAACGGAGCCCCGATACTTTGGATATTGCAATTTAAAGAAAGAGTGTATAGCAGATCCCCGACGGACAGGGCAGTTGGGGACAGGTGGTCCGTGCTGATATCAGTGCATATATGTATAGAGCTCAAGTTGTGGAGCATGCCTCTCTTCTCGGATTGCAAATCGGAGCTCTGGATAGCAAGATATGGTCGGTTGAAGATTTTCCAAGGGCCGAGTCTGAGCCCACTTGACCGCACTGGAAAAGGTGTCATCTAGCGTCTTTTGAGCCTCGCCAAAGTTCTCGGTGATAGCATGTACCATGTGAAGCTAGCACAAATTGACGACGCGTCAATCGGATGCTTGGTTGGCCAGATATAGGGAGATGAAGGTGGGAGCCGGTGGTAGTAGAAGGTGTGCAGATAATTTTTCAAGTTTTTGGCCGCCTTGGATAGCGAGCTCCAGGGAATTGGAATGCGGCACAGCCAGGGACCGGCAAAGTGGAGACTCGGCACCACTTTATGACTCGGTGATTGGATCAACAGGTGCCAGTTGGCAGACAAGAGAAAGGAGGGGAGAAGTGGGTTTTCTATGGAGGTTTTTTTTAAATTTTCAAAGCCTTGGAGGCCATTCAAGCATGAGCTGCCACGTGGCGGTCATAAACCCCACATGTACAGGGCAGAGCTGGCGTGACACGGTATAAAGGCAGCGGCGTGGCCCCATTGGAGAGTACACAAGAGCAAGGGAGTGAGCTCCCGCTGCGCAAGCTATGGCGGATGCCTGTGGGCGCTGCATGTGGCGTCCGTCGACGCTGCATTGGGGCGTCCACGGCGTGTTTTGGAGGAATGCTGGCGCAGTGGCGCGCTCGCGTGGCGAGTTGGTGGTGCATTGGCGTGGCTGTCAGATGACGTGGTGGCCCCAGTTGGGGGATGGTCCCACGACCGAAATTCAAAGGAGGAGAGAGGGAGCAATAGCGACGTCGCTATTGCCTCCCCCCCTCAGCTAAGAGGCAAGTCCCGCGGAGGTCAAGCATAGAGAGAAGAGAGAGAATCTGAGAAGGCTAAGTGGGTTGAGCAAAGTCCGAAGGACCATTTGGGGCATGAAAAACCAAGGCAGAGGGCATCCGGGCAAGCAAAAGTTGAAGGAGGGCCAAGTGAATAAAGCAAGGGCAAGGTAAGGCTGGACCAAAGTGGCAAAAGAGGAGTCAGTTAGAAAGGATAAGTCAAATTCAAAGCATAAAGGGCAGTTCAAGGTTGAGGCCATAGGGTAAAGGATAAAAAATAAAAAATGAAAAGCCTAGGGGGCAATAGCGACATCGCTAATGCCCCCCCCCCAAAGAGCAAAAGAGAGAAAGAGAGCAGATGAAAAAGGCGGTGCCCCCACCCAAGAGATACCAAAAAAAAGTGCCACATGGACCAATTAGAGGGCAATTTCCCAAATTGAACCCCCCACCCTATAAAAGTCCAAAAATGATCAAATGAGGGGATTCTTCTTAGCTTTTTCTTGGCTTATGGAACCCGTTGGAAGCCTGCAAAGTGGAGCTTTTGGACAGAGGGGTGTGCCTGTCAAGCCCTTTGCATTTTTCTTGTGTAAATGGCCATGGTGATGGCAGTATGAGTTTGTACAGGTGTTTTGGTGAGTGCAATTAAGTCGTTGTTGCCTCCCTTGTTGTGGTTTCCCCTTCTCCCCTTCTCTTTCTCCTGCTTTCATGGTTCTCTCCGGTGCCGGCTGTGTGGAAGTGGGTGCCCCCCGGACCGATGGTGTTGTGTGAGAGAGTGAGATTGAGTTGTTGTGTGCGTGTGTAAGGGTGGAGACAGGCCATGGCAACATGGGTGCGTGGTGTGGTGGTTTTGTAGAGTGTGTGAGCATTGGAAATCGAGCAGGCGGTGGTCTGCTAGTGTGAGTTGTGTGTTTGAAGGTGTTTTTCGAGAGGATAGGGGTGCTGTGAATACCCTGAGCTATAGAGAGGCCCTTGTGTTTGTCTCGGGCGTGTTCTCCCATTCCCCCTCTCCATCTTCTGGTGCCCCCACTGAGGACGTATGATGATGCTCCTAGTTAAAGTCAAAGCAGTGATTTTGGTGATGCCAAAGGTGCGGCCTTTAAAGAGCAGGTGCTGCTAGTGATGGCTTGGGCAGGATTTCCCATTTTCACTGGGGTTCAAGATGCGGAAACTTGGCTTCAAGACTACGGGTTGTTCGTGTTAGAAAGTGGTTTATCGAGAGAAGATGGTGTGGTACATGTGTTCCCGCTCCTGGTTCGTGGTAAAGGAAAGCTGTGGTTCGATAGCCTTGGTGGAGAAGAAAAATCAAATTGTGAAGCCCTGGAGGAGGCTTTTCGAAGTAGATTTGTAGCGGATGCACAGCTAGATGAGGTAAAGGGAAAGCTGGACGGATTAAAGCTAATCTTGGAGGGAGATTTTCAAGCATTCGAGTGGGAGTTCGAAGCTCTATGGGGGAAATTAATCAAGGTAACTGCCGCAAAAAATGCCAGTTTTTTGAAGTTGTGTAAATTCATGGATTGCCTTGTCACGGGAGCAGAATAATAGAGATAGACAACAAAAGGTAGAGAAAGAGATCTTTGTATTGATGAATCTTTGCAGACTTTTGGTACAACAGAGGAGCAATTGAATATGGGCGCACTCCGTTGTACGGAGCTCGAACCTCCCGACCACCCCCGAGCTTCAGTCCGCTTGCATGCAACGTCTCACTCGCACTCGCACTCGCAGAAGAGGAGATCTGTGAATGATCCCCAAATGCACCACCCGTCGTGCTTTTATCCTTCTTTTTCTTGAAAAGCTTGCACGATTTTCGCACCAAGTATACCTGCGAGAATAATATAAGAATGTGATCGCTAAGCGATCCGTAAAGGTTAGATTTCTATCATGACACTTTGCACAGATCCTGTTTCACACATTGATTTCTGCATCGCCTACAAAATAGCCAAAAGAACATACTCGTGCAACCAATTCAACATGATAATCAAAGTAAAAAACATAATTATATACCTTCATAATCTCAATTGCAATAGTCTACCATGAAGAACAAATCCACTTGTTGGTTGATAGCAGGGAGAGTTGTGTGATGTTGTATGTTTGTCTGTCCCTGTGTATACTACACTGCTGCTTCCTTCTTTTTGTTTTCATCATAACTTTTACAAACGAACTCAGAATAAAGCAATCCAGGTACTCAAAACGACGGGAATAGGTTTTGTTTACAAGGCATCGCGGACAGAATTGCGAAAAACGTCTCTGTTTGGCTAAAAACGCAACTTTTAGATCGCGACTCTTAAAACTTCTATTTTTGGGTCTCCACTACTTTTACAACTTATTTTAAGCCTATCCATGGATTTTAAGCTAAAACACATAAATATAAAACATTGATATTAATAAAAATCTCAATTTTACTATTCATAGACAGACTATCTGTTATTCATTAATCTTTATCAAATACGTTTTTAGTGTATTTTTTTAAGAAAAAGAATATATGTTCTCTCTTAATATCTCAAACTCATTCATATAAGCTCTATTTAATAGACTATTCAACAATCTTCCAAATCGTGCTAAACAAAAGATATGCCCTACTCCATTCTTTTCGACTTTTAGAACTTCAAAAATTAGTCCTATTACATTCTCCCCTTATCAAAATTAACTCTGTCCTCAGAGTTGGAAAGAGAGAAAAATTCTCTTTGCAAAACACTAAGATCAACCCATAATGCATCCTCTACTGGATAGTTCTGTCACTTAACCAAAACTTCCACAATGTCTCTATTTCTCAGATGTTTAACATGCCTATCTAGCACTAAGTCTGGTTCTACAGTCAATGTTCCGTCATATTTCAACTTAGAGTTGTCTTGTAAAACATGATGCACATTAGGAACATACTTTTTCAATAAACTCACATGAAATACAGGATGCACTTTAACATGAGAAGGCAATTCCAATTTGTAAGCTAATGAACCAATTCGCTTCAAAATTTTAAACAGCCCAGCAAATTATGGAGACAACCTTCTATCCTTTCCAAGAATCAAATGAGACTTCTCAGGAATAACCTTTAAGAAAACCATATCACTAGTTTCATACTCCACAACACGATGTTTCTTGTCATAATACAATTTATGTGTCTTTTGAGCTTCTCTAATATTCCCCCTGATTTTGGCCAGCTCGTTATCCATTTTCTCAAGCATCTCACGTGACAGTTCTACCTTATTCCTCGAGTTAAGAAAATTAATAGGTGTGGGACAGTTGTAGCCATACATTGTCTCAAACGGAGTCATCCCAATAGATGAATGATATATATTGACATACATTCGTAACATATTTTCTAAAATACGATTCACTCTCTTCGTTTCCCCATTAGTTTGAGGATGAAAAGCAGTAGACATGCGTAACTGGGTACCTATAGAGTCAAAAGTTGCTCTCTAGAAATGAGAAGTGAACTTAGAATCTTTGTTAGACACTATACTCTTAGGCATGCCATACAAACGAAATATCTCTTTCACAAACAAGCGTGCAATGGTCAATGCAGTATCAGTTATTTTTTATAGGAAAGAAGTGAGCTTGTTTTGTGAGTCTATCTACTACCACAAAGATCGAGTCATACCCTCTACGAGTAGTAGGAAGTCTAATGATAAAGTCCATGGATACAGACTCCCACTTCTGTAAAGGAATGTCTAAGGGTTGAAGGTCACCAGGCATCCTCTTATGCTCAATCTTAACTTGTTGACATTGAAAGCACTCACGCACATAATTCTTAACATCCAATTTCATACGCGGCCAAAAGAATGAACTTTTCATCTTTTCATATGTCTTATTCAATCCAGGATGACAAGAAAAAGGTGAATTATGACACTCATGCAGAATTTGACTCTTAAAAGCAGAATTTGCAGGAGTACACAAGCGGTCATAATAATACAAATTTCCCTTATATAAGTGATATCTGTTTTCATACATCTGACCAATATACTCACACAAGAATTTCAAAATAGGCATATAAAAAGAATCATTTTCAACTTCAGCATGTATCTCATCAATCAAATTGGATCGCACAACAGTCAACAAATTACACATGGGCCTACGACTCAATGCATCTACAACTTTATTTTCTTTTCCACACAAATACTTCAAATCAAAATCATACTCAGCCAGCAATTCAATCCATCTCCTTTGTCTGTTGTTTAACAATGGCTGAGTGAAAATATACTTCAAACTTTGATGATCAGTACGCAATTCAAATTTGACACCAACCAAAAGATGACGCCAATGTTTCAATGCATGAACAACAGCAAGCAATTCTAGATCATGTGTTGCATAGTTCAATTCATGTTGTCTTAATTTCCTAGACTGATATACAACCACTCCTCCCTTTTGTGTCAAAACACAATCTAATTGTTCACGACTAGCGTCACATGACACAACAAATGGTTTGCCCATCTCAGGAACTTTTAAAACACAATTTTCCGCTATTTTAGCCTTCAAGGTCTCAAAAGCAGTCTCACAGGTAGAAGTCCACACAAAACCCTTGTCTTTCTTGGTCAATTCGGTCAAAGGACTTGCTATCTTAGAGAAATCTTTAATGTGTGCTCTCTCATATTGTGCTAGACCCATAAAGCTTCTCACATCCCTTAATGACTTAGGTGTTGGCCACTCCACAATAGTCTTAACTTTGTCAAGATCAATGTGAATCCCCTCTTTAGAAATCACTCTTCCCAAATACACAATCTGATCCTTTGCAAAAGAACACTTACTTGCTTTGGCATACAATTTATGTTCACGCAAAACCTCAAATGTTTTCTTTAAGTGCAATGCATGATCTTCTTCATTCTTAGAATACACAAAAATATCATCCAAGAATACCAAAATGAAGTCATCAAGATACGGGTGAAAAATATTATTCATTAAGCACATGAAAGTTGCTGGTGCATTAGTCAAACCAAAAGCAAGAACTGTAAATTCATAATGTCCATAACGTGTACAAAAGGTAGTATTTGAAATATCCTCGGCCTTAATGCGGATTTGATTGTAGCCACAATGAAGGTCAATCTTCGAAAATATTGTGGCACCACTCAATTGGCTAAGCAATTCATCTATGTGAGGAAGAGGATATTTGTTCTTAATGGTCTTCTTGTTTAATCCCCTATAGTCAATGCATAACCTATATGTACCATCCTTTTTCTTTTGAAATAACAAAGGACTACCCCAAAGAGATACACTAGGTTTAATGAAACCCTTTTTTTCAAAAGATCATTAAGTTGTATCTTGAGCTCTTTAAGCTCATCAATATTGAACTTGTATGGAGCCCTTGAATAAGGTGTTGCTCCTGGATATAGATCTATGGCATGATCTACTGCTCTAGGCGGAGGCATACCAAGAAGATCGTCCGGAAACACATCCTTAAATTCATGTAAGATATCCTCTACAAATTCTGGATTTGTCTCTTTCTGTTTATCTCTAGATTCTTCTTTAATCTCATTAGCAAACACAAGAAACGTCTCACACTCTTATCTAAGTCACCTTATCAATTCCATGGCCAAAACTAGATTTAGAATCTCTTTCTTTCCACGAAGAGTGTGACTTATCATCATCAAATGATTAAAGATACATTTTTCTTTCTTAACAATCAATCAAAATATGATTTTCAATCATCTAATTGATACCAATGATAACATCATGCATGTCAATGTTTATGTTATAGAAATCATCTTTATGCTTCCAACTCTTCAAAGAAAAAAAAACAAATTTTCTACTAACTCTTTCGTGAAACTATTATTACCACTGGTTAAGTCCATAAGTCTTTTAACTTCTCTATTTAATTTCAAGTTTAATTTTTCAATCAATTTAGACGATAAGAAGCAATGAATACTATCCAAATCAATTAAGAAATTCAAATTTAAATCTCAACTTCTACGCATAAATTCGATCACAGAAGCTTTCAAAAGACGTATCAAAGACATAAAACATCACAAAGAAGAGGTAGATGACTTACCTTTATCGTACGCATCACCAAAAGTCTCCAATTGAGCCATCGTGGTACGTATTGTCTTATCGGTCGCCTTGCTTGAGCGTTCGAATTTCTGGTGGTCATGTTCTCGATATTGAAAGTATAATCCAAATCTTTGAGTTCTTCAATCCACGCTTCTAAATCTTCTCATATCTGTCATCAAAATCTTTAAGCTTAGTCTTCGTTAAGAATGATTTGATTGTCCCTTCTCCCATATCGTCATCGTCTTCTTTTTCGTGTTGACGACCTCTACGTCCACCACCATCGTTCCCAGCATCACCACTATCACCACCGCCAGGTGCCCCAGTGCCGCCACAATGATTATTATTTCTTGGTGGAGTAGCATGGTCTTCGCCTTCATGTTTGCCATCAATATCCACATAGATATCAGGCTCTTGTGCTGCTTTGCCCCGCAGAGCCTCAGCACGCTCCCGATTTGCTTGTTCTAGATCTTCTCGTAGTCACCAAATCAGGTCTTCTTGCTCCTTCATTCTCCTCTCGTATCTTTCCATGTCCAGAATCAACCGCTTGCTCTGATACCAATTGTCACAGGAATAGAATAATAGAGATAGACAACAAAAGGTAGAGAAAGAGATCTTTGTATTGATGAATCTTTGTAGAATTTTGATACAACAGAGGAGCAATTGAATATGGGCGTACTCCTTTGTACGGAGCTCGAACCTCCCGACCACCCCCGAGCTTCAGTCCGCTTGCATGCAACTTCTCACTCGCACTCGCACTCACACTCACACTCGCAGAAGAGGAGATCTGTGAATGATCCCCAAACGCACCACCCGTCGTGCTTTTATCCTTCTTTTCCTTGAAAAGCTTGCACGATTTTCGCACCAAGTATACCTGCGAGAATAATATAAGAACGTGATCGCTAAGCCATCCGTAAATTTTAGATTTCTATCATGACACTTTGCACAGATCATGTTTCACACATTGATTTCTGCATCGCCTACAAAATAGCCAAAAGAACATACTCGTGCAATCAATTCAACATGATAATCAAAGTAAAAAACATAATTATATACCTTCATAATCTCAATTGCAATAGTCTACCATGAAGAACAAATCCACTTCTTGGTTGATAGCAGGGAGAGTTGTATGATGTTGTATGTCTGTCTGTCCCTGTGTATACTACACTGCTGCTGCCTTCTGTTTGTTTTTATCATAACTTTTACAAACGAACTCAAAATAGAGCAATCCAGGTACTCAAAACAATGGGAATAGGTTTTGTCTACAAGGCTACGCGAACAGAATTGCAAAAAACGTCTCTGTTTGGCTAAAAACGCAACTTTTAGATCGCGACTCTTAAAACCTCTATTTTTGGGTCTCTACTACTTTTACAACTTATTTTAAGCCTATCCATGGATTTTAAGCTAAAACACATAAATATAAAATATTGATATTAATAAAAATCTCAATTTTACTGTTCATAGACAGACTATCTGTTAGTCATTAATCTTTATCAAATACGTCTTTAGTGTATTTTTTTAAGAAAAAGAATATATGTTCTCTCTTAATATCTCAAACTCATTCATATAAGCTCTATTTAATAGACTATTCAACAATCTTCCAAATCGTGCTAAACAAAAGATATGTCCTACTCCATTCTTTTTTACTTTTAGCACTTCAGAAATTAGTCCTATTACATGCCTGCATGAAGAAGTGCGAGATAAGGTGGAAATAGATGGTCCAATGTCGTATAAAGAGGCGGTAGCTCTAGCGAGAGGGCGTACCAAGAAGATTTTGAAGAAGCAAGAGGCTAGGCAAGGTCTGCCAAATGCAGTGATGCCAAATCTATGTGATGTGGTGGTAGCCGAGCCACAGGTGATGCAAAGTGAGGTGCAAGTGCGAGAAGAACCAAGGGTTCTATGTTTGCAAAGAGACAGGATGGTTCCTATGCCAAAGAGGCCGGCTAGAGCGGTTCCAATGGTGGAGAAAGTGCAGGTGGCTCCGGACTGGACAACGAGTGTGCTGCCGAGTTCGAATGAAGCCTGTGAAGCTCCAATGGAGTGTGGTAAAGAGCAAAGAGTGCGGTTTGCAGACGAGGTTGAAGCGGTGAAGCTAGAAGAAGTTCCCGAGCTTGAAACCGAAGAAGAGACTGGGTTGAGTGACAGTAGCTCTATGGACGCAGATACGAGTTGCGAGACCGAGTCATCCCAATCCAGGTATGATGAGTTCGACCTCTTACATGTGAGTGGAGAGGCAGTGAATATGTGCGAGGAGCAACATGAAGTGCAAGCCGAAGTGCTTAGTGAAGACCGAGTGGAGCAGTTTAGGCCTACATGTGGTGAAGAGCAGGTAAAGCTGGTGTGTAGTGCCATGCTAATGGCTATGTTGATGAAGATAGCGGTGGGATATGCCAAAGTAGTGCAGCAGGTGCAAAGTTGTGCTAAAAGGTGTGAAGCAGTTGTACCTATGGAAGAGAATGAGGAGGTTGTGATAGAGAACGAGTTTCTCTCTTCCTTGGCAGAGCTTGAGGATGCGGTGGTAGAAGCGCAGGTGGTTGCAGCAGACAAGCAAGTGGTGCTTATCGACCTTGAAGGGCCAATTGACAAGGAGGAGCTCGACGATGCTGGAATTGAGTTCATGGCAGGTGATAGAGATAATGTGGAGTCAAAGTTAGAGGTGATTCGTGTGCAGTCAATGCCCTCTATGACAGATGATGCGGATTCCAAGGCGGTGTCCAAGCTTTCTAAGGAGGTCTGTGAGTGGTGGTTGAAGGGAATGCTAATCAAGGTAGCTGTGTAGTATGCTTTTGAGCAGGTACAGGATCTGCTAGACGAGGATCTAGCTTTACATGGATGGGAGGGTGGGTCAGATGTGTCAGGTTTGCTTAGTGCGAGTGATGGTACAAGCAGGTCTTTGGATGGTGAGCACGAGGATGCTCTATTTGGTGTTCTTGAAGGTGCTTTGTTGTGACTGGGCAGGTTACCAAGGAGGGCTTGGAGTGGTAGAAGTATGTGGATGGCAATTTGGTTATGCAGTTGGGTGGGTGCCTTGGTGTGGCACTATGCAAAGTTGTTGCAGGTGGGTGGAAGAGACCAATGCAAGGTGTTTGACCTAGGTGGGTGATTACATGTAAAGGAGGGGGTTGCGCAACCCGCATGAACAAAGACAGCGGGTAGCAAAGGCCTGTTTTTGTACATATGGTGGGTGTTTTGTAGTGTACAGAGAGTTTGTTTTTGGTGTGTTTTTTTTAGTGCAATAAGGCCATGTGTGGTTGAACATAAATGTTCATCGAGGGGGTGGGCAATGATGGTGCAGCCAAAGTTGTCATCAGGAGAAATCAATGCCAGAAAACGCAGCATGTTGAGTGCAGTGCAAGGAGGTTTGGCCAAAACCAAGGAAACGCAAGGATAGTGGAGGTGTATGTGGCAAAAGGTTGTTTAGGCCAGGTGTATAAAGGTAAAACCAAGCACCGCTAGGCCTACTATGCCTGAGATGTAAAAAAAGATGTGGGTTTTATGTCCTAGAATGTGGTCTTCAGTGTGCTTTCCACGCCAGTCCAGACGGCTCGTCAAACGGAGCCCCGGTGCTCAAGATATTGCAGTTTAAAGAAAGAGTGTATAGCAGATCCCCGACGGACACGGCAGCTGGGGATAGGTGGTCTGTGCTAATGTCAGTGCATACATGTATAGAGCTCAAGTTGTGGAGCATGCCTGTCTTCTCGGATTGCAAATCGGAGCTCTGGATAGCAAGATATGATCGGTTGAAGATTTTTCGGGGGCCGGGTGGGTCTGAGCCCACTTGACCGCACTGGAAAAGGTTCCATCTAGCGTCTTTTGAGCCTCGCCAAAGTTCTCGGTGATAGCATGTACCATGTGAAGCTAGCACAAATTGACGGCGCATCAATCGGATGCTTGGTTGGCCAGATATAGGGAAATGAAGGTGGGAGCCGGTGGCAGTAGAAGGTGTTCAGATAATTTTTCAAGTTTTTGGCCGCCTTCGATAGCGAGCTCCAGGGAATTGGAATGCGGCATGGCCAGGGACCGGCAAAGTGGAGACTCGGCACCACTTTACGACTCGGTGATTGGATCAACAGGTGCCACTTGGCAGACAAGAGAAAGGAAGGGAGAAGTGGGTTTTCTATGGAGGTTTTTTTTAAATTTTCAAAGCCTTGGAGGCCATTCAAGCATGATCTGCCACGTGGCGGTCATAAACCCCACATGTACAGGGCGGAGCCCGCGTGACACGGTATAAAGGTAGGGGTGTGGCCCCATTGGAGAGTACACAAAAGCAAGGGAGTGAGCTCCCGTTGCGCAAGCTATGGAGAATGCCCGTGGGCGCTGCGTGTGGCGTCCGTCGGCGCTGAATTGGGGCATGCGCGGCGTGTTTTGGAGGAATGCCGGCGCAGTGGCGCGCCTGCCTGGCGAGTTGGTGGTGCGTTGGCGTGGCTGTTAGATGACATGGCGGCCCCAGCCCCCCCCCCCCCCCCCCCCCCCCACCCCCCCCCCCCCCCCCCCCCCCCACCCCCCCCCCCCCCCCCACCCCACCCCCCCCCCCCCACCCCCACCCCCCCCCCACCCCCCCCCCCCCCCCCCCCCCCCCCCCCCCCCCCCCCCCCCCCCCCCCCCCCCCCCCCCCCCCCAGCCCCCCCCCCCCCCCCCCCCCCCCCAAAACCCCCCCCCACCCCCCCCCCCCCCCCCCCCCCCCCCCCCCCCCCCTCCCCCCCCCCCCCCCCCCCCCCCCCCCCCCCCCCCCCCCCCCCCCCCCCCCCCCCCCCCCCCCCCCCCCCCCCCCCCCCCCCCCCCCCCCCCCCCCCCCCCCCCCCCCCCCCCCCCCCCCCCCCCCCCCCCCCCCCCCCCCCCCCCCCCCCCCCCCCCCCCCCCCCCCCCCCCCCCCCCCCCCAAAGAGAAAAAGAGAGAAAGAGTGCAGATGAAAAAGGTTGTGCCCCTTCCCCAAGAGATACCAAAAAGAAGTGCCACATGGACCAATTAGAGGGAAATTTCCCAAATTGAACCCCCCACCCTATAAAAGTCAAAAAATGATCAAATGAGGGGATTCTTCTTAGCTTTTTCTTGGCTTATGGAACCCGTTGGAAGCCTACAAAGTGGAGCTTTTGGACAGAGGGGTGTGCCTGTCAAGCCCTTTGCATTTTTCTTGTGTAAATGGCCATGGTGATGGCAATGTGAGTTTGTACAGGTGTTTTGGTGAGTGCAATTAAGTCGTTGTTGCCTCCCTTGTGGTGGTTTCCCCTTGTCCCCTTCTCTTTCTCCTGCTTTCATGGTTCTCTCCGGTGCTGGCTGTGTGGAAGTGGGTGTCCCCCCGGACCGATGGTGTTGTGTGAGAGAGTGAGATTGAGTTGTTGTGTGCGTGTGTAAGGGTGGAGACAAGCCATGGCAACATGGGTGTGTGGTGTGGTGGTTTTGTAGAGTGTGTGAGCAGTGGAAATCGAGTAGGCAGTGGTCTGCCAGTGTGAGTTGTGTGTTTGAAAGTTTTTTTCAAGAGGATAGGGGTGTTGTGAATACCCTCAGCTATAGAGAGGCCCTTGTGTTTGTGTCGGTCGTGTTCCCCCATTCCCCCTCTCCAACTTTTTGTAGAGAGAAAGTTCAAAATGGGATGGGCAGAGAAGAGAGAGGAGGGTGGGTTTTTTTTTTGTATTTCAAATATTACCGCGGGTATTTTTGCGCATATTATCACCAATATTACCTTAATTATTGCTGCTAAAATTATTGCATCTATTATAAAATCCCGCTTTAGCGTTTAAACATTCAAAAATTGGTGTTTCTTTTTGTTTTTCTTGTTAATAAAACTTAAAGAAAATTATTTAAAATTTCAAACAAATAAAAAATGATATTAAGACATGAAACAATAGCTAACTATGTGGATAAACATGAAAGTACAAAGGGCATGCTCCATCCTAAAGTTATGCATGTGCCTTCATGTTAAGCGAGCACTCTCAGAGATAAGAAGCTAAACATGGACAACATCTTCTGTCGAGGCATGGGCATGATAGAGTGAAGTGCACCCACATTTTACCATATGGTAGAACCTATGTTAGTTTCTTTAAGCTCTATCTTGCAACAATGTGCATGTGGCCAACACTTTTGTTATCAATGGTTGGTGGATTTTTGGGATTTAGATTACCTACAAAAGAGAAGTTCAAAGTGAGTAACATTGGTATAATTAATGTTACAAGAAAATAAGGGTAAAGAAGGTAGTCTCTCACCTGCTCACAATTGTGTGAAGAAACTAAATCGTCATACCTCCTTGTGTGATGCGCACTAGAGTCCACCATGTAGAGGCCATTCTCATGCCTTCTAAACACATTTGCAAACCACTTGCACTCAAAGATGAAGGTATGAAAGTTTCTAAAATTAACCTTTAGTATCTTTTCAATATTCCCATGGTACTTGGATTCATCACCATATGTGTCAAAGTTGCCCATGATCACACAATCCATGGTGATTTGACGCTCGTCAATGTAGCGTGTACAAAAGTGTCAACCCTTTGACCACATAGAGTTAAAGGAAAGGCACTACAAAATATTAGAATATAGTTTATCAACTAAAAAGATAAAATCAAGAAAAAACTATACAGTATATGAGTACTCTATCTTTGGTACGCAACCTTGTGCATACTCCCATTCTTTTTTGGTGACGTCTTTTCCATGTGCTTTTGCTTTGATCATTCTCTCATGAATCCACTTGGCACTAATGAGATCTGGGAAACATGCAAGGGGCCCTCCTACCTCCATACGTTTGCTTCCATGCTTTCCTCTCCTACAAACGCCTTGTCTTTGCCATTGTCCACAAGTCCACCCACTTGGTCATAACCTTTGCATTGAGGATACAAAAGTTATTGACCACTCGGGATAGACCCATATCCATGTTAAATAATTTTCCCTTTCCACTTGTTGACAAGTGTGAAGTCATCCTTGCATCCTCCTAATTTTGACCACATGCGAGGCATTCAGGGATGAATTTGTGCCAAATACTCTAAAATATAAATAAATTCCTCTAGCACAATCCATCCTTTGGCCATACATGCCTATAGCTCTGAGATTATAGTTGCACAAGGAGGTTTCTAATCACCGAGCAAAAAAAACCGAGTGAAGACAAATCCAAGCAAATTGATACAAGAGCAACAATGGAGAAAGAAAAAAAGTATACCCTGCACATTACTTTTACCACCACAAATCACTGCACAAATCCGACACTCAATCAACAAAAAATGAGATTTTAGAACCAAGACACAAGCAATCTCTTCATACTCAAAACATATATGATTTAGTTCCATGTGGCATATACCTGAGTCTCAAAAGTAGCCCACCAAAAATTTGGCACCTAGATTTTGCAAAAATTTTCAACACACAACCTTGTAAGCCTACGATGTTATCCAAGAACCTCCTAAAGCTTAAAACAACCCCACTTTTGCAAGCAAGCAGAAACAAGTGCCTAAAGAAAGAGAAAACAAGCGCTCTCTCTCTCTCTCTCTCTCTCTCTCTCTCTCTCTCTCTCTCTCTCTCTCTCTCTCAGATTTGTAGTGTAGCACCCTTGGTCTGCCCTCCCTTTCCCCTTGCCAACTCGGCACTGGTGGATGGAATGAGAGCAACAAAATTGCTAAAATTACATCGATGGAGTATGCAGTGGAGATGATGAAGTGACGTGCCCAATGCATGTCTAGCTATCATAGATATGCCTAATCTTGTGGGAGTTGATTGTTGTCTTCTAGATTTGTGAACATAGCTGATGACATGCATGAGGTCTTAGATAGTATTTTAAGGGAGGTTTTTAAGACAAAAGCAAAGCAGCAAGGTATTTTGACAAGAGGCAGTAAAAGGCCGATTGTAGAAAGCCACAACTCACTAATTATCGAAAGTTCAAGTCATGACTTATCTTCTCGCTTAAGTTCTATGGCAACTTTTGCAACACTAGATTCTAAGCTACCTCTTAATTCTCCAAGCTCTCCTACTTGCAAAATTAATGATTAAAAAAATCTTGAAGAGGTGCCTTGCACAGACCTCCAAAGATATGCTTTATATGATTGGTTTTCTTCTTGAATCACTTTCCTTGAGGAGAATTCCTTGCCTAAAGTCATCAAGTAACAATTTTGTAAAAGCTTCACTAATGCCCACTTCCGGAGTGTTTCTCAAGCTTCACCGCCATCATTAACTAGCCACCCACCACTGGCACAAGCTTGGTGTTGTCGTCGCTACAGCTTCACGGTTGTTTCAGCCATGAGGCACATGATTAGGAGGATGATTATAACAATAATGACCATGAGTATTATCTTCCCGAGCTTCAAGGAGCCCCAAAGATTGAATTTTGTGCACAATGGTCCTCCGAGGCATGTGGTGATTCATGCCCTAGTACTCCTACAGCTGCTAATTACATAGCTTTGTTGCATGGACATACACATAGGTCTTCTTGCGAAAACTGACCTTAATGTAGTAGCAGGTCAATCTAAATGCCAACGTTGCATGGACATACACATAGGTCTTCTACACGCCAACGTTGGTTTCAATCCAAGTCTCAATCCCTTCAATCATGGAAGAAAAAAAGTTCTTGCATTGTTGGCGCACCCTCGCCATCACATTGTCCCCTTGCATTTTTGTCTCAATCAACATGTTATTGGTTCACCCTCGCCATCACATTGGCGGTGTTGACGTTGTAATGTCGTCCATCCTCAAACACATCAATGTCATTCTGCCTTGCCACCGTCTGCCTAAGAGGCACATACCTAGATTGTCATCTTTTCCAAAAACTGTGGCTTACAGCGCTTGGTCTAGTGTTGTAGCCAGTCTGCACCGGGGACTGTTCTAACGCGAACTGGTTGCAGCACTAGACCAGAGAACTGTTGTAGCATGTGGCGTATACGTAGAGTTTGTGGCTAAGGTAACTTTCTAGAAAAAAAATTCAAAATAGTATGCACTGCCACTCATGTGCTGTTTAAAAAACCAAATTTGGTCATATTAGAGATGGGTTGCACCAACTAGGAGTAGGGGGAATGGAGGAACAAAGTCATGCAAGTCGCACCCTATAAAAATTTATGGGGATGAGATTAACATGGAGAATATTTTGTAGGCATCAAATGGTTTCATTGGATAGAAATTTCCTACAACCAAGGAGAGAGAAGCGTTACCAAGAAAATAGCTTGATACCCTCTGTTTTGAAGGTACTAGCAGACTCTAGCATTGCTACTACATTCCAACCACACTTTTTGGAGTTTCTTCAATTATAATATTGCTTCTTCCCACTCCCCCACACTCATCTTGGGTGCGACCTAGCTCTTACTTTGGTCTTCAAGCTCAAGAAATCATAAAACTTAGAGCTACATCCTATTACGGAGTTGTAGGGATCTATGGCCCGTGATATTGGGAGACGCTCAAATAAAGCTAGTTTGAAGCACTATGGAGTGTTGAAAGTTTTGTCTTTTTTTTCAAATATTATGAGGCTTGTCGTTCTTCAACATTAGGAGATTTTGGAAGTCTTTTGGAGGGCCTTTTCGAAGAGAGAGGAAAAAGCACTCCTCCAATGAAAGAAGAGCCTATGTTACGTAAAAAAATAGATTGATATTAAGAAAAATATAAAAAAGGTGTCAGTGGTCCTTGAAAACGGACGCCTTTTCATTCATTGCGAATGTCTTTTTCATGAGGTAGGTGATGCTCATTTAATATGGCTTTCGTCATCATTGAAATTTTAAAAAAATCACAAAACTGTCAATTGGTGTTGGAATTTGAAGCTTTTGACTCCACCAATGCGTCCGGAACTTCAAAAACTTGAAAAACTCCTATCTCCCGAAAAGGGGATTTTGGATCATGGCGCGCGAGGGATTGTCTGGAGAATTCTAGATGACCCTCTACATGCCATGATCCAGCTTTTTTATTTTTTGCCTCACGGTGCACAAAGGGACATTTGGAATTTTCCAGATGCCCCCCCCCCGCACGCCATGAGGCAAAATCTCCTTTTTAGGGGTATTTTGACAATTTCTCCCTCTCTCGGTGTCAGATTGAGGCAAGTAGATAGACATTTTTTAAGTTTTTGGTCATTTTGGACGCATTGGCAGTGTCAAAAACTTTAAATTATAACACCAACTGATAATTTTGTGATTTTTTTAATTTCAATGATGATGAAAGCTATATTGAATGAGTGTTGTGTACTTCATGAAAATGACACATGCATTGAATGAAAAAGTGACCGTTTTCAGGGATTTTTGAAAAGTTAGGTTCACTTTTCAGAGTGTTCAGTTGTCCTTTTGGATGTACGCAACAAGTACAAGTATATTTCAAGAACATTTTCTAGAGAGAGAAATAGAATTTCTTAGAAGGCCCTCGAAATGACCTCCAAAATCTCCTAATGCAAGCCCCCGTAACCACTACACACACTCCAAGGGACCACAATGCTTAGTTAGTGGCTCCAACCCCCATAGCTCCTTCAACTGTTGGACTCTTATAAACTTCTTTAATCTAGCTTATTTGCAAATGACAAGGAAACCTCTCGAATGCTAGGTACTCTTGACTACTAATTGATTATGTTTTTCTCATTATCGCTCATATAGCTAGGCAAGAGGCTTGGCAAGAGGAAACCTTGAAAGTGGCTCCAATTTCAATTTCATGGAATTATTCATCATGGGATTTCAGCTTGGTTTTGGGATTAGTTGTCAACAATGGAAAACCCCCTTGCACTTGTACAACTTACTCTTAAGTAAAAAAAAATGTGTGGACTTGCTCGATTATTTTGTCGCTAAAAAATACTCGCTTTCTAGTTTGTATAACCTATTGCACAAAATCTTTGAGAGTCTTTAAAAACCTTTCTAAAAAGAACATCCGTCATGCATGCACTACTCCACATTATAGACCTCTCAATATTTTCATCTTTTGTACCAAACTTGGGTTAATTCATGGATATGCATGGGGCATTTTAGATGCATATGCATTTAATCAATTGCATTAGTACTATATGATGATTGCTTTTGTTTAATTTTAATTTTGTTTTGTTGATGATTGTAAATACGCTCGTTACAAACATTTTCCTAAATGGTGGCCATAGTACTAGATTGGGTATGCGAGATTTTGTGTGTAGCTTGTCTTTAGTAGGAGGGTTTGAATTCAAGACTCTGATAGGTTAGAATTGGTTTTAGGGTATTCTGGGAAACCTGTTTCGAAGCGGATAGACACCCAAGGAAGGTAACTATATGTAGAAAACAATACATAGGTGTAGTCATAAATATCACTCCATTCCAAACATAGAAATGAGTCCCAAGCATTTGCACCACCTATACTCTCCGGAAGGATGCTCCCTACCCAAACCTATTTCCAGAAGGATAGACACCCAAGGGAGGTATTTATACGTAACAAACAATACGTAGGTGTAGTGATAAGGAGCGCTCCATTCCAACCATATAAATGAGCCGCAAGCACTTGCACCACCTATACCCTCCATAAGGATGCTCCCTACCCAAACATGTTTCCAAGCGGATAGACACCCAAGGGAAAGTTAGTCATAACAATTAGTGTTGTTAAAAAACATAGGAATCAAAGATACCTGAATGAAAACTAAGACCTCAAATAAGCCAAAAAGTGTGCCAAAACAGATGGAGGCAAGTATGAGACATTTTTTATATAGCCACCTCCAGAAATGGGGGGCAAGATGAGGATATAGCCAAGCTTGTTGGGTATGACAGCTCACCCACCGGGCCCTTATCCATCTTGGATTTCCCAGCATGGATGTGCATCTATGCTCTGGCTCAAGAAAACCCCTCACAAGAAACCATAACAAGCATCCCAAGTATTCTTAGTGAAGACCCATTGGAAATCAAGGGATGGTGGGAAAACTTCTCCTTCTATCATGAGGAGATTTATGGAGATTCATGGTAAAAACTCCAAAATGATCCTCTAATTAGACAAAGGAGGAAAATTATGTTGGAAGGGGACCCTATGTTTTCATTTTCTTCACCTTCAAACACTATGAGTAAGCTCATACCATATGAACTCAAGAATGATGAGCAAGAAGCTGTCAAGGAGGAATATATTGTTGTGGGGGCTCTCCTCAAAAAAGTCTCTAAACCTGTGGAGGCTTACATTGACCCTTTCATCCCACACCAACAATTGGAACCTATGCGACCCATATGAACTCAAGAATGATGAGCAAGGAGCTGTCAAGGAGGAATATTTTGTTGTGGGGGCTCTCCTCAAAAAAGTCTCTAAACCTGTGGAGGCTTACATTGACCCTTTCATCCCACACCAATAGTTGGAACCTATGTGACCCATCAAAAGGTTTGTGGCTTTGGGAACTATGCCCTACTAGATCCCATTGACGAAAAGTTTCTTCTCACCTTTCTAAATGACAAGGAAAAGGAAGAAATAAGAATTGGTCTACAACACATTCATGTGACCAATTCCTACAATATTATTGAGCCCTATCTCATTGGCCACCCATTCACTATGGCACATTTTGAGACACAGAGATGTTCTATCAACTCGGTGTATGTTCTTGGGGTAAAAGGAGTCATATCCCTCACGGGCTAAGATCCTAGCTACACTACAATGATGTGGAATATTCACAGACCCTTTATCAAATGTGAATGTGAGTTTAATGACAAATGCAACCACTATCGCGATGGAAATGTACTTTGGTTTGATCATGCTTTATGGTTGATGATTTTTTAAGTTACTTCCTTTTTTCCAGCTAATTCCTTAAAGAAAATCACCCTCAAGTTTTTGATGTGTGTTTCAACCAAAGGTCAAGAATACATAAAAGCACTCCTCATTCACTTTATGTATTGGGAGACCCTAAATATATTCATCAAACATATTCTAGCAATTATCCTTGGATTCTCAAACCAATGAACTGGATTCATTCCTCCAAAAGGTTGTATTACTCACCAAAGAATCTAGCTCTGAGTCTAGACATAAGAAGATAGGGTGGGTGGACTAGGGTCAAGGAAAGCAAAAGAAAAGTCAAAACCCATGGTATTTGACTCAACCACCTACTCCATCAGCATGGAACCCTGTTTTCTCCTTGTGTAAATCTTTTGGTAATCACTCAACTTTCAATCGATCTATTGGCCAAGCTGCAAGATAGTCACCATCCACTGGCTTCAATCAAAATCCTACACCCACCTCTAGAACCGGCTCTACAATTTCACCTGGTTGTACCCCTAGTGCTAAAAATCTATTGTAGTTTTAAATGATTGCAGTACATTATTATGAAGTTGACCAAAGACTACTCTCCCAAAACTCAACCTAGAAACCTCATTATCTTTCATCTAACCTATCGGAATGCTTTCATGGACTTGAGGTCTGCTCAAGCCTTTTTTGAGCTAATTTTGTATGGATTTAACATCAGAACTAATGAAATATGGGACAACGTATGTTTTTCCTGTTCTTTTTGTGACCCCATCAAGCTTATGGTATGCAATGCTAAGGATGTTTGTACTTACCCTACTATGCCCATATGTCATTGTACAATGTACTAATGATTTATGCCCGGTTATCACCAAGACTTTAAACATGTTTTTTTTTAATCTCATGCTTCTTAAGAATAATCTCTTAAGAATTCACTTATGAAAGGACTCAAATCACATTCACACTCAATCCTTATGCAGGCATATTCCACAAATGAACTATGGCTTTGTCTTCTAAAGATCATAAGGAGGGCATACTTATCCTACCACACCTCACTTACATGAGGATTATGTTAAAGATCTCTTTTGGAAGTACTGTGAAACTTCCCTCCCAACAAAAGTGTCCACTAAAATGATAACCCCCAGTTATTGACATTGATAGCTTAAAAGCAAGTTTTTATTACTTTCTTAGACAAAGCAGACAACAACCCCGTATTCATATGCCCATCATTTATGATTCAAGAAGCCTAGAAGAGGTTGAAAGGAAATGATTTCCTAGCTAGTGACAAATCACCCCCTTGCCCAATCTACAGGAGATTCAGTCCTTCTTGGTTAAATTTCAAGATCAAAACCATTTCCCCTTCCTATATCTCATTGCTATATACAAAGCTCAGAAGAAATCCTTCAGATGGATCAATTGTGGGTCTAATTTTTTTTTTCTATAGCTTCACTCCTATTAGCATGCATACTAAAAACTTGTATATCATGTCTAAAACATCAAGCTCACCTACTAAATCAAAAATCTCTTATGTGTTTCTATATTAAGCTGCAAACAAAGAAATTCTATGAAAATATCCCACATCATGGAGACATTAGCTTGGTCATTATTATCAACAATTTTCTTAGCTGTGTCTTTGATCAACTAGGATCTTTCATATCCTTTAAAAGCTTCCTTAGTAGATTTATATATGAATCTTGGTTACATTAGTTCCACAAGAACCACCTCTCTTCTACCAAATCTCAAGCAATGGAGCTTAATCTTGGTTGATAGATCATATGTACAAATGGAAGTTCTTATTGGCAAGTCAATGGCATCCCTATGGGACTTTCCTATTCCCCAATTTGGTGTAATCTTTATCTTCATGCATTAGAATATAACTACATCAAGTCTTGCCTAAAAGATCCTCAACTTTGATTTTCGCTCCATCAACTCATTCCCATTTTGATACTTTGATGACATCCTTTGGATCACCAATGAAACCCCAAAGTGTTTTACCAACATATAGGTAGCCTCATCATAAATGCTCCTATAGGTACCTTGTAAGGAACCTGGTGGGATAGCACTAACTGTATCATAGGGAGGGTACTCTCCATGTATTTCTATCTCTCTCATTTACATTCTTCAATCCTCATCATCATACAAGGGTCCACCAATGTCAAACATGTGCAAGGATATAGTCTGTGGAAGCTCAAGGGTGTCTATGTGATCCTCACAATGGGTAAATGTGATACTCTTTGGACTATCATGTGCCATGTGTCTACATGATGTACAAAAACCATCAAGAATGTGATCTAGCAAGGTTAGATGTGCTCGATCTCTAAGCATCTGGAATCTAGCCATGATTTTGAAAGTCTATCAATCTAGGTCAAATCAGGTGTCAAGGAGGTCTACATGCAAGTGCACTAGCTAGGCTGGGTTATCTAGAAATCTAAAAGATAACTAACCAATAATATGGGATCAATGCATGTGAAGTGGCTTGAAAAATCATCTATAGGCCCAAGCCGCGGTCAAAAATTAATCAACATACCAAATTGGGCTCTAATTGTATGCAAGCAAGTTGTTTGGACTACATTGTTTCCCTTCTTAGAGTAGTGATGTTGAGCCTACAGTAGAGTCAATGCCCATACCACCTTCACAACTAGCACAACTTAGATCACCTCTAGGATTCACATCTTCCAGACCATATAGGAGATAGATCTTGGTTGAGATCAAGGCGAGGGAAAACACATGCTAGAGAGGCTGTAGACATTGCACTAGAGAACACACCTCAAACCACGAACATGACAAATGTAGATGGTGGGAATAGACCCTAGTCGAGAATCAGATTAGTAGTAGGAACTGGTAATTATTGAGTACAACTACCACATATTGTACAATGCATAGTCAGTTAGAGGCCCAGTCCAGTGTCTATAAATAGAGCCTATTAATCATTTTGTAGGTTATCACTATTATGGCTACTATTACTTTGGACTTTAGTCTACTCTTTGTACTCTTTAACATTTTCTATGAGCATTACTTGGCTCTCATGATTGTACTTGAAACTAGTTGTACTTTTATTTGAATATAAATTCTAGCTCTAATCTCAATCTCTTGCTCTATTTCCAGTTCAATCATTGTCTGATCATTTATTTGAAGACATCTTGCCCAATCTGAACTGCCTAACTCTAACACTCTAGAATAGCTATCATAATTGACCAATTCATTGCATTTTGGCAATCATGATGGTGAGTTGAATAGCTTTAAATAAGGTATCTATCTCCTCGTTGAGTTGTGGAATCAGTTGAAATTCAATCATGCCATCGAGAAGAGTCAAACATGGACAAAGGTCAATAACGAGATTCATAGAGGACCAAGATCATGTTAGTATCATACCAAAAGAGTTGCAGTGAGGCTCTGACCGTGGTAGAAATGTGAAAATGAGATAGATGCTCGAGTGGTTCACCTGTTAGACATCTAAGTTACCACGTGAGTTCAAATGAATGGGTTTTTTAATTGACAAAATTTGAAAATTTTCATAGGATTATATTAACAGAAGGGGTTTTTAACTAATTTTGTAGAAAAGCCCGTAAGATTTTGTGGAAAAGGGGGTCATTTTATTACCTTAAGCATGTAAGTAAAGTGGTTTTTAAATACCCTTTGAACTCACATTATATGAATAGTTTCTTAAAGATGCACCCCCCAAGTATAGATGTGTGCTTGGACTAGAGAGACGGTAAGGAGCAAGAGGATTCCCAGAATTCCACCCCATCCAGAAGAAGACATTTAAAATGTGTAGAGAGGCACTCTTGTTCGAGTGAATCTCAGAAGAAGGAGAAGGGCAAGAGCTGAAAGCAGATAAGTGACAGTGACAACAACAAGAAAAGTAGAAAATCAGCACAAAGGAAGTCAAAAGGGAAGCCAAAACTAGACACTGTTATTGAGAAAAATAACAATGACAAATGGGATGTTGATACAGATCATTATAGTAAAGGAAAAACTAGAGATAGGAGATCAATCTCACGATCTAAACATCATGAATGCTCCACTAACTTGAAAATAGCATTTCCAGAGTTCAAGGGGGAAAGGGGGGGAGGAGGGGGATGATCATGATGTGCATATTCAAGCATTTGAGCAATAGGTATAGCTAAAAGATATTGATAAAGATAACATGGGGGGAAAACTTCCCATAGACACTAAAAGAGGCAGTAAGAAAATGGTACTATCATTACCCAGCATGCCATCTCAAAACTTATAGTAAATTGATCAAATAATTTATCGTATAATGACAAGACAGTTACATGAACCCCCATCAGAAAAAAGAGTGAGGGTCTGGTTTCCTTAGTAGAGTCAGAAGGAAGAAGTTGAGAAAATAGGAGAATCCACTCCCAACCAAATAGTTTATTGATCTGCTTCAAAGAGAATTAAAGCTTGAGCAACAAGCTAAGAAGGAAAATGGTCGTAGGAGCAGACAAAATTTCAGCAACAGTGACATATCAACTAAGGAGCTCTAGTCTCATCTGGTTTGAAGAGAATAGCAAAAAAATTAGAAGCAAGAACCCCATAACCAAAATCAAAGAAAGTGAAAGTGTCAAATTTTCTAGCACAATTTAAATCCAAGCATAATACATCAATAGCATCCATTCATGATCCAAAGAAGTCACAATCTAAAGGAGAGCAGACAAAGGGGACTTCTAGTGATAAGGCCATTGAACTACCTAGTACTCCACCATAGAATGCTATAAATAAAGGGAAGGAGAAGACTTTGGTAGTCCATACTCCTATTCAGCATCCAATGTTAGATCGATTGCAAAGAAATCAGAAGAATCCTATGGTGGGAAACTGGGTGATCAAGACTCCTAAGAAACTCTTAGTTCCCTACCAAACTTCTTGCATGCTGGATGAAACTAATCAGAGTGACCGTGACACTATCATTGATGGATGTGCAACCATAATTCAAGTTGGGTGGAGCACTTGAGCCTGAACAAGAGACTAAGGAAGCACAAGGACACTCAAATTCAAGAATGTATACATGACATGGATGCATATTCAGATTTGGAACATTGTCAAATGCTTTATGTGGGGGTCAAAAGGATGGTACAACCATATGGCAGATGATCAACTATCACAACCAGACTACTTGTTGATTACCTCCTCATCCCATCACCATTAAACTGCTACAACACTTTCTAGAATACCTATTATCCGTTGATGATATAGTGGTCAACCCTCAATTGTAACAATCATCAACAATGAATTTGCAGAGTTTGGGATTGTAGCTGGAAATGCTCTTGGGTGATAGACCAACCTATCGTTGTATGAAGGACATTAGAGTTGAAATCAAATCCATGTTGGTCAAGCTGTAGATCTCTATAAATGTCTTGGATCAAAAAGTCAAAGTGTTTCTGGAAACAATGCCAGCAGTAGCAGAGGACTCAAAACTAGAATGAGTCTAAGATAGTAAGAGATGGACTTGAAGAGTATTTTTCATCTCATTTGCATTGTCAATAATATGTTGCTATAGGAAAATCAAATTTCTATGAATTTGATTGATTTTGTTCTTGATTTATCCTATTCTGATGTATGCTTTGCCTATGAAGGATGAAGAGTTGACAAAGTTTTACCCTACTAGTATGAATCAATGGTGGGATGAGCTTTGATAATTAATTTAATTAACTAATGGGGTGATATCATGTTTAGGTGGTACCACTTTTTGCACCTTTTGGTGGTACCACAAATAGCACCTAGGTGGAGGGAGATTCAACGTTTTTCAAATTTGGGAAAAGAGGGAGAGGGAAATTCTAATTTTTCATGCAATATAATTTATGTACTATAATCTAAATGCATGCGAGCCATTATGGGGTGGAGTGGGTCCCCTTTTTTGAACTTACAATCATCATGGCCTAGACACTCCTTTTTCTCTTTCTCCTTTCCTCTCATGCAACTAGCTTGTCACTCGGAATCTCGCATGTACCTGTGTGCTCCCTCTGCTCCCATAGCTCCTACTCCCCCCATTATATGTTGTAGCTATCATTCTCTACCATAGCCCTAGTGGAGTTGTGTCCCCATTGCCCCCGACACAGAAGCATAAAGGCTGCAGCAGCACCCTCTGCAAAGATGACTCCCTCCCTCTAGGAAGCACAAAAACCCGACTCAGAGCATGAAGGTGGTACATCAAGTGGCCCTTGCAACAAACAACACAACACATTAGACCCTTGCAATAGCCACCACACAGAATACCCTTGCAACACATGCGATGATGCAGTAAATGCCTTCAACAACCACAACACAATTGTCTAATGTAACCAACACGACATTGCAGACCCCAACAACAAACACGACTGCCAAAACTTCCCTCTCCAAATGCATGTTGTCGTTTGAAAAATATGCTAAAAAAGGTGAGTTCTACATCACGTTTGGTCGTGTCTATGCACCTCATGGAAATGCATGGCCAAAAATCCTATTTTTTAGCATTGATTGCAAATCATTTTTCTCCATGGATTTACTTGCAGCACCGGAGGAGTATCCGGTACTTTCCAGGTTTTGCTATTCTACACTGCAATTGCATGAGGAATATGAACTGAGCATGGAGGGCAAGCTACCCAAGGATTTAACAGACAAGGACCTGCCGCCTGAATAGTGGTCAACAGTGTTCAAGGTGCCAGAGAAGAAGAAGACTAAGATCTTCCTCCACCAGGTGTATGACCACCTTTAAGATGCATGTAGACTTCTGTATCAGAAGGTCTACCAGGCTGCCCCCTCCAACGGCGAGTTCATGACGAGGTTTGTGAGGGGGTTTGCATATGAATACTGCGATGCTACCAAATCAGACCCCGACATCCATAAGATTTTATGGGCTTTGGTTGGGGATCAAGTATTAGAGAATTTCAACAGCCAGAAAGGGGGGATCAATCAAAAAATATAGAAGCTCATGTCCGATTACGGCGTGAAAGAAGCCCCCACATTTAAAGGACTGATAGAAAATGCTATGGACGGTCCTGCGGCATCCAACCACCCTCTAGAACACATGTGGATAGCCTCTCAGCCCCTCTACACAGCATGGGTGGATAATCTTGCCGATGACCTTGAGCAGCAGGTAGTGAAGGCCAAAGAGAAGGTGAAGTCTACAAAGACAATCGTGGCTGCAAAGCGGGAATTATAGTTGCGCAACGAGGGTACCTCCTCAGCTTGTGCACCCATCACTGCAAAGGTGGAGAGCCTCAGAGAGGAGGTGGAGAAACTGAATGCCTCTCCACAACAAAAAACGCAGTTGCGATTGCCAAAAAGGAGGCTTCCAAGTGCGATTGTCAAAGTGCTCAAAAGAGCTTCCAAGTGCTAGCAAGTGCCTTTTAAGTGCTGCAAGTGGATAGATTGAGCACTTGCAAGCACTTCAAAGCACTTCAAAGCACTTTTAAACACCTACAAATGCCAGGAAGTGCTAAAAAGTGCCTAACTTTTATGCACTTGCAAGCACTTTGAACCACCTGCTTTTGCAGGCACATTAAAGCACTTTGAAGCACTTCCAACCACTTGCAAAGTCCTGCAAGTGCTTGAAGGTTCTTCAAAGTGCTTAAAATTTCTTCAAAAAATGCTTTCAAAGTGCTTAAAGGTTTATTTTGCAATCACTTCAGAGCACGTTGAGGCACTTTTAAGCACTTTAAAGCACTTATAAGACCTTGCAAGCATTTGCGGTGGGTGAAAGTGCTTCAAAGTGCTAAAAAGAGCTTCCAAGTTCTAGCAAGTGCCTTTCAAAGTGCTACAAGCGAATAGATAGAGCACTTGCGGGCACTTCTAAGTGTCCAATTACTTCAACAAAGTGCTCCAAGGTGCTTGCAAGTGCTTGCTGCTAGGGCCTGCATGTCCCTGTGCAATAATCTTCCTTTGTTTTTTATTTTGTATAGAAATTAGTTCAGGAATGGACAGGGAGCTTGGTGAGTTCAGAAGGCTGGCCTCCTTCATGAAGGGGTCCAGCAAGTTCATGAAAAGAGAGGGCAGGGCCCTTCTAGTGCCCACTCCACCTTCAAAGTCTAAATTTAGTGTGGATACTATTTTATTGTCTGGAAATTGTGTGGCCTATGGTCAAGAACTGTCGAGAAAATATGCGGCCGATGTCTTTCAGCTAATGTGTGCCCATCATAGATACCATCCATTCTACTTTTCAGTGGTCAGCACGATTGATCCCAAGTGTGTTGTACCAAACTGTAAATGGGAGATACCCCATATAGCAAGATGTTGGGCACTTGGGAATTCTTATGAGGAGGTTGAAGGTAGGTTGGTCATTTTATACAATAGAACTTATGCTAATCTATTGTGGAGACTAATTGTCTCCACATCGTCCATGCACGATGTGGACGAGGTCTTTGACCTTGATGCCATGCTACTAAAGTACAAGAACTATGAAGGTGGGAAAACTCTTGAGGGTGGTGACCGAGACATTCTGAAGGAGAACACTCCATCCGCAAGCAACCTAGCTAATGTCAGTTTTTTATATATGTCTCCTCCCATGTCTAAATGATGGTCACCGTGTTCATTGTGGTCACAATATGCTGCCCAAGTAGTATTGATGCCTGTAAGGAGGACAGTGTAGTTGAGGCTGAGGATCCTGAAATGGAATCAACCCTGCAATTTGTAGCAGTGGAGATACGAAAGAAGAGAAAGAAGCATATGGAGGACGAGCTATCCCGACCACAAAAAGAGTACTGGCATACTCCCACCAAAAACCAAAGGATGCAAGAAGCTTTAGCTTCTTGAAGCTTTGTATCTTTTTTTTCATGCTATCTTTTTTTTATTACAGCTTTGTATCTTTTTTCCCGACAATATAAATTTAAGTATTGTCTCTTACTTTCTCTCCATTTGTGCTCTGTAGTTCAATTTTTTGTGGTTGGCTCAAAACCCCCACCGCCCACTGATGAGGTAGAGCACATTGATCACCAGCTTCCTTGCTACAAACCAATGTCTCTCTTCCCACTCCATAGAGATTCGGTAGTAATTGTAGACTTCAACCTTGTGCTTGCTTGTGTGCATGATAAGCGCAAAGGATTGGAACCCCCCGATTTAAACACGATGTACTTTGACAAAGTAAAGGGGGATGATACCATCACCTACTATGTACGGAATGATGCAGAATTATTCTTGCTTGGACTCAATCAAATAGCAGATACTTTTTTGTGGTCATCATGCACCTACCACAATCTTGAGAAGGGTATGGACAAGTTCCTATCTTAGGCCAAGCGTTGTCTGAGTGGGAGGCTGGCACAGAGTTGCTGCCATGTTAGCAGTTGGGAATATGGAAACCCCCCAAAGCAAACGTTCTTCAAAAGAAACCTTTTGGCACCTCTTTCCTAAGTTCAATAAGTCTAACACTTTACTGCTGGATGATTCACTTTATACTTCAATGATCCCAATAACTTTGTCATTCTGCCTGGGATAAAAAAGTAAAATGAGAGGCCATGGGAAAATCTCCTTAAAGAAGATGTTGCCTCATTTATAATACAGTGGGCTGAGACTCTTAACAGAGCGAAGACTGTTAGGGAATGTCCATTTGATTTCAGGATGGATGAACTTGCAAAATTGAACTGGAATCTGACATATGGAAAAGTACAAGGACAACAAAAAATTCTTGCATCGAAAATTCTAGGTCTAGTAACCAATCATAAGCGGCCACGTCGGCAAGCATGGCCAGAGAATTCTACTAACTAACTGACTTTACTCCTTGAAAAAGCTAACTCCCTGTAAAGAAAATTGTTCTTGTATCTAAACCTGAATATACTATGAAGAATTTTGCAAGTCAAGTGTTATTGCTATTGTCAATTGGATTGGGTCTTGAGTGGTGGTTAAGTGGTCAAGTGGTTTAAAGTGGGTGGTGTTCAAGTGGTCAATAGTGCTTGTCAAGTAGTATAAAGTGCTTCAAAGTGCTGGTCAGGGGGTCCTAAGTGGTCCAAAGACCTCGTCAAGTGGTTCATAGTGCTTGTCAAGTAGTATAAAGTGTTGATCAGGTGGTCGAAAGTGGTCCAAAGACCTGGTCAAGTGGTCTAGGTGGTTGTTAGGTGGTGGTCAAGTAGTACAAAGTGTTGTCCAAGTGGTTCAGGGGGTTGGTCAAGTGGTTCAAAGTGCTGATTAGGTGGTTCAAAGTGCTTGTCAAGTGGTATAAAGTGATGGCCAAGTGGGTTCACGGGGCTTGTCAAGTGGTATCCTGGGGGATTCACTGTATATACAAAATGGGACGCCACTTGCAAGTAGACAACTTTGATAAAACTCCTATATACAACTCATAATAGGGAATATGACCCCCCTTTCTACGCTTATACGACAATCAATGAAGAAAACTATCATACCCCTATCTTACATATAAAACTTAGGTCTCACATGATCTAACTAAGTAAAAATAGTCAAAGAGTGTGTAGCATAGTGATTAACAAAGTACTAAGTAACCACTTCTGTTGATAACTACATGTACCCTCAATGTGTCTTAGTTTGACTTTCAAATTATGTGACCGATCAACCTGCACTCTAGCTACTCATCCCCCAATTTTGACCCATCCAAAGGTACTGTAAATCAACCCTTGACCTAGTCCAAATCAACCCTTCTCTATGACCGGCTTTATGCAAAATTTGATGTGTGACTTGGTAAAAAACTTCCCCAAAATTCATCCAAGTTCTAGTGCAAACATGTGACCAATTGTTACAAGTAATCAACCCGGGTCAGTTCCCTCCCCCCACACCCCCATAAATATGATACCCCCTCCCCCCCCCCCCCCCCTTATTTTTAACCTTGGGAGATGAATTATTGGGGGCTTGTCCCTAACTTATACCGGGAAGAGCGTGATCGCAACAAGGATATGGTCAATACGTTCTTACGCAAATGGAGTGACATTGATAGATTGAGACACACCCCGGATATAAAGACAGCTGTGGAACCAATTCTATCTCTTAAAGGCAAGTCCTATAAGTGGTGGATGACATTTCCAATAGATGCTCGTCCTCCATCTTGGGCTACGTTTCAAGCTTCTTTCTCCAAAGAGTTTTTGGACTCTAATGAAGAAGATAAGAACTGGTTAGCATGGGATGCATGCCACATGTCTAGCCTCTCTCTCACACAGTACCTTTCAAAGTATCAAGACATCATATTGAAACAAGAAGGTCTAGATGAATTCCCAAAGATACGAGGTTTTAATAGGGATCTTGACAAAGACTATCGTCTTCATGTCAAGATCCAATATCCAAAAACTTTGGAAGAAGCCCATAGGAAGGACTTCTTAACCCTTGCATGAAGGAAGGTTGAACCCACCCCGTGAGGGTAAGAGGCCAACACTCTACCATCAAGCTATTGAGCCTTGTTGTGTATAACAAGGAAATAGCATACTTGTGTTGACAAGAAAGCTAGAAGGAAAGAGAAAGCTTCAAACTTCAAGGAAGTAGTTTCACCCTTCCTTTTCACTTCTTGGAGGAAGGCAAGTTTTCCTCCAAAAATTCTTTCTTCCTCAAGGAGGTAGCTTCAAAGTGAACAAAAGCCTTCACAAAAACGACGAGTTTTTGTGAAGAATCCACGAAGGTGTTCTTACAACAACGACACGTGAAGCGCTACAATTTTTGCAAGGCGAGGTTCACATGCGACCCAAATTTCCGAGCATAAAAACCCAAAGACTTAAAGCTTTACAAGGTACAAGTTGACGTTTTTTTTTTCCTCTCTTTACATTAGTGTGTGTTTACCATGGCCAGTGAGGATATCCCGTCTACGCACACTCTTGATTTTGAGCACGTATATCAAAATCAGGATACCACAGGTGCTGCCGACACTAACATGCATGACGATCTAGGAGATCATGGTCTTGTAGATATGGCTCCTTTCAAGACTTTGGAAAATTGCCAAAGCCTACTTGAATGCAAGCTTTCTGCACTCAATGCAAATGTTACAAATCTTACTGAGCTACTTCTGAAAATTATGAATTCAAAGACAGCTTAAGGAGCCACAAGTGGCACGGTTCAAGGACACCAAGTTCGCACGACTCAAGGAGTCCTCGGGGGGTTCACCATTCAGCACCCCCCTATATGACGTGCGTTCACAGGGTATTTGAAAAACCCCTCTTTTAACATGTGAGAATGAATAAAATGACCCCTTGTTTTAGGAAATTTTTCCAAAACTGAATATTAAAACCACTTATTTTAATGTATCTCTGTTAAATTGCCTAAAATTTTTGTATTTTAAAACCCCTCCTTTCGAACTCACGTTATACATTAATATGATTACATAGTGCACCCCCCGAGAAGGAGTCCAAGAGACAAGTGCTTCAGACGATGCAGAAGGTAGCAATGCATTGCTTAAGAATATCACCATTCCTGAGTTTCACAGGAAGAGCATGATCGCAACAAGGATGCGGTCAATATGTTCTTACACAAATGGAGTGATATTCATAGACTAAGACACACCCCGGATACAAAAACGGCTGTGGAAAAAAGTCTATCTCTTAAAGGCAAGGCCTATAAGTGGTGGATGACATTTCCAATAGATGCTCGTCCTCTGTCTTGGGCTACGTTTCAAGCTTCTTTCTCCAAAGAGTTTTTGGACTCCAATGAAGAAGATAAGAACTGGTTAGCATGGGATGCATGCCACATGTCTGGCCTCTCTCTCACACAGTACCTTTCAAATTATCAAAAAATAATATTGAAACTAGAAGGTCTAGATGAATTACAAAAGATATGGGGTTTTAATATGGGGTCTTGACAAAGACTATCATCTTCATGTCAAGACCCAACATCCAAAAGCTTTGGAAGGAGCCAGTCATGCACAAAGATATGATGATGACCAAGAGAGGAATGGAAATGTTCCCTACTCTAAGAATAATCTTGCTAAGAGCAATGTGTCTAAGAGCCAATGGCGAGGTAGATCTACCACACGTTCCAAGAGGAATAAGAGACAATCTACCTCTCCACACCCACAAGAGGCTAAGAATCCTAAGCAATCATGAGATACTCCATGTGGGTCTCTTAGCACTGTTGATTTTGAGCGTGCAAAGAAACACAATTTGTGTTTTAGATGTCTTTTGGACCAACATAACAAGAAGTATTGTCCTCTTTTTCAAGGCAAAGAAAAGGCCATGCACACGATGCAATGCCTCACATTAGATTCGTCTCCTAAATATTGTGTTGTAGAGGTTCTTCATATGGAAGAAAAGCACAAGTGTTGTGTGCCTGCTTCAATGTGGCAGTGCACCTTTGGCCCCCATGATATGATTTGCATGCATGGCACTATTATAACGAACAACGTGTTCGTATTTTAGTGGATGATGGTGCAGCTCATAACTTCCTAAACTATAGGCTAGTCAAGAAATTAAAGCTTACACAGACTCCCTGCTCCCACAAGTATGTAGTAGAGCAGATGTCTAGCAATGGTAAAGAAGTATGGGACACAGTAGTTCAAGGGGTTGAGCTTATTGTTCAAGATCATATGATGACTCTTGACTTTCAAGTTATGAACATGGACTGTGCTGATGTAGTTTTGGGATGGAAGTGGTTGCATGGTTTAGGAAACACATTGCACACTAGTTATGAACACAATTCCCTATCCTTTATGGGCAATGGTAAACATGTGATTTTGCTTGGTGAGAAAAATATACCATATGCACCTCTTATATGTACAGCCGAGCTTTCTATTTTGCAAAAAGCAGATTTAATAGATGAAGTCTTTTTGTGTTACTGCTTGTCTCCAAGTCTTGGGAATTATCAAGAACAAAGTGTTGTGAATTCTGGTAATGGTATGCAAAGTACAAGGAATTCTAATGATAAGAAAAGTGTTAAAAAATCTAACGAGCAAAGTGCTCTCAATTTGAATTATGTTGAGCAACGTGTAGCTGTTGTAAAACAAAAATTACAGGAATTACAAGATTCTCCATCCTAGCATAATTCTAGTTTACTTTCTCCTTTGCATGGCAAAAGCTGACTCACTTACTCACGAAGTATAGTGATGTATTCTCAAGTGATTTACCGCCGGGTTTACCCCCTACACGTGATATGCAGCATGGCATAGATGTCCTGCCTGGCTCTAAACCGATGAGTAAACCACCTTATTGTATGAATGCTAAAGAAGCTAAGGAGTTTGAGAGTTAGTTGGCTGACTACCTAGCCCATGGTTTCATTAGACCTAGCAATTCGCCTTGGGCATCACCAATTCTATTGATGAAAAAGAAAGATGGTACTATGCGCATGTGCGTAGATTATCACAGATTAAAGGCCATAACCATCAAGTATCCTCTACCTCGAGTGCATGAGTTGTTTAATAAACTCCATGGGGCAAGATACTATAAAAATATAGATCTTCGTTCAGGATACCACCAGATGCGTATCCTTTTGCAAGATATCCCTAGAACTACCTTTAGGACATAGTTTGGGCATTTTGAATTTTTGGTTATGCCTTTTGTTTTAACCAATGCTCCAGCTACATTTATGACACTCATGGATAGTGTCTTACATCCCTATCTTGGAAAATTTGTTGTGGTTTTCCTTGATGACATTCTCATTTACAGTAAGACTGAAGATGAGCACATAGAAGAATTACGATTAGTGTTTGAAAAGCTACGAGCTCACACTTTGTATGCTAAGCAAAGAAAGTGTGTGTTAAGGCGGTTACGCCGCTAGCGGAAGCTAAATAGCGAGAACTCAACCAACAACAGAATTTGTCAGACGAGGACGGAGCTTGACCCGCAGGCGCATGGAAACAACTAGGTGGGTGTCAAATCACCTACTCGACCTTCTAACGACAATCACTACTAAGGAAATCAAATCTAAGTTCTAAAATACGCAAGTGACTGAAATCGGTACTACAAACGAATGCTATACGAAACAGGATCTAGAATCATTGAATCGATCTCAAACTCAAGGGGAAGTCTATACACTAGGTAAGAACAACACCCTAAAGACTTGAACTGCAAAATCAACCTATAACCACTCCGTGCGGTAAACGCGTATGAAGACAGGCCCAAAAATACAGGTGATCGAAACTTGACCCCGATGGTACCAATGTGTAGCTCTACTTGTTGTGGTTCTATAGATATGCTGCACGCTCCATTCCGACACACGAGTTGGGAGAAAACTCACACCAAAGCTCGTAGGAACTTACCACACATAGAAGCCAATAGCGCGCACTCTTAGTATCTGTGTGTAGCTCTTGTCATTGCTAAGACAATGGCGGTGTCGCTTCTCCAATGGCGGCTCCGTAGCTCACGTAGCAAGTAGATAAGACTCTCTCTCTCTCTCTCTCACTCTCTCTCTCAGACACAGTCACGGCGCTCAAAAACTCACTTTGATTAATAATCTGAATCCCCTTAGGTTACAAAAACTTTGGATTATATACCTCAGCCTTGGAGGTCAGAACATCTCTAACTACTTACATCAGCAAGTGAAATTACTTCGGGATTACAAGCTGGAAACTCAATTGAGTCCCGTTACTTAATGAATGTCTCAAATCAAAATTAATGTCGGAAAGACATTTATTACAATCAATGGTTACAAAATGATGAGTGTGAGCAAAAATGTGGGTGTGATCCTCTGCTGGCTCAACACTCCCCCCCCTCCGCGTTCATGTCGTCCCTGACATGACTTTTATGCTTGGTCAATAAAGTCCTGTCGTCTTGAGCATCTGCAAATGTGATTCGTATCGTAGGTTGCCGATGGTCAAGGTTGGGCCGAATATTTTGCTTTCGTGGGTGAAAAAGCCGGTGTAGAAAGCTTCTTCGAATGTTTGCATGTGGAAGCTAGGCAAAAACATAATTCTTTGGTATAGGAGGTGTAACACTTTTGGAGAAGGCTGCAATGAAAGATCGTACATCATATCAGTCACTGTGTCGGCCGTCGATAGTAGACTCGAGGTCGTGGCTTTATCTGGCGCGAACACTTCAATGCAAGCTAAGAGAGTCCTGCAAATTTTCTTGAGCATCTGACATGAAAGGTCAGGAGAGCCAGTAAAGAGCTTGATGGTTCCCGTTAGGGTTTTCACCATGTAGGCTTTACCTATTCTCTCTCCTGCCTTTGGTCCTGGCATCCTGGGATAATTAAGCCAATTTGGCTTTTTTTCTGCAATCCTGCCATGCTCTTTCCAGTTTTTGACTCTTGGCACCGGGCAGAAGGTTGCATCCTCCCGAATCTCCTTCGGTACCTCCACGAAGTAGATGAGGTAGGTTGGGTATTTGTTCAGCCAACCTTTCCTCCATCTAGGTTGCGAATCTACTATCTTCTTTGATTGTTCCTCCTTTGTGATGTCGCCTTTGTAAAGAGCGACATACTGCTCCTCCTCTATTCTCTTTTTCGTCTTTAGCACTTCAAATTTCATCAAAGGGAAAGGCAGGCTAGGTTGCATCCACTGTTCATGGAGCACTTTTGTGTCTAGTCCCTGAAGTCTAATGGAGATTAGGAGTCTCCTCTCCCATTCCATTTCCGCCTTGGAACTCTCCTCTGCTGACTTTTCTATTTGGTCATGGAGCCTTTGTTCTTCTTCTTCAGAGATTCTTGAAGTCGAGGCCACCTCTTGAGCTGGGGCTGGATCTTCAATTGTGGTTGCCTCTCCAGTTTCTGGTAGCTCTATGGCTGCTCCACCTGATTCTTCGTGTGGTGTCTCTGTTTCTGTTCTTTGTTGCTCTTGTAGATCTTGGAGCTGTTTGCGGAGGGCCTCATTCTCTGTCCTTAGTATTTGATTTTCTAATGTGAGCCTCTCCTCTGCGGCCAATGATCCCTCCGCAATGTGCAACCTTTGCACTTGCTCTAATCTTAACTCTCTTTGTAAGCTTCGGACCTATTCTTCCAAAGCTGGTACGATAGCTCCCTCTTGTTCGGTTCCTGCTCTGCTAGCTCTAGGGGTAGTCTTGAGTCTAGTGATTGTTCTTTCTTGGAGCTCGACTCTCTCCCTTAGCTCAATGAGCTCATCCTTGGCCGCCTCCAACTCACCCTCTATCCGCTCCCTTGCTTCCTGTGCACTTATTATTTCTCTTGAAGCCTCGGCTAGCTGGAGTATCAAACCGTCTCTCTCGTTTTCCACGTCATAGAGTGATGCTTTATGACTTTCAAATTCAATCATAGCATTCTCTAAGTTCCTCTTCAACTCTGCTTCCCTTTGTTTGGCTGTCTCCACCTCTACTTCCTTTGCCTTGGATCTTTCTTTTATCTTGCTGAGCAGTTCATGCACCATGTGCATGTCTTTTTCATCTTCATCTGTCAACTCTAAAGCTCTTTCTGCCACCACCTCCACTGGCTTTGGCTCTTCTAGTATATTCGGTTCGTCCAGTTTCTCTTTACTTTCTTTTTTACTCTTTGTCTTTTCCCCCGTCCCTCTCCGTTCATCTTGTTTTTGTAGGGTGATCCCATAAACTGCCTCAAGGGCCTCTTCTTCAGTGTATCCTATAGCTACCAGATCCTCATAATCATTTCTCTTTTGCTGAACTGGATCTATCTTCTTTTCTTTGGTCTCGGCTTCTGGCTTTTCCATAATATCTGTGTCTACCTCTACTGTGATCTCTTCCACCATTTTTTCCGTCTTCTTCGGGCTTGGTACATCAGTAAAAGAGGGATGTTTGTCCTCAGCTTCCTTGGCTTTCCCTTTGTCGGCTTGCCCGTCTATCTCTTGAGGTTTAGTAGACTCATCTACTTTCCTTTTCCCCTTGTCTTCTTTTTTCAGCTCAGCTTTTAATTGTTGTACCTCCTCTTCAGTGTATGGCTCGACAGGTTGCTGCTCCAGAATAGCCTCCGACTCCTCATAAGCTTTAATATATTGATCGTATTGATCAATATGTGGCCTGGTTGAGCTAGTTCCGACTTTAGTGGGGTCTGGCACCCACTTTTCTTCAAAGTCACCCTTTAGAGCTCTTTCCGCTCTAAACTGCTCCACTAGTCTTTCCATTCTTGCCGCTTTCTGACTTTTGGTTTGCTTGGGAGCAACCTTCTTCTTTACTTTCTTCTTAAGCGGCTCGTCCACATCCTCTTCAGGTTCTGAAACTATTTCTAGTTTCCGGCTTGCTCTTGTGGATGCCCTCTTGGATACTTCGGGCTGTTCTTCCTCCTCCTCGTCTTCTCTAAGCCACTCATTCTGGGAGGGAACCTTTGGCCACTGATCTCTAGCTCCAATAGCTTCATAAGCTATTCTTGTCAGAATTTCCGCTCCTCCTATGTACTTTGGCTTCTCGTTGTGCATGGCAATTACTTGCTCGTGGATGTGTTCAGCATAATTCACCTCTTTTGGCATATTGCTCTTTAATGCCCATGTGATGGTGGTCGCAATGGCATGGGGTGGTGTCATATACTTTTGCGGTCTTTTACTGCAAACATGGAGAAACTCGTTGTACAGTCGGCAAAGGGTTGCCACTCTTGGGTCCGCCATATCTCCATAGGTTGCATTTTGCTTCTTGGGCCCATAGACCTCTATGGCCTCCCTTCTTTCTCTGACCGAGCTCCCTTTGTTGTGCAGCTTCAATGCGTCTACAATGAGCTGTGGAGTGATATGTACTTCTACTTTCTCTCCATCCATGGTTGTCAATGTGGCTTTTCCATCCTTCTGAATGGATGTTGCCAACTCGTAAACTCTTCTTGTATCCACACCTGATGGTCTCGAGGTGAAGAAACTGTGCAAGTCTGCCCTTTCCAGGTACCTGCTGATGTCTTCTGACCTGCTATAATCTACCAATTCCTGTGGGATCATCGGTACATCCACCGCTTGCCCTTGAGGATCTCTGAAAGTCCCCTGGTAGATCTTTATTCCCTCTTTCTCCAATACTGCTTCCTCCACCCAAGTTTTGGTTGGCTTGAGGATTTCTGCTGGAATGTCAAAGGGTTCCGCTTCTGCAATATCATCTTTGATTGTCAGTCTTTTTCTCTTCGTTGCCGATGACTTGGTGGAATCCATGGATCCTGTAACTCCAATTTCAGAAGTTAGCGTCTTTTTAGTACTGAAAGACGAAATGAAGCTTTTAACTATCCAAATGACTTGAAAATTGAAACATGAGCTATTCAGGGCCTAAGGATGCAAGGTAGGTGAAAAAATATGCAAAATGGGCTCAAAATCATGTTGGAGACATCATACGCGTATGATGTCTTTTGTGTCAAAATGACTTCATATTGGTTGTGCTTGTAGCTGATAGTGTATACATGAGTATCATATGCTTGGATATGAGTTTGGATACCATTTGGTCAAGTTTTGGCCAGTTTAGTCCAGTTTCGGCTCTTGGCAAAATTTTGAAAGGGAATTGGATTTTATGATCCAAATTGGATAAAACTTGGTGGTTCACTTTCAAATGGCATGTAGATCACTTCTGTTCGGTGGTCGAAGCCCTGAGGTGCCAAAATCACTTAGTGAGACATCATACGCGTATGATGTCTTTTAGTGTATTTTTGGACCAAATTTCTCTATAAGCTTGGATTTTGCTTTAGATAGGCTTATTCAGTGGATTTATGAAGTTTGGATAGATTTTGGGCTAAAAATGGCTCTGGAGACATCATACGCGTATGATGTCTTTTTCATCAATTTTGTATGGGATTGGTCCTGTGGACTCCCCATGTACTAGTGAAGGACTGTCTCTACTCAAATCTTGGTTTGGACTTGAGTATGTTGGATTTGGGTCAAAAATAGGCTTTAGGTACGGGATTTTCCTCAATTGGGCTAATGGGGTGATCCTCTTGACCAAATGGTTCCAAATTTCATATGTAGCATGTATTAGATATATATAATGGATGTATGATGACAAATGAGCAGTTTTGGCTCTGTAAGTGCAAATACACATCATACGCATATGATGTCTTTTGTGTCAAAATGGTGCTTTTTGGTTCCAGATAGCTTGTAGATGTGTTAATCAACAATCCTACAAAGTTTCAATGATTTCGGAGTTACTTTGACAAAATTAGGACCAAAAATCAATTTTATGGCCTACTTTGCGTCTTTTTGGTTTTCCTTGGGTTTTCTAACTCCAATTCTCATGATACTTGGTTCATAGGATGTGATTAACATGTGGAATGAGGCTATGCACTCAAATGTTGAAATGGATGTGAAATTCATGCTGTGAGACATCATACGCGTATGATGTCTTTTCTTGAAATGTTGGTCTTTTTGTGCAAAGAATGCTTTGTGCTAGTGCCCTAAGCCCTGCTAACTAATTTTCAACTTAAAAAGTCATCAGTTTAGCTAAAAAGCCCCCTTATAGGCATTTCAGTCTCCGAAGTCGTCTTTTTGCCTTGGAGTTGAATTTCTTCAACTTTTCTTCTCGAGAGTTGCATTTCCAGCTCATTGGATATGTTGTGAAGCCATCTATTTGGTTGAACTTGACTTTGGATCCCTGTTCTCCATCTTTCTCCTTTTGGTTGCCCGAAAGCGTCTTTTTCACCATCGGTAAGTGAATCAGCTTTCTTTTGGGTTTTGCTTGCAAACGTAAGTCATCCATGTATATTTGAAGCTGCTTGTGAAGTTTCATTTCATTCGGTCGTCAATTTCAGCCGTTATGCCAAAATGACGCTTTGTGTGTCCGCAGCCGAATCGGTTGTTCCGACCTACTTTTGGTGGTCCAAACCTGGAGATACTCCATGGTTGCATTGCCCTTGATGTTGTTAAGCTTCATGAGAAGTTTTGTGTCGTTTTGACAACTTTTTCCTGTTTGCCTCTTGCAGGCTCTGTTGACCTAGGGTTTTTCTAGTCGTTCTTTCTCGAGCTTTGAGTGTTAGAAACCCATCTTCTATACTAGGGTAACCCACCTATAAGTTCTTGCAAGGTTTGGTTAGGCGGTTGTGCCACTACCTAGCGTTCTTCCCCATTCCCCGTCTGCTCTTGTTTCTTGGTTTTGGTCAGTTTTCGCGACAAAAGTTAATGATAAGCATCAAAAGCTTATGGAAACGAGTCTACCTCTCATGTCTGGTGTCCTCTGAGCTCTCGTAGCAGTTGTAGAAGGCTGTAGAAGGTTGGATGCTCCTGTGTGCTCTTTGCTCTCTCCAAGAAGGTAATAGTGGAAATGAGCTTGAAAGTGATGTGAAAAATACTTAACTTCGGACTTCCCGGATCACTTGTTACCAAATTTGACATGTGATCCTATCTCGTCGTGAAATGCACTTTAGGATTTGAAATTTCTCAATTTGGACTCCGTTTGACCTGTTTCTGAGAAATCTGTCCACTTTGCCAAAATTCTGTCATTTCGGGCTTTCCGCAACTTTTCCCGAATTGTACTCAATTTTTACCATGGATTGCCCTTGTCATTAGGATCATCACCATCTATTCTTTTCTTTTTTCTGATCTTGTTTCACCTGCTTTTTTTATTTTTCTTTTACTTTTATCAAAAAAATCATAAAAAATAAAGGAAAATAGCAAATTGAAGCCAAAAAATTTCAAACATACACAATAAATAGCTGGTAACCCTGTGTATATGAATATACACTTATTTGTGATTTCTGGACTTGGATTACCACTTTTTAGCTCCAATAACACTCTTATTTAGTGATATTTACACGTCTAGAGACCCAAATTCATCATTTGATCTCTTCTTGTTGCAAAACAAGGTATATAAGGGCATAAATATTATCAATATCTGCAATCAAACATAAAAATTGCAAAATCATGTAAGACACTGCCCTTGTAATATAATTTTTTGTTTTTCTTTGTTTTTTTTTTTTTTTTTTTTTCGCTTGTAGCTGCTTTGTAGCTCCTGTATACCTGTATACCTCCCCCCCTCCTAGTCTGAGTCCTCCTGGACGACTATGAAGTGTCTGTGGGCGAAGCATTGTAATTGTTTTGGTCATAAGTTCCCAATGCAATTGTAGAGCGATGATACAACAGTCTTTCCAATAAAGCTGCTCTTTGTTTGATTGAAGGATTGGTGGTCGGGTTTTGGGTTGGTTTTGGCACTTCGATAGTATAATCAGTAGATGGATTCTTCTTTACCTTGTTGTTCTTTTTCACAATCCAAATCTGCTTCTGCTTCGCTTGTGCTTGCCACAAACTCTTTGCGACCCAAACCTGCTTTGTTCTTTGTGTTGATTTCCTCGCCTTGAAATACCTAGGAGTTTCCGTTGATTGTACTGAAGGGAGTTCCTGTTTACAAATCCTTGGGATCCAAATTTGCTTGCTATAGCTTTGTGCCGTCATGAACTTCTTTGGAATCCAGATCTGTTTCACTGTCCTTGATTGTCTGGAATCACTCTGTTGTCTGGTATTGAAGACTCTGTTTTCCACCTTTATGTTCTTTGGCACAAGCTTTTTTGGTCTCCATACCAACTTTGACTCCGTTTTTTTTAAAGGTTGAGCTGTTATATTATTGCTTGTCTTCCTTATCCAATGTTGAGAGTTCCTCCTCGAAGAGCAATCCAGTTGTATAGAAACTTTTGGTTGCCATTGCTTCTTCTTTTTCCCTGGTTGTTGTTTACCTATGTTCTTGGATTCTTCCTTTGGAGTTGGCTCTGCTCCTTTGGTAAACTTAACTGATTGACTTTCAACTTCGTATTTGATAAGCACTGATTTAGAACTCTAGTCAATCATTGAATTGTATTGCTTCTGCCATGGTTGTCCTAGCAATAATGGATGTTGTGTAGCTTGGTCTTCAACCACGTAAAACATATGAGGATACACATACTGGTTAATCTGTATATGTAAAACTGTGCATCCGACAGTTTTGATTGAATTCTCAGAGTAACTCTTTAACTCTTGCTTGGAAGTTTGTAATTTAGTGTCATTTGTCAATTGTCTATACAAACTGAGTGAAAGTAGGTTAGTTTGAGCTCCTGAATCCAATAGTGCTCTGGCTTTGATTTGGTTGGTTCCTACTTTGCATTCAATGATGGGTTCTTCTTTGTCATTATCCATTTCTGTTATACTGACTGCGTTTATTAGTATTGCTTCTTCATTGCGCTGTTTCTGACGCAGTAGTCTTCTTTTCTCCATTCTTTCCTTCGCCTTGGCTTGCGCTTCCTCCAGAATCATTTTCTTTTTCTGGACACGAAACTTTTCTTGATGTATTTTGAGAAGCATGTCTTGGGTTAGAGGCAAAAGATACTTTTTCACTTTACATCCACTAATCCAATTGGGCATTTCTTCTCCGTCTAATGTAGCAAGCTTGACGGCTCCACTTGGTGATAGATCTTTAATCACCAGAGGTCCCATCCCTCGCTTTTTAATCTTCTTAGCATGCTGTTTCAGAGTGTAAACTAGGACATAGTCCCCAACCTTAAACTCTTTAGTCCGCACATGCTTATCAAAAAATTCCTTTTGTCGTCTTTTTTGAGCGTGGATAGAAGCTACTGCTTTTAGGCGAAGCTCGTCTAGCTTTTCCAGGTCATCTGTTCTATCAGAAAGCTCGTGCCCTGTCCACTCTAGATCCTTAGCCACCCTTAAGGTTGAAATCAAGAATTCTATTGGTAAGATAGCATTTAGCCCAAAAACCATGTTATATGGGGTCGTTCCTATTGATGTTTTATATGCTACCCTATATGCCCATAATGTTGAATGCAATTTCTGGTCCCAGTCAGTTCTCGACTCAGATACAATCTTCGTAAGGACCGTGCATATGGTTTTGTTTGTTGCTTCAGCTTGTCCGTTTGCTTGTGGATGATACAGGGTTGATTTCCTATGGATTACCATGAATTCATCTAGAAGGATCTTTATTACTTCATTTATAAAATGTGTGTCTCGATCACTCACAATTTCTATTGGCAATCCATATCGTACAAAGACGTATTCATATAGAAATTGTGTCGTGGTCCTGGCATCTGCTTTTTGAGTTGCCTTTGCTTCGACCCACTTTGTTAGATAGTCTGTAGCCACAACAATGTATTGTGCATGAGTCTTATATGCAGGAGGTGAAATGGGTCCGACATAATCAATCCCCCATTTTGCAAAAGCTCTTGCCCCCATCATTGGTCTAAGCGGCATATCATCTCTTTTAAGTGGTACTTTGGTCCGCTGACAGTCATCACACCGTTTAACGTATTCCTCAGCGTCCATATGTAATGTTGGCCACCATATTCCTGCGGCTAAGACAAGTTTTGTTGTCTTATCACCTGAGAAATGGCCTCCACCTACTCCTCCATGAGCTTGCTCCAGGATTATCACATACTCAGACTCTGATGCGCAAATCCTAAGCTGGTTGTCTTTACCTCTCTTATAGAGTTGATCTCCTATTAAAGCGTAATCTCTAGCTTCTGTCTCTACAGATTTCTGACGAGCTTTTGACGTTCCTTCTAGGAAAGTTCTATTTGTGAGATATTCAACAATATACTGACTCCATTCCGGAGCGATCATTATCTGATATAATGTCGAACACTCTGCTGGCGGTTTTGATGAACATACAATACATACAGTGACATATTCATGTACGCTTTCTTTCATTCCTGGCCAATAGACTCCCAATTGTAACAAATTCCTATATGTGTTCCTTCTTGAACAATGAAATGCACATTCCTGAACATGTGCTTCGTGCAGATATATATTATATTCCTCAGGATTGATGCATAGTCGTAAAACATGATCATTTCCCAATTGATACAACCTTCCTGCAACCAATTGAAGATTCTTGGATTGTTGAATAGTAATATGTTTCTGGTTGTATTCTCTTCTATCAAACTCTCCTCCATAGGTTAATAAGCTAACGACATTTTGAGACCACTTCGGTATCATTTCTATGTTGAACAAGTACGCGTCTGGCATGTCGTCATCTACTCCTATAGGGTCTTCTCCATTCGTCAATCGCGAAAGATGATCAGCTCTAAGATGTGTTTTTCCTTTCTTTACTACTACCATGAAGTCGAATTCCAGTAAGATAATGAACCATCTCACTATTCTCCCGGTATTGCATGGTTTATTCACTAGGTAGAGCAAGGCTTGGTGATCCGTAAAAAACACAAACTTGTTGGCTAGAAGATAATGCCGAAATTTCTTCACAGCATATATCATTCCTAATCCTTCTCGCTCTGTTGTGGTGTAATTATTCTCTGCATTGTTGAGCTGTCGACTGGCATAACAGATAGGAAAATCCATGTTTCCTTCCTCTGGCTGAGCCAGAATGCATCCTATTCCATATGCCGAAGCATCTATATGCACATGGAATATCTTCTCCCAATTTGGTGATTTCAAGACTGGAGCAGTAATGAGTGCCTCTTTCAATTTCTTGAATGATTCCTCACACTCCTCTGTCCATTCAAAGTTCACTATTAGCCTGTAAAGTGGTTGGCCTATTATAGCGTACATATAAATGAATCGTCTATAATATCCGCAATGTCCCATAAAGCTCTGTACTTGTTTCGCATTGGTTGGTCTAGGCATATCCACTATAACTTTTATCTTCTCTAAATTCGTGGATATTCCGTTTTGTGAGACAATATGTCCCAGAATTCTGCCTTGTCGAGCCATAAACACACATTTCTCAGGATTGAGACAAATGCGATATATCCTACATTTCTCAAATACTTTTCTTAGGTGTTCTAGATGCTCATCTCTCAGTAGAGAATGTACACATAAGTCATCCATGTATATTTCTAGAAACAACCTTAAGTATTCTTTGAAAGCATGCGTCATCAACCTCTGGAAGGTTGCGGGAGCATTGGTTAGACCAAAAGGCATAACCCGATAAGCATAAATTCCCCACTCCGTTGCAAAAGCTACTTTATGTTGAACTTCCAGTGCTATGGCTAGCTGGTTATATCCTGAAAAACCATCAAGAAAGGAGTATGTTGTTTTCCCTGATACACGCTGTAGAACATGATCAGTTATTGGCAGGGGATAATTGTCCCTGATTGTTGCAGCATTCACTTTCTTTAAGTTGACACACACTTGGAGTTTTCCGTTCTTCTTGGGTACCACCACAATCGGAGATACCCAATCGGTGTGTTCAATCTCGCATATGAATTCAGCTTCCATTAGCTTATATATCTCTTCTTTGATTCGCTTAGCAAATGTATCATTATATGTGTATGGTCTCTGTCTGCTAGGCTTTGCGTCTTGTTTTAGTGGGATTGTGTGTTGGCATATTGATGGGTCAACTCCCTTTAAGTCCTTATAAGACCATGCAAACACATTCCTGTACTCTCTGAGAAGACTCAAAAGTCTCTCTTCCTCGCCTGGAGACAAATCTGTGGCTATGTACACCGGTCTAGGTGTCTCACCTGGAGCTGCTAAATCAACTTTTTTTGCATCCTCCGGTCCGTCATAAGATTCGTTCTCCCTTCTCTCTCGAATAGGTTGGGTTAATACCACCTTCCTATCCTCTATTGTGAATTTCCTGTAGTGAGAGGGAACATCCATGTTTTCCTTAATTTTGGCCTTTTCGTCCTCTCCACTCTCGATTTCTGTCGTCCAAACTTCTTTCAGAGTTTTCTTGAGCTCTCTGTACTTGTTTCTACGTTCTAACTTGGACTCCGTGTGTTCTCTGTTGCGCTTGTTCTTTTCTGATTTTTCTGTTTCAGTTTTCGTTTCATTCCTTCGAACTTGATTTCTTGAGCTTCTTTTGTCTTTTCGTAAGCTCTTTTGATCATTTCCTCTCATTCTTCCAGAAATCTTGTCCTTAACACAATCTTCTGCCTTTACTAGCATTAGGAATTGATTTTTTCCTTGTATTCTAGGCATTGGATTGGTTCTAACCCCCTTTGTTTTTCTCTTTGCTCTATAGCATTTCTGGAGTTGTTTAGTTTGGTTCGGAAAATCATAAAATCGGACATCCGTTATAGTTTCTTCGTTTCCGCTTGAATTGTCCGTTGACTTGTTGTCTGCTTCATTTCCCCACTCTGGATGATCGGGAATGTCATGAAACACCTCTTCTTCATCTTCCTTTTCCAGTGTGTCGTTCTTTTCAGTTTCTTTTTCGAGTACAGTTCTCAACATGAAGTACGGAACCACGTCGTACCCGTCCTTGTCGAAAAATTTCGTTGTGGGACCATCCGGAATTGCACAAACATCTAGGGTTGCTAGAATGTGTGTCCATTCTAATGGTTCAAGCGTGTACTCTGGAAAGGGTTCTCCTATATAAGTTTCGTCTTCGATAGCCCTTTCTAAAACATATTCTTCTCGCCTCAAACTTCCACATTTCGAGGCCCCACATATCCATAACTCCTTGGGCTTACCTAACCAAGCTGGAAATTCGGATCCCGCCAACGTAGTTGAATCAAACTCCTCTACCGGTGTTCGGTTCACATCTTTGTAGCTATGGTCTTTCAGGTTCACACGTGTAGTGGTTTCCATATTTCTTAGGTATATGTGATCGTAGCCCCAATCCTGGACCATTTTCAAATGTCTCATGAATGGTCTTCCCAGTATGATATCATAGTTATTCTCCTTGCCAAAGTTGACAATAGCAAAAGTATGTTCGTATTCAATGCCGCAAGAAGTCACTACGACTTTCTCTAATAACCCCATAGGTTTCTCCATGTGTCCATCTGCTAATTGGAGTTTCAACCTAGTCTTCCTTATTGCTGGTTTCCCCCATTTTTTCCAGATTTCTTTTGTAGCAATGGCTACCCCAGCTCCGCTGTCTAGTATTGCCATCGTGTTCACGCCTTGGAATTCAACTGGTAAGGTTGTATTCCCCTCTTCACCTTCGCAATACTCTCCGACCTTGTTTAAGGGTACAGGCTTAGCGTTCTTTTGTGGTTTGCTCAGCTCTTGTATACCCTCTTGCAGTCTCGATGTTGGGTCTTTTATCCCAAATTTCTCCAAGCATTTTCCTACAGTGGTCCACATATGTGGTCTTAGCCTCAAAAGCTCAGCTAGAGTGATAGTGCATGTCACTGGTGTTGACAAGATCTCTATCAATCCTTGCGAGTCCATGACTTTTTCTGATGAGATTCTTCGTGAGGGAAGTGCTCTAATCTCGGATTTTGCTTCATACTCTCCTAAGTATGAAGGTAAGGTATTCAGTGAATGAGGTTTGCTCTCCATTGTTCTAACAGAGCCCCCATCTCCCCAGTAAGATTGCAGATCCAAGTCCACTTGAGATCCTGCCTCAAATTCCACTATGGGAGGATTCCTGATGTCCTTTTCCCAATTTTCTGATTAGCTTGGCAACTTAGCTCGTTTGCAAAGTTTGCCTCTCTCACTTGTTTCCAAAATTCATTGTAATCCTCATCTCTTCCGTAAGACCTCTGTATGACTGGATGAAAACTCTCTATCTCCTGATCGGTTGTGTTCAATACTATGCGGTCATCCTTCTGTGTATTTTCAGGCTTTTGTGCACTGTGAGTCTTTTCAGCTACCCGTGAAATGATAGTCTCTTGCTGAATTGGGTTTTCCGTTCTACAATTCATTGTTTCTCTTGGTGGTTCTAATAAGGCTTGTGCAGTCTCGATCAATCTCTGGCACATTTCAAGTCTCTGCTTTTCCAATTCCGCGTTTGGGTATGTCATCCACCTATGTTCTTGTGTTTGGTTGTTCTTTAACCTAGCTTCGTAAGCTCTCATCAGTGCGTCCAATGGTTCGTGTACTTTGTCGACTAGCACTGATCCCCCTGAGCTTAAGCTCGTTGTTTCTTTGATACTCTTTTGTTTCGTTCTTTCCGGGCTCATCTCTCGTTTCCCGTTTTGACTCTCAAGTTTTTCTAATCTATCTTTAGTTCGCTTTAGTTCCTCAGCTAGAATAGCGTCTTCACGTTCTTTTCTCAACTTCATGCGTGCTTTTCTAGCTTTCCATGTGTTTTCTCTGACTCCGCGGTCCTTGACTAACCACTCAGTCGCTAACTTTCCATTCTCAGGTTCTCTAGTGGTTTTCTTAGCTTGAGCTCTAGTAACAACTTGCGTTGGTATCAAAGTTTCATTTTCAGACCCACTGCTGGTAGGAATAGTTTCTAGCATATTCAATGTCGTCTTTTGCACTTTGTTTGGATTCTTTGAACAATCCTCAATGAAGTGAGTAACCCCACACTCAGTGCAATAAGCGTTAATTCTAATGATTTCCGTATGTGGACAAACATTCATCAGATGGTCACCTCCACACTTGTAACAGGGTCCTAGTGCTGGTCTTGGTCCCACTTGATTCGTCCTTTGTGGATAGGATGGTCTTTGTCCTGTTAACCCTCCATGAGCTATGAACATCAATGTTCTTGCGTCCAAATTGTATCTCTCTTCATCAGAAGCACTTGTAACTGTTGGTATTCCAACATTCCCAATCATGCCCCATGGTTCTGGTTGTTTGGGTTCTTCTGGTGGGTAATACACAGTTGGAGACATGTGTGCACCAGATTCTTCATAATAGGCTTGAACAGGCACTAGGGCTTGTTCTTCCTGATTCTCTAAGGTTGGTGCATATCTAATGCCCACTGGTCTTGCTCCTGGTAAAGGTGGTTGTTGTCCCAATACGGTTGCGGTCTTTCTATCCCCATAGGTCCTGGTACATTTCCCGTTGGGTATCGAGGTACTGGATGTACCTGAGGTGGTGCTAATTGAGCAGGAGGTGCATACTGACGCTCCCTTACATACCCTTTGTTGTAATATCACTCCTCTGTTGGATGGATTGTCCATTTTTGTTCAATAGCACACCATTTCAGTGGTTTTTGGCAATGGTTTTTGGTATGGTGCCATCCTTTTTAGAGCATCTTCTATCATTTGCTCTACATTTGGCATGGTTGTTGTTTGAACATTCTTTTTAGTGGTAGTCTCGCTCGCTATGGAGGAAGAGCTACTGGATGCAAAATCTGTATCCGCTGACACCTCTCCATAACCGTACAGTTATCCACTAAGTACAATGCTTCTCTCGTTACTTGCTCGAAACTTGTACAAGCTTTCAAGTGCAAGTCCTTCTTGAGAGTGTCGTTTCTCAATCCCTCAATAAAGAGAACAGATAGTCTGTCATCTTGTGGTCGTTCACGTACTGGACATCTCTCAATGTATTGTTTGAAGCGAAGTGAAGCTTCCTTCACTTTTTCGTGTTCTCTCTGTTTAAAAGCATATATTTGTGAGACCTTGTGCTTAATTCCTCGTTTTGAGAATTCCTCAGCAAACTCTTTAGCAAATGGTCAATGTCATGGAATCCCCCTCTGTTCAGTGGGTGAAACCATGTCAATGCCGTACCTTCTAGAGTAAGACCAAATCCCTCGTATTGTGTATGGAAATCTGTTATCTGCTCAGCTCTTAAGACTTGCTTAAAGAGTGACACATGTGCATACGGATCTCCTGAACCACCATACTTCTTTGGCATACACTTGGCTACTTGAGATGGTCTCATACGTCTATGGTCTGCTACCAATCTCATTGCTCCTGTGTCCCGGCTAAAGCTTTCTTAGCATCATGGACTTCATGGGTTACCCTTGTCGGTTCCCTGCTGATTCTACTACTAGGAGGTAAATGTGATGGTTCCGCTTCGAACCTTGGACCTGGAGTGGTATACGTGGGGGATTGGAATGCACTACCTCGATTCGTATCCATTGACTCTCTGGAATGTAATGATCCCATTGGTCCGGGCCTTGAGTACTGAGGTTGACTGAAAGAGTCAGCAGCCTGAGTCTTTGTCTCCTGTTGTCATGGGTTTTGATCCATTTGTTGGTTGTTGGTCTTTGTACTAGAAGTAACATAATACTGATGTAGTGGTCCCAAGTATGTTATTCTCCTTCTAATTCGTTCCGTGCCCATACTGTTGTAGTTTTGCCTCCATATTGTCCTATGCGGCAATTCTTCCAAACTTTCCGATCATCTGTGTAGGTAAAGGACATAAAGTCTTTTTTGGCTCTTTCAACTCTCCCAGTGTAGGGTTCTGCACATCCTATAATAGAGATCTTGCTCCCCATTATTATATTTGTATAGCCCCACATAGATGTTATCAGTGTTGATCCTTGTAGTTTCATTCTCTCTTCTTAACCTCGCATCAGGGAAGTTCATTATTGGTGCTTTCTCCTCAAGTTCTTCATCTACTTTGGCTTTGGTGCCCATCAATCCCCACTTGTCCACAATGTTAGGGTTTAGGACTACCAAGTACATGGTACCCTCGTCATCTAGATATCTATCTCCGCTATAGCTCACAGGCACTAAGTCCTTGAACTCACTAGGGCTATCTTCTATCTTTACACAATAGCGGTCCATTCCATCTTTGTAGATCTTGGCACCTTGCTCATTGTCGTACTGGTATTTTATGAACAATAGCTTCATTGTGGCGGAAGGGTTTGATGATCCTACTGCCATATTTTCTCTGTTGTTCAGGTTCAAGTGTTCCATGTGTTCGGTGAAAATCTCGTAAGATCTCTCCGAAGAAGTATCAGAAACACTTCCTTCAAAGATCGGCTCTAATGGTTGCACCCAACTTTGGTTTACACTTCCCTCGGTTGATATGACACTTGCTTGTTCCCCTTGTTTTGGTTGGTTATTTTGGAGATTCCTGCCCGATCTCAAATTCATCAATTCCCCTAAAGGACTTTAACTTTTTCGTCTCGGCAATTTTGTTTTCCCAAGTTTTTGTGGTCAGAATTGATCCAAACTGACTGATACTTGGTCAATTGTTTAATCTTGTCAGTTGGACAACTTCTGTTTCATCAAGTGAGAATTTTGTTGCAGTTATGCTGAGAAAGACATTATACGCGTATGATGTCTTTTTCACAGATTTGGACTATCTTGGTTATGCTCACACTCAGTAGCCCCCTTATGCTCTGTCCACTCACAAAATTCAATTTGAACTCTGTTTGAGCAAGTTATGGCTAATTTAGGCTTTTCTTGGCAATTTTCCGCTTTTGACTTGTTTTGGGTCAATTGTGATCCAAATGGGATGAAACTTGAAATATAACCTCTAGACAACTATTACAATGGATCTGTGTTGGCAAAGTATCAAAATATGTCCAAAATTAGGTAAAAGACATCATACGCGTATGATGTCTTTTTCATCAATTTGGGTCAAGACTTGATATTTATGCTTTCTACAGTGTTTGCAACAATCTTGTCAGGTCAGATATCAAAAATAAGCAGTGGATGTGCTAAAAGACATTATACGCGTATGATGTCTTTTGTCCCAGATTTTGACTATTCTTGGTTTTAAGCCTTCTCCAATGTTTATAATTGAGTTTCAAGTGTTTTTGTCAGGTTTGAATGTAAAAACAAGATCTGAATCCAAAATTTCCTATTCTTTGCGTTTCTTGGACTCCGACTTGTCTTTTTGGGTTTCTTTGAGTGTTAATGCTCTTGTTTTAAGTTCAAATTAGGGTATAACCCCCCTTTTGAACACTCTGGTAAAGTCAAAATTTCTGTTTTGGTCTCTGTTTGGTCATTTAGACATCATACGCGTATGATGTCTAAAGTTGCAGATTTCCAGTTTTTTGGCACAGAATCCTTCCTGAAGCTTTCTCAAGTGCTCAGCAACTCCCAGATACACAGAAAATTTCTTTGACTTTTGTTTATTGCAAGTTTCACTACTAACTCGACGGTTTAGTGATCTAACATGCAATCAACCATATCAAGCAAATACTCCAATGATTACTAGCTCTAGATCAGGATCAAATGAAGTCCTACCTAAGCTATTCCTAATCATAAAATGGGTTTGGTAATTGTGATTTTAAAGAGATCCACTGTCACTCACGGACTAGCAAATTCTTCTTCTATCAACAACTACTCAACACCAACAAAACAACAAACAAATCTAAGCTAAACTAAAAATACTGTCAACACGGAAGACCCAGGGATACCCCACTTCCTAGTATCTCTCGAGATCTTCGGAGTCCACCACTCCTAGATCTTTTCTAACTAAAGTATACAAAGTAGTTTATACGACTCACCTCGTAGGATTAGTCTAAGGTCACCTACTTAGGGCTCTCGTCCCCGGCAGCGGCGCCAAATGTTAAGGCGGTACGCCGCTAGCGGAAGCTAAATAGCGAGAACTCAACCAACAACAGAATTTGTCAGACGAGGACGGAGCTTGACCCGCAGGCGCATGGAAACAACTAGGTGGGTGTCAAATCACCTACTTGACCTTCTAACGACAATCACTACTAAGGAAATCAAATCTAAGTTCTAAAATACGCAAGTGACTGAAATCCGTACTACGAACGAATGCTATACGAAACAGGATCTAGAATCATTGAATCGATCTCAAACTCAAGGGGAAGTCTATACACTAGGTAAGAACAACACCCTAAAGACTTGAACTGCAAAATCAACCTATAACCACTCCGTGCGGTAAACGCGTATGAAGACAGGCCCAAAAATACAGGTGATCAAAACTTGACCCCGATGGTACCAATGTGTAGCTCTACTCGTTGTGGTTCTATAGATATGCTGCACGCTCCATTCCAACACACGAGTTGGGAGAAAACTCACACCGAAGCTCGTAGGAACTTACCACACATAGAAGCCGATAGTGCGCACTCTTGGTATCTGTGCGTAGCTCTCGCCGTTGTTAACACAATGGTGGTGTCGCTTCTCCAATGGCGGCTCCGTAGCTCGCATAGCAAGTAGATAAGACTCTCTCTCACACACACTCTCTCTCAGACACAGTCACGGCGCTCAAAAACTCACTTTGATTAATAATCTGAATCCCCTTAGGTTACAAAAACTTTGGCTTATATACCTCAGCCTTGGAGGTGAGAACATCTCTAACTACTTACATCAGCAAGTAAAATTACTTCGGGATTACAAGCTGGAAACTCAATTGAGTCCCGTTACTTAATGAATGGCTCAAATCAAAATTAATGTCGGAAAGAGATTTACTACAATCAATGGTTACAAAATGATGAGTGTGAGCAAAAATGTGGGTGTGATCCTCTGCTGGCTCAACAGTGTGATTTCTTTAAAACAGAGATATGTTACCTTGGTCATGTGATCTCTTATTATGGCATCAAGATAGACAATGACAAGGTCGTTGCCATTCTTCAATGGCCACATCCCAACACGGTTGAGGAGCTTCAAATATTCTTAGGCATGGCTGGATTTTATCGACAGTATATCCATGATTAATTATGCCAAAATTGTTGTTCCTATGATGGATCAACTTAAAGAAAATGGTAAGACCTTTTCTTGGGAAGAATCCCAAAAAAGCAGTTTTGAACAACTCAAGGTAGCTATAGCCACTGCTCCCATCCTAGCAAATCGTTGACCCACTTAAGTCGTTTGTGGTAGAGATTGATGCTAGTGATAAATCAATTGGTGTGGTACTTCTCCAAGAGAAAAAACCTATAGCCTTTGAAAGTAAAAAGTTAGATAGAGTTCAATAACCAGAATTATTTTGTCTATGAGAGAGAGCTCTATGCCATAATTTATGCATTACGAAAGTGGCGACACTATTTATGGTGCCGCGTTTGAAGTAGTTTTTGACCATGAGAGTATCAAATGGTTTACTACTCAAACGGACTTGAAGCGCCGTAAAGCTAGATAGACAAAAATCCTTTAAGATTATCGCAAGGGATGATATAATGTAGTAGCAGATGCACTAAGTCGGATGCCTCGGATTACTTCACTTGCTTTCACGGAAATAAAGAGTGGATTTTTGGAGTTATTACGTAGCAAGTGTGCACAAGATCAATCATATGCTAAAGTGTAGAGTGCAGAGTTTTAATAAGGGATCCTCACACTCACATGTCTTTGTACAGCCATATCAACATGTCTCTGTATGCGCAGATAAAAACTCCAACACATAGAGCTCCACCCCTACTCAGAAAGAGCTTAAGCGATGGAAGACTTTTTCCATTGATGATGGCTACTTACTCCACAAGGGTAGAGTATGTGTGCCAAAGGACTCAGACACTAGGTGCCAGATCTTATTTGAGTGTCATGATAGTCCAATTGTTGGTCATCTAGGTATTCTTAAGACGTATGCCTTAGTTTGACGGAAATTTTATTGGCCAAGCTTACATCATGATGTTCAAGAGTACATACTAAACTGCCAACAATACCAAGTTAATAAGGCAGAGCGTCTCAAGGTAGGTGGCCTTCTACATCCCTTAGATATTCCACAAGGTAAGTGGGAGAGTATCTCTATGGATTTTGTAGTAGGACTAACTACTACAGATCGTGGCCATGATGCCATATGGGTAATTGTAGACCCTCTCACAAAGATGGGTCGATTCATTCCCACTAAGACTACGATTGAGACACCGGAATTAGCACGGCTATTTGTAGGGCATATATATAGACTCTACGGTCTTCTAGCTAGTATCATTAGTGACAGAGATTGAAAGTTCGATAATCACTTCTAGAGAGTTGTGTTTCAAAATGAAACTAAACTTAATCTAAGTACGTCTGATCATCCAGAAACAGATGTTCAAACAGAAAGATTTAATCAAGTGCTAGAGGATATGCTACGAGCGTACATTAGCAAAGAAGCAAACCAATTGGGAAGACTACTTACCTATATTGGAATTTTCTTATAATAGTTCAAAGCATGTGACTATAGGGTTTGGTCCATTTATGCTTTTATAGGGATTTCAACCTAGATCATCCGTTACGGTGGGGCTGGCTAAGGAGAAGATACAACAAGTGAAGGATTTTCTCCAAAACCATTTTGACATGCATCGAGTTGCTAGACAGAATGTTAAGCAAGCTCAATATTGATATAATAAGTACGCAGATGAGCATCATTGTCCTGCTACTTTCAAAGAAGGAGACAAGGTTTTCCTCAAGGTTCCAAAGAATTCAGAAAGTCTGAAGATGAGAAAAGTTGCTAAACTTTCACCACACTATTGTGGACCATCTACCATTCTCAAATGTATAGGTCAAGTGGCCTATAAGTTAACTCTTCCAGAGCACTCACGAGCTCATCCTGTTTTTCATGTTAGCCGTTTACAAAAATAGCTAGGACAGAATGATAATGTCATTGACACATGTGTGTTAGTTGACCTTATTGAACCGTCAAGCATCCCTCATGAGCCCGAAGAGGTTTTGGATTCTCATGAGCTTTGCACCAGACATCATGTTAGATGACAGGTGTTGGTAAAATGGCTAGATAGACCTGAAGAAGGTTCTACATGGGAGAATGTCTTTGCACTTAAGAAACCTTTTTCTATGTTCGTTTTTGAGGATGAAAAAGATTCTCCAAGGGGGGGGGGGGGGGGGGGGGGGGGGGTAATGTAAGGACATGGGTCCTACAGGCAAGGCCACCAGCACGGTCGACGGATAGTGTGTAAGCTAGGAGGAGGCTATAAGATAGCACGGTTGGGTGGAGACTAGCACATGCATTACCACCACCCTTTTTTTATTTGATCTTACTAACTCTAACACTCCAACTTGAAATAGATGTCAGAAGTTACCATCGATACAATAGGTAGTCAAAGTTTATAGACATCACAGTGGCTTGACCTAGTTCTTTACTAATGATATCAAGGGTACCCACATGTCCTTATTAATTAGACCATACAATGTTATATATAGACACATCTCAATGATTTTTTGGACACCCAAGTACATTCTAGGATAGTTCAATTATGTAGATTGGAGCACACGTTGACTTATGTTGATGATTCTGTGCATAGATGCCAACCAAAGAAGACCACAGAATGTGTTAAGCTAGCCATGATCCTATTGGGGATCCTCACTCATAGGATTTATAGGGACACAAATGGTACCAAATATTCCTTGATGATTGGATTTCCCTATTATCCATGGTAGAGTCCACAGACACCTGCTAGACAAACTTTACCTTACTAGGTCACCTCCCAAATCTTCATCACATAGAACATTTTACCTCAAAGCACAATTGATTGGTTGAGATCTAGAGTGATTGAGGTGCACTACTATAGAGCTACCTAGAGCAGCTATTCTAGATGTTATTCTTGCTCTACAAAGGATGTACAACCTAGGAGATTGCTTCAACACCAAAGATGATTCTTGAGCCTGTAGAGATAGATAGTGTTCCAAATTCTACTCGTATTCATGATGCTAGTGCAGCTATCTTATAAATAGATGTCCCACTATAGCAACCTACACTTGAGGAGATTGTTGAGATACATGATTGTGAGAGTGTTGACGTTATAAATAAGCCATTAGAGACTACAATGCCTACAAATATGATAGAGATAGATGTTTCCATTGACACACATGCGCATGGGCACCTACGACTAGATTTAGTGATGATTGAGGATGTAGATTCTCCATGCAAGTTAGGGACAAATGAGGTACTTATAGGCCATGAGTGTCACCCCCCCCCCCCCCCCCCCCCCCCCCTCTTCTCCCTTCCATTTCCTTCCTCCATTGCATCCTAAAGTTTAGTAGCCATAGTGCTCAATAATATCACAAACCATGTATCGTGCACACCATAAGTTTATATATTTTCTTTCTCATAGAATTTGCATCAAAATTTTCACACATGGGTGACCAAAGGCCATGAAAACAATGTGTGCCACCGGCTAACACCTATGTCAACCATTGAGTGGATAACATTTGTACCCATGTGGCTGCCACTCCCATCCTACTATAAGAAGTCTCTCGACGTTTCTTCAATATGCTGGGAGAGGGAAGGCATGCCTATTGGGATAAATTAAGCGATAGCCTATACACTCTAATGTTATCTATTGTTTTCTTCCTTTTAAAATGTTCAATTCAAATTTTACACCCAAGGATTTAGAGACTTGTTTGCCTAGAGTGACTTCTAACATGACACTTGAGACACCCCTAGATCAGGTAGAGCCTACCTTAGAGGATGTTCACAAGAGTAGTACTCCCTATAAGTGACCTAGGACATATCATGCCTATAGTTTGTCATAGAGAGCTTATAGTACTAGAGGTACAAGGATTTTATAGAGGATATAAAAAAATTTGGGTTCCTAGATTGCAAACCTTGGCACATCCTCATAGGTCTCTTACAATTTCTTTGACCACACCCATGCTACAAATATCTATACCACATTCTTGATTGATACAGAGGCCTACCCCACAACAAGTCTCAACACAAGCTAGACATTTACAACCACGCACAAAGAGAGCTCAATTTACATTCATTGAGATATCATGGATGTTGAAGATTTGGCTACTAAAGAGCCGACTACCTATCAACCATTGGTTGACACGAGGCATAGCTCACTTGATATTTCCAATGACCATGCTATTGACTTAGAGTTAGGCAGGAGTCACCCATTGAGGGATCATGATCCAAAGAGTATATTGACCACACAATCACATGCTAATGTCATCCCTCAACCCATTAGTTGTGCTACAAATTCTACTATCCGCGTGGAGCTAGGAGAAAGCTAGGAGATTGTAGGTTTTGATTGTTTGGAGAGATTTCTCTTATCCCTCCAAGTTGCACTAGACCCTTGACTTGTACAGATTGACTATCATGCATTATAGCATTGCACTAGACCCTTGACTTGTACAGATTGACTATCATGCATTGTAGCCATAAATAGAAAGCTAGGAGATTGTAGGTTTTATTGTTTGGAGAGATTTCTCTTATCCCTCGTAGTTGCACTAGACCCTTGACTTGTACAGATTGACTATCATGCATTGTAGCACTAGAATAATGCATGTATACTATAGGCACTTTTTCCCTTTGGGTTTTTTCCCTCTAGACATCTAGGTTTGAGACCTTAGTTTACAGTTTCTTTTATTTGCATTTAGGTAATAAAAATTTCACTTCTATGATGGCACACCTTTCCAGGTGTTAGTGTTTTGTCCCATGATTTTTCAGCATAGATGGACTTCACCTTTCACGTAGCATTCATTGCTAGCAGCCATTTTTCACCTTCTTCATGCCTCCTTGAGGCACACATTTCTCCATTTTCTATGTATAGAGTCATGGTCTCTCTTCAAGTTCCAAGTTATATCTATTAATTTACTCTATGTACCATGGGCAACTAGCCATTTCTTTTTAAAACCCTAGGCATATAAATGAATGGTAGCTAGAAGGAGGCTATGGAGGAGGAGGCTTGGAACCGCATGTACTCACTTCGCAAACCAATGCATGCATTGAAGTTGAGTGTTACTACTTCTCTCTTGCTTTTCATTAAAGTAGTGTATTAGTGTCTTGGTGTGTGTGTTAAGAACTAATCTCTCTCTAATTTCTTGATTGTATATTGTGTGTTTGATTAAGGTGTTGTCTGTATGACTATGAGATGGCTATATTTGTGTGTAGATTAGGATTTAGGCATACATCACTCTAAATGTAACCCTATGAGATTAGGTGAGCTCATGTTCAGGATGTGCCTACAAGGGTTAGTAGGTAATGCAATGAAGAGCAATGTGTGATTAGCAGAAGGGTTAGCATGTGTGTGGCCACTCATCCCTTCCATTACTTCTCTCTTCTTCCTATTCTAGACGGTCTCTCATGATCTCCCCACTGTTTTCTTACTCATTACTCTCACGCACTCACCCATTGTGATGCTTACATGCCCCTAGCGGGGTTGCTACCATCCACAAACTCATAATTTCATTGATTCATTAGAGCTATGCTACAAGGCATCCAGAGCTCACAATCTTTGTAAACATTGATCTAAGGATTTTGTTTGAATTCTCTTCTTGGCTATTTTCTTGAGGGTGATGTGGCACAAATTTGTTATGGATAACCATAATCTCATTTAGGAAACCTTCTATTACCTCATTGAGAAAATTTGTACCTTGATCACTCACAAGTTCTATTAGAAGTCCATATCTCATGAATATACATCCATATAATAATGGAGCCACGGTTTGTGCATTGTTCTTCATAGTGGCTCTTGCTTTGATGCTTTTAGTCAGATAATATGTGGCCACAATGATATATTGTGCCCCATCTAGCATCTTCAAAAGGATGATTTTTGAACTTAATAAGATACCTTCAGATAATCCATGTGGTTGTATAAGAGTGACAAAGACCATTCGCCACATGGAAAATGCCCTTGATCCCATCACTAGTTGTAATGGCATTCTAATCCATTTGGGCTGGCATTTTCATCCTCTGGTAAGAATGCATAGTCTTACAAATTCTTTTCTTAGCATCAATAAATAGATTTGAACATCATATTCCAGCCATTAAGATTTCTCTTGTTGTGGTTTCATGAGAGATATGACCTCTTGCTTGCCTATTCAAAGACAGGAATATATTCATTTTCATTGGTACATAGTCTTAGTTGTTGGTCTTTTCCCTCATAATTACAATTGTTGTTTAATCAAGGTATAATTCATTGCATCCATTTTGATTGATTTTGGGTGGCATTTACTCATATCTTAAGAAAATTGCAGATTCATCAAGTACTCCACCAAATATTTGCTGCATTTTGGTGCCATAGATATTTGGATTAAAGTAGCATGAAGTAAGGCTACCCTCTTTTTGCATTGTCAACATTTCTCTATATAAGTATGAACATCCCGTTTCATGGTTGGTTAGTAGATCCCTAACCATATAGGTCTCCTCAAGGTTTGGTCTTCTGTAATATGGATCAGCTATAGTTTTATGAGCTTGAGTTAGGTAGATTTCCTGTTCCTCAAGGCCAAAGCACAAATAGATGATACATAGCACATTGATCAATTAGCTTTGGTATTAGAGAAAGTGGAACTTGCAAATCTACTTGTGCTATGGTCATTTAAGTGACCAGGTCTTCTAACCACCTCAGTATCATCTCAACGAAGAAAAAACATACATGTGGTAAATCATCATCAACTCCTTTGGGAGGTTCTTCCAAGGTGATCCTTGATAAGTGATCATCTCTTTAATGTGTAATGTCTTTCTTAACAACCACCATAGATTCAAAAACTAGTAAGATGATGAACCACCTCGCTATTCTCCGTGTATTGCAATTAGGAAGAGAATGGGATCTAGGAGGCCTCTCTATTTGACTATTTAAGGAAGTCAAACCTTTAGTATAAAGAAAGTAATCAAAGGATAGCTTTTGAATTCAAACAGGCCAAACGGCTAGTTTATTTGAATTCAAATCCCCCCCCCCAAAATGGTATTCAAAATCTAGCGGGTAAAACCATATCATGTAGCATATCTATGGAAAGAGCTCGACGCATAGATTGAAAATTTAAAATCTCTGCTCAAATCGGAGATCATATGTGGGAGTTATGGAAGGTCAAAAATCCTAAAATTGTCCACCTCCTTTTTTGGGTGGGGATAGTGCATCCTCTGACCACTCTAACACATCTCTTACACACCCACCATTCTTGCACACATGGCACACACCTATTTGTCAAAATTTTAATCACTTCCATTAGCTCATGGAAAATAAAGAGGCCCTCCTAGACCCCAACCTCTTCCTAATGCATGGTTTATTGACTAGATAGAGTAGTGCCTCCTCGTAATCTATAAAGAACACAAATTTATATGTCAATAAGTATTGTCTGAACTTGTTGATAGCATGAATCATTCCAAGACCTTCTTTTTTTGTCGTATTGTAATTCTTTTCATATATTCTCAATTGCTTGCTTGCATAAAAGTTAGAAAAATCCATGGTTCCCTCTCCTAGTTCTTTAATATGCTACCAATAGCAAAATTAGAAGCATTGACATGCACATGGATAATTTTGCTCCTCCAATCAAAAGTTTTCAAGATTAGAGCTAAAGATAGAGGTTGTTCAATCTTTTGAAAAGACTCTTTGCATTCTTTAGTTCAAACAAATTATGTGATTAAGTTGTACATGGGTTTGGCAATTACAATAGTGTACATGTAGATAATACTACCCACAATGTCCCATGAATGTTTGATCTTCCTTGGCACTGATAGGTGTAGGCATTTTAGTAATTACCTCCACTTTGTCCATATAAAAAACAATCCCAGTTTTAGAGACTACGTGTCCAAGTATTTTGACTTGCCTCACCATGAATACATTTAGGATTTAAACAACCTATATAGGCAACATTGAGGTGTTCAAAGTGGCCTACTCATTTGGATGAATGTAGTATGTAGTTATCCATGTAAACTTCTAGGAATTTTTGTAAGTACTCCTTGAAGGCATAACTCATTATCCTTTGGAATGTTAGTGGAGCATTTGTCAACCCAAAATTCATGACTCTATATGTGAATATGTCCCATTCCATGGCAAAATCCATTTTATGGTGATCTTTTGGATCAATGGCCAATTGGTTGTAAATCCATCTAAAAAGGTATAAACTTTCTTTTTTCTAGGATATGATCAAGTGATAGGAAGAGGCTAGTTATCTCTTCTAATTTCCACGTTCACCCTTTTAAGGTTGTAGCTTCCCATTTTTCTTTGGTACCACCATGATCGGGGATACCCAATCTATGTGCTCAATCTTATAGATAGATTCTGATTCCTTGAGCTTTTCAATCATTTCTTGATCTTTTTAAGCAAAGGTCTTATTATATGTATATAGTCTTTGTCTGCATGGCTTAGCATAATCTCTCATGGGTATAATATTCTGACAAATGAGAGGATCCAATCCTTTGATATCTTTGTAAGTCACTGGCTATATATGGAAAATTTTATTCCTCCCTAGGTTTTTCTAAGTCAATTTTCTTGGCAAGCTTTGGTCCATATGATTTTCTTGGTTCCCGTGGTTGTCTCATGGGTTTTACCACAATAATTCTTCTATCGTACAAAGTATATTTCTTATAATGTGATGGGATACTTATAACCTCACCACCTTTGTGACTTTCCAACTCCATGTCAATGGTCCAAACTTCTTTCAAGGTCTAATTCAATTCTTACTATTTGTCTTTTCTTTTTGTTATTGTCATGGTAGGTTCCTTTTCTTCTGATTTGTTCGTTTTTTGAGCATTCTGTTTAGTTTTAGACTATTATCTCAAGCTTATCCTTTTTCTTGAGATGGGGTATCTACCAATGATCTATTACCTTAATACAATCTTTTGATTAACCATCTTAAAAAACTATGGATTTTTTTGGGACAATTTTATATCTTCATAGATTACTCTCTTATTTCTTTGTATACCTCTCTACGACATTGTTTGGAAAAATCAAAGTATTTTTCCTCTCCCCCTTGAAGTACTAGTGTTGCTCTTATGTGCTCTTTTTTTAGTAAAATTCTCCTATCTCAAGATTTTTGTCTTCTAACTCATATGTAACATCATGGTGTGATGGTCATAGAAAACTTGTTGATCATCTAGTGGCACAATGGTTACCATTTGGATAGGAATAATGTCGTAGCACCCTCTTCATCACAGAGTAAACTGGGTGTGGACTCATTGACATATACATCCATGGTTGCCAATATTTGAGAACACTCAAATGGCTCAAATAAATGTTCAAGTACAGGTTTTGGTACATAATTTTCATCATTCATGTTGATTCAAGATACATTCCTATGAGCTTCCTTGTTTAACCATGATGGTAATTTAGTTTCACCTTATGCTTTGACATTTTGGATGGGTTTTTTCAAGACATCCTTGTAAGAATAATCTTTCAGTTTCACTCTTGTAATAACTGACGCTACGTGTTTCATATACAAGTACTCATTTCCCTAATCTTGGATCAACTAAACTTGCCTTATAAAGGTTTTCCTAAAATAATCTCATAGTTTAGTTTCTTTCTAAAATCTTCAATGGAAAAAGTATATTGGTAGTCAATCTACATGAGCTTACTATCGTATTTTTCAATAATCCTATTGGTAGCTCAATCTGACCATTTGTCGATTGCAATTTTATTCTCATTTGCCTTATTGATGATCTACCCTAGGCTTCCCATACTGCTTTGGTGACTATGGCAATGATAGCCCCATTTTCTAGTACTACCATGGTCTTTACATTGTTATACTCCACAAGAAGAGTTGTGTTCCCTTTGCAGTAATCTCCTACTTTGTTCACTGGAACAAATTTGACAAGTTTTTCTCAATATTCTTCTTTCTACAACTCTTCTATTTTTTCCTTTGTTAATCCCATGATGTTTATTTTTCTCAATATGTTTTGTTGGTCTCTCTATAGATGTGGTCTGATCTTGAATAGTTCCCCCAATGTGATGGGTGTTAGCATCGACTGAAAATGTTCCACTTCTAAGGTTTGTTTTTATTGACTCAAGTTCATGGTCTTACATACCAAATATTTCTCTTCGTTTTCTCCTAGATGTGAGGGTGAATTATTAAATGTTTGGGCTTCACTGCTTTGACCCCCAATCTCCATATACAAATATTGTCCTTCCAATTCTATAGGTGGATGGTCTAGCGACACTTCTTTCAATTGCATGTGATTTCAAGGTTAGGATCTCATTGTTAACCTCCTCCACTATTTTCCATACATGCCAATCTTCCTCCACTAAAGGATTCTCCCAAGCTTGGATTCTCTCTAGATACCATAATTTTAGGTTCTTCATTTTTAGCTAAAGAATCCCTCATTTATTTAGTGTTGTTTATCTCTGTTGGTTCTAGTCCTGTTTTGTTTTCTGTAGGACTTCCAATTAATTCAACTTTTGATTTTTAGGCTTCAAGTATCATCTGTGTTATTGTCACGAAATTCTCATAGGCTTCTAGTCTTGTTTCTTCCATCTAACATTTAAAGCATTAGTAACTTGTGTGTAGCGGAAAATGATTACATAGTGAGCATTTCGTTAAGAACAAGTTCCCAATGAGCATAAAGAGAGTACTTAGTTGAAGAAAGCATCACAGAAATTACATCTAGCTAGTTTGACATAGACAATACTTCAAAAGAGAGAGAAATAGAACAATTGCCAACAGTTGAGGACTAAATTTACATCGGTCCCCCCTCCAAAAAGTCTTTGTATTATAGATTCTCCCATCAAGGGAGACTTTTTTACAATCAAATCTTTGTGTTCCTTGAAAAAACTCATTGGTGCAATGAAGATGGAAGCTTCATGCACCAAATTATGCTTGAAAAACACACCTAGTTGGCCTAGCCTCAGTCCCAAGACCTCACACACCTTCAAAGATGGTGAGAGCTAGCACGGAATGAGGAAAGATTGAGAGGGAGAAGATGTATCTTATGAGAAATAAGTCTTTCTCCTCACATAATCACTCTAATAGCATAGCTTCCATAGCCAAGAGTTGTTGGTGTAGGCCTCTACTTCTCAATTCTTGGAGAAGGAGATGGAGTTCTTGCTCAACACATGAGTTGTGTGTGTGTGTGTGTGTGTGTGTGTGTGTGTGTGTGTGTGTGTGTGTGTGTGTGTGTGTAGCAAAATTGGTTAGTGTAAAATGCCAACGGTTACCTCTCTCTCTTCTTGGTCGACCCCTCTTCCCAAATGCTCTTGTTGGCTTCCCATTGGTTCCTGCAAAGCTTAGCCAATAGCAATTAAGAAGCATAGTTGATAGCCTTGTGACAAGTGTCCCCCTTTCCCCTTTTGTGAGAACTTTAGGTAACTAAAATAACTTATTTAAACTCTAATTGGACCTTTTAGTCTTCTGGCCAATAGGAATCAAGCAAGCCATTGGGATCTAAGTTGCATTATTCGTTATTCGGGAGATGTATAATACGCGAATAATGGGCATATTATTCGTTTATCTAAATTATACGGCCGTATTATACGGTGCCACATCAGCAGAAACGGCCAATCGTATAACTTCTTAATTTTTCGATCGAAATTATTTTCGAACTAAAGTATTTTCGATCTAAAATTATAACGATCGAATATGTTAGTACATATAGCAACACGCGAAAGGTCTCATACCAGCTTTCAAAGTCAGTGTTTTCCATGTGAGTACTCTCACCAAACGATCAAAAAATGTAATTTGTAAAAAAATAAAACAATTTGAATGCAATAAAAATTAAAATTCAATAGAATTTTAAGTTTTGTGATTCAAATATATGAATATGTTTTGAAAAACTTAGTAAATAGTTGAAAGTTTGTATTTTGTGAAGAGTTTAATCTCTCACCTGATACAAACTATAATTATAAGAATCACTTGTCAATGTGTTCAATTAACACTTGAAAGTGACTAATAAAAAAAAAGTAAGATATTATCGTTGTGTGTAGAGTGTACTCTCACATGAGATAATTAGTTTAAAAATATAATTACATAAAAATTAATTTTATGTAATTTAAAGTTCGATTTTGATGTGTAGAGATTTTCTCTCACTTCAAAATGAATATAATGAAACAAAATTATATTTTTACGTTTTGTGTAGAGCTATTCACACTGCTATGCTCTCACTAGAGTAAAAATTTAGGAAAAACATGTCCAAAACTAATGATATTCTCTTATCTTTATTTGGACTGCAAAATCTACCGTACTGTGTGAGAGCATACATATGCTCGCATTGTAGATAGATAATCGCTTAAAAATCTATGGTAAAGTGTAAGAACTTTTTGTTCGCACTTTACATAGATACGATAATTATCAAGTATTGTAAGTGATTATCGTTTTGACATTTAAAAATGTCACTTATAGCTCTTGTATGTATAGTAATTTATAATGATAATCATTTTAATACTTGATTTAATTGTAATTATTGATTATCGTAATGTGTTAAAGATACAAGCTTGCACTTTAGATAAATCGATGCAATTTATATGTAATCCAATGGTATTGTTTTTTATTATTGTATTTTTGTTCAATCATTGTTTTTAATTATTTTAATTTCGTTCAATCATTGTTAGTTAAATTAATTTACTGTTTTAATTGATTTTGATTATGAAAATGATCATTGACTTTTTTTTTACTAGCAAACTATTTTTGTGCATCATGGTGAAAGGACAAGAGTGGAGTTATGTGCATGAGTTGAAAGCTGGGAGAAATACATCTCGACTTAAATGTAAATCTTGTGGCCACGAGTTCAGTGGTAATGCAACCAGAATTAAAGAGCATTTGTTTAAAGTCCCTGGCAATGTTGAAAAGTGCGGGGCACCACCAAAAGATATTCATGAAAAATTTGCCATGTATTCTCGCAAAGTAAAGTTGATTCTTGCAGCTAAACATAAAGGTGATGTTTCTAAAGATATTCATGCGAATATTGAACCATCTGTATGCAATGAGGCAACAGAAGAGGTGTGTACCACTCAAGTAAATGATCAAAGTTCTCAATTGAACCCTCTTCATGGACATGCTTCTACATCAGGAGGAGTTCCTAGCACAAGCAAATCTGGTAGAGCGTCATCCAATGGACAGACAATGCCTGAAGCATTAGGTAAACAATGGTTGCTTGAGTTGCATTTAAAATGGACACAAGCATTTGTTGCGTGTGGCATATCGTTCAATGTTATGCGCAATCCAATATTTCAAGATGCTTTGATGAGTACAGCCAAAAAAGGATTCGTGCTTCCTGACTATAACAAGATGCGAACTGAATATCTTGATAAAGTCAAATGCAGTACTGAAGCCATTCTCAAACGCACAGTCCTAGAGTTTGTTCCACCATATGGATGCACCATAGCATTTGGATGGACTAACTGTCAGAAAAAACCTTTAATCAATGTAATGCTTATTAACCCTAGAGGGGCTATGTTCGTGGAAGCAATTTACAGCTCATTGAAAGAGAAGTCTATCACCTACCTAGCAGGGGTGTAGCGTGCAATTGCAAAGGCACGTGGACCAAAGAATGTGACTGCTATTGTCACAGATAATGCGACCAACTACAAAGGAGCAGGAAGAGCTATTCAAGTCAAGTATCCGGAGATTTCTTGGGTACCATGTGTAGCTCACACTTTAAATTTGCTTTTAAAAGATATTGGTAAAATGGCATGTGTGAAGAAAACTTTATTGGATGCAAATCATGTGGTGAAATTCATTAGAGAGCATCAATTTTCGTATGCTCTTTTTCGAACCAAGTCACCAAATAAAGCTCTGCAAATATTTTGCACAACAAGGTTTGCTATGGCATACTATGTTCTTGCTACTTTGCAAGAGTTGAAGCCTGCATTGATGGAAACCTTAGCAGACACAAGATGGGATGGATGGTTCAGCAAGTATCCAAGTTATCAGGAAGCAGCTGGTCGATGTGCACAAATAGTAAACTCGCCAGTCTTTTGGCGTAATGTAGAAAGAATAGTAACTGTGTCTAAGCCATTTGTAGATCTTTTGAGAGCAGTTGACACAGATTCTTTTATTTTTGGTCGGGTCTACTGGTATATGTCAGAGGCTATACGCAAGCTAAGAGAAAATGTCAGTTTTGGTGCAAAGGATAAAGCTACCATGATTACAATTGTTAACAAGCGTTGGGTGCAGTTTCATACGCCATTGCATGGTGTGGCTTTTGTATTGGATCCTAAGTTTCAAATGCATCCGCAATCTGCCAACAAAGAAGTTATGTCCGACATCAAAACAGTGTGCTCCCAACTCTTAGGGCACGAAGATGGAAAAACAACTTTTCATCAGCGAGTAGATTATGCCAACAGAACTGGTATGTTTCAGGATCCGTGGCATATAGATGCCATTGGCAAAACAAGTACACCTTTATGGTGGAAGGAGTATGGTGGAGAGAAAGTGGAGTTGCAACACATTGCAGTTAGAGTTTTATCAGTAGCTGCATCAAGTGGAAGTTGTGAACAAAATTGGTGAGCATTCGACTTTGTGCACACAAAAAAGCGAAACAGACTTCATACTAAACGGGCTGCTGATTTGGTGTATGTTTTTTGCAATATGAGACTTATTTATAAGCCTCAAAACATTGCAACTAGAGCCGCTCAAAAGCAATATGGAGTCTTTCAAACGCATGAAGCTATTTCTGCAGAAGTTGATGATGAAGATGATATGGAATGGGAGATAGTTTCAGAATGCTCAGATATGGACGAAGTAGATGATATGGTTGCAGTTTTTGAAGATGGAGATGATTTGTGAGAGTACCATTGTAATACTTAACAAGTTTTTGCATATGATGAAAGAAAGTGGTATCTCGTTGTCGTTCACATCAAAACCTCTCTTTCTCTCTCTCATACGCACATATTTACTCACACACAAATATAAATTGCCGATAATATCTTGTCGAATAACAATTACATAAAGTCGATGTAGGTTTGAAATTACAACAAGGTTCTGGGAAATTACTCAATCGAAAAGAGTTTGATATAATTTTGAGATTACAAAAAGCTTGTGAGTGACTTATGAGTTTGATAGATTTGCTATAAGCTGGTCTATGGTAAAATCTGTAATTCCTAGCTCAGGGGATGGTTGAGCACCATCTTTATGTGAAGTGGTAGTATCATCTGACAAAGGTCCATACAATGATTCATATCATTGAAGCTTTGCTTGTGCATCACTTAACTCTATTTCAAGCTCAAGAATACGGCCACGAAGCATGTCCGGTGTTTCTCCTTGGCTGGCAAGGTCTTGTCCTTGGCTGGCTAATTCAGTCAGTGTTTCTGACTCTTCAGGAAGTAAAACAATAGGACGCTTGCGAGGAGGCATTGGATTATTTGCATTGCATGCTACCACCTTTTCTGCAATGCGTCCACGTCCAACGCCAGCGGTGCCTGGACGATCTGACCAATCCACTCTCTTCAGCAAAACATATCGAACATAGCATTTTTGGATAAATTAAATTGCTACTTGGTTGTTGTTTGGTAGGCATCTCTCTTGTCGTATAAACCTTTGCAGCAATACACGTGCCAGTCCTTTATGTTGCAAATCAGAGAGCTTTAACGGAGCTATATCTTTTGCATTGCCACTTATTTGAAATAGTTGATGGCATACAAAGTGATTAGGGAAAAGCTTTTTGCACTCTTTAAGGGTTAGTGGTTCGCCCTGCAGCTCAGATTCATCTTCTTCAATGTTCGCAATAGTAGAAAGATCTGCTTGTCCACATCTAACTTGTTCTTCTTTAAAAATTGCATGAGCTTCAGCATGGTTGAGTTCTTCTTCCATATCTGCATATTAGGTGAACATGTCATTACTTTTAAATACCCATTCAATTAATTTGACATTGGGCAGTATATCAAATGACAAACATAGATATTTTGTTCAATTAAACATACAATTAAATCTGACACCAAAAGTAAAACAATGATGAAATCATGAGACTTTTGTTTTCATTAATCATCAGCTGGTCGTAAGCCAGATGTCATTACAATGTTGTAACCCACTCTATGGGCACCATTTAGACATAAGGAGAGCTCAAAAGCGTTAGGCCGGGTTTTGGGGTTTAGGCGCTTGCCGGTTTCAAGATGAGCAAGTAAATTACTCAAAAAATGTCTCTTGCTTTGTTCTTGGGGCTCTGGTAAGCACTTCAAAATGCGTTTACATGTATGACACATGGAATAAATATCCATAGCTTTGGTCCAGGAGGGAGGATTACTAGATATACATTCGGGGGCTGCCCATGGATAATCTCTCTCATATTGTTTTCTAGTTTCTATCTGCATATCACGTAGAGGAGGAAAACCGGCTGTGGTATTTGTTTTGGTGCATGAACCCCAATCCACAATGCCAACATAAACACCTTTTTTGCCAAAATGCAGCATCATATTCCGAGAGTGTAGATCATTGTGGAGGTAGTTATGCGAATGTATATACTTTAGAGTTTGGAGGAGAGCATTGATGATCTGCAAAATATTCTCCTGGAATAGCTCTACTGTTCCTGCAGTGAGTACATAATCGCGGATGACAGGTTGGCTGCCGTCTGCAGTGCATTCTTTGATCCATTGCTCCACATGGCCGCCATTCCAAAATCGTGAAATGAGCATTGGTCACTCCACGTGGCGCACCATGGCAAGAGGGTAGATAATACCTCGATGTGAAATATCCAAAATTGTTGCTTCGTCTTTGACCTGTTGCTCCATGGTGGGCCCATGTAAGTACTTTGAACACTTTTGCAGCATACACTTGATCTTTGAAAGCAGGATGTGTGACACCCACACGCTTCACATGTGCCCATCTTCCCTCTCCTAGCTGTGGAGCTTGGATATTGAAGATGGCTGTGTCGGGTAAAAGGTGTAAAATAGGTGGTAGTTGAGAGAGGTCTAATGTAGCAACGGATGACATTGCAGGCTCTGTTCTAAGAATGATTTATGGTTCAACAGCAGCTTCAGAAGAGCTAGCTTCCACTCTTGCACTCTTTGCTGCTCTTTCTAACTTTTCCTTGCTCTTGAACTCCGTGTAAAGTTGTTGCACAAGATGTATGCGCTCAGCTATGTTTGGCAAGGAAGTAATTGCAAGATTTTTTAGTTCTTGAAAGGTTTTCATGATCTGTCCAATGGTTTGTTTGACCATGTTTACTAAAGCACCTGATGTCAAGAGGGCTATGTCAAAAATAGCTGGTGCAAACTCTGCCTGGAGCTACTCAAACACAGACTCGGTTAGAGTCTCTGTAAGCTGATAAAAATGCTCCGGAGTGACAGGGTTTAAACAACGCCTAATCTCTGCCTCTAACGAGTAATGGAAGTGTCTCACAATCACTTCGGAGACGAACTTTCGTTGATGTTTCGCTAGCTTCGTGTCTGCCATATCTGTATGACAAAATTATAAATTAAGAATCTTACGAAATGATTGTACACCATAGTAACATAGTTATTATATAATGAGTGTTAACCCTATATATATATATTAAATGATGATTCAAATTTATTAAACAATACTAAATTATTACAAATTAAAGAGAAAATCTTATGATTACAAACCACATTGTGCAAATCGACCATGAAAATTAATTTAGAGAGAGAGAGAGAGAGAGAGAGAGAAACAGGCCAGGAGTGTGAGATGCTCTCAGCACAAGAACTGGACCCTGCTATGTGCAGAAGTGTGAGATGATGAAAGAAATTACATCTAAAGGGTTGGAAAATCGTATATGTGAACAGCTCAGCTAGTGTGAGATATTCTCAGCACAAGTCCTGGATGCTGTTGTAAAATAGATTGATAGTTTTTATCAATCTAATCCTTGATAAAGTGTGTGGAACTCACAACACAACTATCAGCGGATAAATTAACAATTGCAGATGTAAGTTACCTATCGTATGTGTTTACGTCCAAAACAACACCAAGTCATTTAATGATGAAAAATGATGTTCTTTTGGAATATGAAACACACGAGTAACTAGTATGTCACATTAAGATGAAGAGGGCATGAAAATATGCATCTCTTCACTCTTAATATAACGAGTGGTAACGCTTGTGTTTCTATGTAACACATATGACAGAAAAACTTAATCTAAAATTGTAAATTTTATAAGCTATTTCTAATGGAGTGTGTGGCACGCACAACACAACCATCAGCAAACAGCTCAACAATCTCAAATGTAAATCAATTGTTGTATATATCTACGTTCAGAGTAACACCAAGTCATCTGTTGATGAACAATGATGTTACTACAGAAATAGAAGCACAAAAATAACGAAAGTCTTATTAAGATGAAGAGGGCATAAAGTATGCATCTCTACACTCTTAAAATGACGAATGTTAATTATTGTGCTTCTATGTAGAATAATCAATAATGATTTACTTTAAGATTGTAAATTTTATAGGCCACTCTGAAGTGAGAGGTGTAGCATCATGCCTACTACACTCCACGAGTCAACCTCTTATCCTAACTCATCTCTATGGTGCGAGATATACTACTACACCATACGAGTGAGAATCTAAATTTACCCTAAGCCTTCCCTGGAGTGAGTTATATAACTACACACCACGGGAAAGAAAACTATATTCTATACACCTCTTGAGTGATCCATATGGGCCTATGGCTACACACCACAAAGTGGTCTACAACCTGCAAGCCAACTTTGTGGTGAGAGCCGAAACTACTGCACCACACAAATCTGGCACAACACAAAAAAAAGTTAATTTTTATTGAAAATTTTAAAAATATACCTGAAAACCACTGTAAATCAAAGTCGTTGTCTCTATCTGGCAAACTCTCAGAAGCTCCAAGCTCTCCAAACCCCAAGAAAGTCCACAATGCTTTTGGATCGAATACGGCGACGATTGTATATATATACTTTTTTTCGATCGATATATTTTTCGATCGAAATACTTTTCGATCGAAAAATATATCGATCAAAAAATGTTTTATACGGCTATTCGGTAATTATTCGGAGATACGACGTATATTGACGTTTTATACGTATAATTTTTGCTATACGGGCGTATAAATGCAACGCAGATTGGGATGTTGGATGCTCATTGGACCCCTTGGTAGGCTGTCCAATAGTCTTCTAGGGAGCTTAATTTCCATTGGTTCGTTTATCAAGAATTTTTAAATTGATTAGACTAATTTTAATCTAGCCTAATTTATTCATTGGTCCACCTCTATGGCCATCCAATAGGATTTGAGGGGAGATTGGGGGCATCTAGGGTAGGAACCTGCCATGTGTCCATTATTCCCTTTGTGTAAAGGGGGAGCTTAGGAGTGTGTGTGTGTGTGTGTTTCTCTCTCTTCCTCTACCTTTAGGGCTCGCTGATCCCTCCTTCCTAGGGATGCGGGAAGACTTTTTAGTCTTCCCATAACCATCCGATTGTTACCATATACATGTGATAGTGATGTCTGTGAACACCCTAGGACCGTCGGGCATTTTTCCCTCTTTAGGAGTTTTTTTCCCTCGTGCATTGTATATACGCCCATCACTCTAGGGCTATCTATCTTTCCATTGCACATTAAGTAACACTCTCTCTATTGTGTGCCTTGAGTTTCCTTCGTCTTCTCCAAGCTGTGTGCGTTTCTCTGCAACCCTAATTCCAACAATTAGTATCAAAGCAGGTTGCGTCCTCCCGGGCTCAGTCGCCAGCAGCTCTAAAGGCCTGCTCACTTTCTCCAATTTTTGTGAGCTTTGGTGAGCATTCACAGGTCAACAAAAATTTTGGGTGTGCTCGAAGAGTTGAGTTTTCTCAGATTTCTAATTCGAGCTCATTTCCACTACATCCAGGTCTATGCAGGTAATTTTGTCATTTTGTGCAGAATTTCTATCAGTGCCACAAATACTGCATAACAAATCCCATACAGTCTATTGTGGGTTGTACTATATAACACGTGCTGGTCTCACTTAGTTTCTCCTCATTTTGGGCAAATTTCACATCAAGTGCAGGCATTTTCCATGGTTGACAACAACATAGATGTGTTCAAGATGTTTGCTGCTAAGGACAACTTGGCTAGGGACAATTACCCTATGTGGGCTTACATGATGCAACATGTTCTTGTGTCAAAGGGCATTTGGAATATTGTATAGGGCATTGATGTACGTCCTGGTTTTGAGGATGTAGGCAATGTTGAGTATGTTGCAGGTCTTGCTGCAGGGATTGCTGCTATTAGAGTTGTTTTGCCTATGGCATAACAAGCTCGTTGGGATGTAAGGATGCGCAGGCTCATGAGTTGATTGCGTTGTCTGTGAATCGCACCATTACTCCTCACATTTCTTTAGCGAAAGCTGCAAAAAAATAGGCTTGGGATCTTCTAGTAGGTCTTTATGCAAGCCGCAATGAGGCTAAAATTGCTTTTCTGCATAAAGAGCTGGAATCGAAGATTATGCATGAGGAAGATGATATGGACACTTTTCTTACTGGTGTCAAGGATATCAATGAGAAACTTATTTCTACAGGTGAATTCATTTCAGACAATTCCCTTGTGCGGACTATTCTTGATGCCTTACGAGATTCTTACCCGACTTTTGCTAGTACTTGGAGACTTATGACCCAAGGAAATCCTGAAGTTGTCAAGCTTGATACATTATGCATGTTGTTGTTGCAAGAGTCACTTTCCAGAAAAAATAGGAGTAGGCAGCATGCAATTGAACAGGCTTTTGTTGCTTCTCAAAGAAAGGGTGGTAACAGCAATGCAGCCACTTCTTATGGTTCTGCTGCGAGTGTCAAAACTTCTGCTTCTAATGCTTTTGCTGGAAGTAATTCGTCTAAAATTTCTGCTGATAAGGGCAAAAATAATATGCGTTGTGATTATTGTAAAGCTAATGATCACTTGATCAAGCAATGTCCTAAGTTGAAGACCAAAGAGGCTAAGAAGAAAGAGGGTGGTTCCACTACAAATGCTAGTTCCACTACAAATGCTACCATTGTTGAGTCTTCTATGAAAGGAGACTGTGATGTTGGTGTTGATGCAGAATGGGCGTTTAGTGTAGCGTGCACTTACAATCCTGTTGTCCATGATACATGCATGTCAGTTGCTGCAGATTCACATGTGTGGTATTTCTACAGTGGTGCTACAAAAGCACATTACCTCACACCGTGAATTGTTCACCTCTCTTCAGTCTGTCCCTCATGGGAATTCAGTCACTTGTGCCAACAATGCCTCTTATCATGTTCAGGGAGTTGGAAATATTGTGCTTACTACTACAAATGGTAGTTCTTTCACACTTGTTGATTCACTTTATGAGATCAAGAAGAATCTTTTATCTATATCTGCACTTGCTAGCTTTGGACTTGTAGTCAAATTTGTGGATAACAGATGTACAGTTTATGATCTCAGTTTTGGTGATGAAATTGTTGCATCTGGCCTTTTGTGTCGTGGGCTATATAAGCTCACTTTGTATGACAAGTTTTGCAAATGAAATTGTAGATTCAAGGGCTGTTTCAGATGCAAAACTTTGGCATGCACGTTTTGGGCATCTGAATTTTGTAAATTTGTTGTGTTTGCAAAAATCTCATATGGTTGCTCCTTTGCCGCCTCTTGAAGCACCTGTCAAACATGTTTGTGAAGGCTGTATTTTGGGTAAAATGAAACATTCTAAGTTTCCAAAGGATGGTTCAGTTAGGGCCACATGCAGGTTGCAGCTTGTGCATAGTGATGTTTGTGGGCCCATGCGAACTCGATCCTTGGATTATGGTTTATGGTTTTGGGAATGGATCATGAAGTGATCTAGATGGTTTATGGTAGATGTGTAAGTGTAGAGACCCTGTATAGTCTAACTGCTTGGAAAATATTTTTTGTGCATCTGAAAAGTGCTATTGTGATTGGACTCGCGTGTTATGTTTCTCATGGTAGCATCTCTATAAGACTAGAATCACCTACATCACTTAGCCTTAGACTAAAGGGTCATTGACATGGGGCTTTGCTGGATCGGGGGTGTTGTCTAGGTCTTCTTCTTTTTTTCACTTAGCCTTAGACTAAAGGGTCATTGACATGGGGCTTTGCTGGATCGGGGGTGTTGTCTAGGTCTTCTTCTTTTTGTTAGGCTCATCTACACGATTAGTGCATTGGGGGTTGAATGACCTACACGGATAACGCGTCAAGGATTTTGCCTTGGATTTGCCTAAACACCCAGTGATGGGCATCAAAGAGGCGTGGCGCTAAACTGGTATGGTTGGTGTTCATACCCTACCACCTACTGGTACTTGGGATCCTTTCAAAGCTCGGGTTCATGCAGAGGGGAAGCGGCCTCAGCCTATGTCTGGCTCAAGTAGGTTAGAGGTGTTCTGGCTCACTCTCGAGGAAGAGAAATTCTCTTTGTTCGTAGTAGAGCGGAAGTGGATGGGTGGACCGATCGATCCCTGTACAAGGTCCGATACTCTTGCTAGTTATTTTGTCATAAACTTTTTGATGTTATGGTATACCCATATTTTGTCATTGCATTAATACATGGTTGCCTGTTTCATTTAGACGGGGCATTTAAAGATTCTTTGTTGTCATTTTCTCATGTCTCTGTGCACTCTATTTCACCCTCCGCTATATTCTCTCTCTCTCTCTCCCTCCCTCCCTCCCTCCCTCTCTCTCTCTCTCTCTCTCTCTCTCTCTCTCTCTCTCTCTCTCTCTCTCTCTCTCTCTCTCTCTCCCTCCCTCCTCGCAACGCGGTGTACACATATATTCACCCTCCACAATGTTATATTTTTCTTGAGTACGCTTTCATTCATAACACCCATTGAGGGGTAGCACTAGTCGCTAGGTACCTCTGGATGCAGTCCGTCTCATGGCCTAAACTCCAGGCTTGGTTGGACGCTGAGAACTCCTCCCCTATGCAAATGCTTCTGCAACTCTGATGTATATTGAAAATTGTATAAAAGTGTAAATTTGTATATTTTGTGCATAGACCCCCGGGGAGGGGTATCTCTCACCTAGTATTAGAGACAATGCTAAAGGTTATGGGGATAGCCTAAAGCCTCATACTAGTTGGGTTAGTTATGCATCATACACACATCCATGCATGTTGTTTGAGAAAAGATAGTGTATTCATGATGCATCTATAAGTGACATTGGTTGGTGGTACTTGTTTGACTTGTCTTCTTGAGTGGAAGTGTTTGATTTGAGTTATGGTTGAAGTGTTTAAATGACGGCGTTGTAATTTCTTTGAATGTTTGTTTTGTAGTAACAAATGGCTCCCAGAGTGACGTCTGAATGCTATAGAGAGGAAAATGAGGTTTTGGCCATAGTGTTCAACAATATGGTGACACGGTTGTCAAGGGATGAATGGAAACTCTTTTACTTAAAAATCGGGACCAAAGTCTTTGGCGTGCCAGGAAGCACAACTTGTTGGAAGAGTGTTGACCATAGTTACCTTACCCGTCACCAAGAACCCTTTCGTCAATTCTTCATATCTATTGACGGCAGTCCAAGAGATTGGTTCGCCAACCTCAGACTTCTTCAACTCACAATATGGTTAGGTCTAGAAGACATGTTCTACTACTTGTCAATGAGTTCCCAAATGTTAAGGATTACCAAAGTCGCCAAGAAGTTTGAAGCTCTTGCAGTTGTCATAGCAAAAGAGAAGTAGGAAGATAACTGCAGACCACATTGTCGCGTGGGAGTTCTGAGAGAATACCATGTTATGAGAGTTAAAATAATATTTATAGAATTAGCTCCAAGACACCCATAGCATTATAATGAAATCATAAAAATAAAATTTTGATGAATAAAAGAAGCGTAGACTCAGTTTTGGTTCACATGTGTTTTAAGTTTTTTCTCTCTCCTTGTCTTGTTTTAGATGGATCTTCTTAATTGTCTAGATGAACTCCCGAGTGACTTTGTACAAAGAATCTTTTTCAATTATGCGGTTGGATTCAGTTTCGATTGGGGAATTGAAGTGGTTCGAGTTTCAAAAGGAGCTAGAGATTACCTTGTACCCAACACTTACGTAGCATTGGAGTTATATTTTGAAGCTCAGCATGACATCAAGCACAAGCGCCTGATAGGTTTATGACCAACCCATAGCTTTGGGTAAAGGAAAAGATCCAAGAAGGCGATGTTAAAGTGCAAGGATATGTTCTTTACCTTAACTTATGCTCTCTTTTGGACATACCGAGTCGTGAACTCATACTTAGTAAGAAGGCACGTATGCTAAACCAAAGATACGGCTTTTGTGAGAAGGTCATAATCACAGTATGGAAGAAGTCAAATGGCAGCAACCAATTCTATTATGTATCCCAGGATTGGTTCAATAGAGTCTATGGACCTATTCTCAAATACAACCCTCACAATGTCACCATTACCTTTGATGACTACGAGAAACCAAGGTGCATTGGTGACTTTGCCTAAGCACAACCAATGGTAGTGAGCTTGAGTAGATATTTCTACAAAATGATGTAGAACGACATGCTCATGTAAACTGCTTTCATGGATTATCACTCAAGGATGTATCACGGGGGAAGAATGGTACAAAAAGAAAGATGTGACTTTTAGTGCACAACTTGAAGTGCTAAACTTTGACACCCGAGATGTGAACAAATATAGGGGTAGAACCTCAGTTGTAGGAACCAAGAATTGGTTCATAGAACCCTTTCATATTTATGTATCTCTCTAGAAACACTATGTACCTTTTTGGTCTTCTGCGGTTATAAAAACTTGATTTTGATATAGCACATATTGTTTTGAGGATATAATATTTGAGTTTGAATCTTGGTTTTATCATTCTAACTAACTTGAGTTATGGGGTATGTGTGTGTAGATGACTGACATCTTGCCTCAAGGGATATGGGCGGATATACTCTCTCGTATTATGGTGGAAGAGCATTTACAAACGCTCCTAAGTGCATCAAAAACCTCATTTTGCATGAACACCCTGCTACAGACCTTACAGTAGAATTAGCTACATGTAGGAAGGTTAGATCTTCTACTTCAGTGGTGGGTAACTTGAATTTTTTTTGGATGATCATAATACTTCCGCAAACTTCACAGTCTTACCCATAGGAATCTACGATGGAATTCTAGGAATGGATTGGCTTAAAGCCAATGATGCTCACATACATTGTAAAGAAACTTCATTGACTTTTGAAAATGACCAAAACAAACGGTGGGAAGCCTAAGCTCATACTAGTGAACTTTACCCAACTTATAAAGAGTCATAGGAAGAATGAGAGGATTTACGCAGTAAAGCTTAACCCAAAGGAGAAGAAGATAGATTCTCCTGAACCCGAATGGATAATAGAATTTGATGATGTATTTCTCAAAGAACTTTCACAATTATCATCCAAGCGTGATTTTGATCATGCAATAGATATTACTTCAGGAGCTCAACCAGTTGCTCGTAGACCTTACAAAATGTTAGTAGCTGAATCTGCAAAACTCAAGGAGCAATTAACTCAACTCCTTGAGCCAGGCTTCATTCTACCCAGCATTTCTCCATAGAGTACTCCTGTTCTCTTTAATCGGAAGAAGGATGGTACTCTACGTCTTTATATTGATTATCGTGGATTGGACCAGGTAACAGTCAAGAATAAGTATGTAGTACCAAGGATTGATGAACTACTTGACCGATTACATGGAGCTTCTATCTTCACAAAGAATGATCTTAAGTCAAGGTATTACCAAATCTAAATCAAGGAGCAAGACATACCAAAGACAGGATTTAATGTTCGTTTTGGACATTATGATTTTACAGTTATGCCTTTTGGACTTACCAACGCTCCTGCAACTTTTATATGACCAATGTGTTTCGAGAGAATATTGATGATTTTGTTATTGTCTTCTTTGATGACATCCTGGTTTACTCAAGAAACAAAGAAGAACATGAACAACATGTGCGGCAAGTACTTGAACTTCTCCATCAAAATCAGCTTTATGCCAAACATAGCAAATACACTTCTTCACTGACAAGGTGGAATATTTTGGATTTATTGTATCCAAGGATGGTGTTTCTACTGATATGTTACCATATACATGTGGTAGTGATGTGTGTGAACACACTAGGACTGCCGGGGCATTTTTTCCCTGTTTAGGAGGTTTATTCCCCCGTGCATTGTATATACGCCCATCACTCTAGGGCTATCTATCTTTCCATTTCACACTAAGTAACACACTCTCTATTGTGTGCCTTGAGCTTCCTTTGTCTTCTCCAAGTTGTGTGGGTTTCTCTGTAACCCTACTTCCAACAATTGGTATCAGAGCAGGTCACGTCCTCCCGGGCTTAGTCGCCAGCTGCTGCAGCACACGCCTGCTCACTTTCACGCCTACTCTATGAAGCGCACCATTGTTCCTCACATCCGTTCAGAAAAATCTGCAAAACAGGCTTGGGATATTCTAGCAGGTCTTTATGCAAGCCGCAATGAGGCTAAAATTGCTTTGCTGTGTAAAGAGCTGGAGTCGAAGATTATGCATGAGGAAGATGATATGGACACTTTCCTTGCTAGTGTCAAGGATATCAATGAGTAACTTATTTCTGCAGGTGAAGTTATTTCAGACAGTTCCCTTGTGCAGATTGTTCTTGATGCCTTACCAGATTCTTACCAGACTTTTGCTAGTACTTGGAGACTTATGACCCAAGGAAATCTAGAAGTTGTCAAGTTTGATGCATTATGCACATTGCTGTTGCAAGAGTCACTTTCCAGAAAAAACAGGACTAGACAGCATGCAATTGAACAGGCTTTTATTGCTTCTCAAAGAAAGGGTGGTAACAGCAATGCAGCCACTTCTTATGGTTCTACTGCGAGTGGAAAAAATTCTGTTCCTAATGCTTGTGCTGGCAGCAATTCGTCTGGAAATTTTGGTGATAAGGGCAAAAAGAAGATGCGTTGCCATTATTGTAAAGACAATGATCACTTGATCAAGTCGTGTCCTAAGTTGAAGGCCAAAGAGGCTAAGAAGAAAGAGGGTGGTTCCACTGCAAATGCTGGTTCGACTACAAATGCAGCCATTGTTGAGTCTTCTGTGAAAGGAGACTGTGTTGCTGATGTTGATGCAGAATGGGCTTTTAGCGCAGAGTGCACTTACAATCCTACTGTCCATGATGCATGCTTGTCAGTTGCTGCAGATTCACATGTGTGGTATTTTGACAGTGGTGCTACAAAGCACATTACCTCACATCGTGAATCGTTTACCTCTCCCGAGTCTGTCCCTCATGGGAATTCAGTCACTTGTGCCAACAACGCCTCTTATCCAATTCAGGGAGTTGGGAAGATTGTGCTCACTGCTGCTAATGGCAGCTCCTTCACACTTGTTGATGCACTTTATGTACCTGGGATCAAGAAGAATCTCTTGTCTGTATCCGCACTTGCTAGACTTGGACTTGTAGTCAAATTTGTGGATGACAGATGTACAGTTCATGATCTCATTTTTGGTGATGAAATTGTTGCATCTGGGCTTTTGTGTCGTGGGCTATATAAGCTCACTTTGTATGACAAGTGTGGACAAAATTTTGCAAATGTTGTTGCAGATTCAGGGGCTATTTTAGATGCAAAACTTTGGCATGCACGTTTTGGTCATCTGAATTTTGCCATTTTGCTGCGTTTGCAAAAATCTGATATGGTTGCTTCTTTGCCACATCTTGAAGCACCTGTCAAAAATGTTTGTGAAGGCTGTATTCCGGGTAAAATTCAGCGTTCTAAGTTTCCAAAGGATGGTTCAGTAAGGGCCACATGCAGGTTGCAGCTTGTGCATAGTGATGTTTGTGGGCCCATGCAAACTCCGTCCTTGGGAAATTACCTGTACTTCATGACTTTCATTGATGATTACTCTAGGCATGCGTGGGTATTTCCACTTGAAGCGAAGTCCGAAGTTTTTATGTGCTTCAAACAATTTCTGGCTATGGCTGAAAATGTCTCGAAATGTACTATGGACACCCTCTGTTCCGATCGAGGGGGGGAGTATATGTCTCATGAATTTAATGCATTTCTGGCTAGTCGTGGGATAAAACACCAATGTACAATGCCTTATACACCTCAACAAAATGGTGTTGCTGAGAAGAAAAACAAGTCACTGACGGAAATGGCACGATGTATGGTCAAAAGTCAAGCTTTGCCACATTCTTTTTGGCTTGAGGCCATCATGTGTGCCACTTATGTACTTAACAGGTGTCCTACGAAAGCTTTGCATTCTATTACTCCATATGAAGCATGGCATGATAGAAAGCCTTCTATTGAGCACATGCGTGTTTTTGGCTGTTTGGCATATGCTTTGGTGCCACAAGTGCAGCGCAGAAAATTGGATGATAAGGCTGTCAAATGTATTTTTTGTTGGTTATAGTGCTGAAAGCAAAGGTTACAGGTTGTATCATCTGCAAACAAAACGTATTCTGGTTCCACGGGATGTAGTGTTTTTGGAAGATTCTGTTCAACCCTTGCTGTCATGTACTAGAGATAGTAATGTAAGCTCACAAAACATTTATGACACTTTGTTGCCTCTTTTCAGTGGTGGAAATACGAATGTAAGTTCCAATGAGGCAAATGTACAGCCTATGGGGGTTTCTAAAAATGTTTTAGATCATCCTATTACTGATGCAAATGTACATGATGTACTTGACGAGAAAAGGGTTGAAAATGAGCAGGCTAGAGGTATGCCAAAATGGCTGGTGCACACTTTGTGTGACAGTAAATTCGATGCACCTTTGTCTAGTCGTACTCGCTCAGGCTCTCGCCATGCATCTTATGCATCAAATTGTTATGCTTTGGATGTGTCTATCTTACATGATGTTGAGGAGCCTCTGTCTTTTGATGAAGCACAGAATTCAGAAAATTGGATGGTTGCCATACAATCAGAATATGATGCACTCATAGAAAATGACACATGGACTTTATGTGCTTTGCCTCCTGGCAAAAAGGCCATTGGTACGAAGTGGGTTTACAAGTTGAAATGCAAGCCGGATGGTGAGATTGATCGCCATAAGGCTCGACTTGTTGAAAAGGGTTATGCACAACAAAAAGGCATAGATTATGAAGAGACTTTTGCTCCCACTTGTCGTATGTTTGGTTGGGATGTACACATCAATCAGACATTGTTACTGATTTCTTGAATGGTGACATATTTGAGGAAGTTTATGTAATGCAGCCTCGTGGTTTTTTCATAAAAGGACAAGAGGACAAAGTGTGCAGATGTAAGAAGGATTTGTATGGGTTGAAGCAATCTCCTCGTGCTTGGTATGAGAAAGCTGACACTCATTTGGTTAAACGAGGCTTTTGTAATAGTCGAACAGAAAGCACATTGTATGTAAAGCGTGAGGGTGATGTACTTATCATTGTGGTTCTTTATGTTGATGATTTGCTGTCACTGGACCAAATGAGAGACATATTGCTGAATTTAAGGCTGATTTGAATGCTACTTTCAAGATGAAAGATTTGGGGCTGTTGCATCATTATTTGGGTATACAATTTAAGCAGTGTGATGGTGGTATTGCCTTTTGTCAGAAAAGTTACATAGAGACATTGCTATGTAAGTTTGGACTTGAGGATTGCAAACCTATTGCCACTCCCATGGAAACAGGTTTGAAGTTGAGTCTACATGATGCTGGCGATCTTGCTGATGTCACTCTTTACCAAACTGTTGTTGGCTGCCTCATTTATGTATGCAACACGAGGCCGGATATTCAGTTTGCAGTCTCACAGGTCAGTAGATTTATGCATAGCCCAGGGTTTAAGCATTGGCAGGTTGTCAAGAGTATTTTCCGCTACCTTAGTGGCACTTTACATCTTGGCTTGTTTTATCTCAAGGGGGGATCATTGCCGCCAGACTTACATGCTTTTTCATACTCAGATTGAGCTGGTTGTTTTGACACGCGAGTGTCCACAAGTGGTTTTTGTTTCATGCTTGGCAGTTCATGTATATCATGGTTGAGCAAGAAGCAACCTACTGTGGCCACTTCGAGTTGTGAGGCTGAGTACAGGGCAGTCTTCACAGCTACGGTTGAGTGTGTATGGCTCAGACGCTTTATGGATGATTTGGGTCATTAGGAAAAAAATGGACTCTCCATGGGCCTTGTAAGAATCCCTAATTTAAAGGAAGCCTGCCAAGATTAAGGGGGACAAAGGCTTTGAATGAGGCTATTTTGGTAGGGTCTCCTCCACCTTTGACCCCTAAAAAGGTAGGGGGGGGGTAACCATTTAAAAAGTAGGGAAGGGGGGGGTAAACCATTTGAAAAGTAGGGGGGTAGGGGGTCTTCTCTCTCTACCTTTTTGGCCAACTTGTAAGTGGCCTCTTAACTCTCCCATGCCACCTAAGCAAATCCGTGGGTCAAAGAGGTCAAAAAAATGACTTTTTTCAAAAACTTTCAAAAAAACTCTATTCCCCCCTAAAAAGTACCCCCAATATATACACATAATAAAAAAAAGATTTTTAAGTTAAATTACTCAAAATTCAACATTTTTTGACTCCCTCCAAACTTTTAGAAAATTCCCCCCAAAATTGAAAACTCTCTCTCCTAATCTAAGCTCCTCTCCTACACCCATCCCCCTTGCACCTGCACCTGCTGCTGCACCTACGCATCCATCTCTCCATCCTTCAAGGTCCATCTCTCCATCCTAAAAGCTCTATCTCTCCATCCTTCAAGCTCCATCTCTCCATCCTACAATGCCTCTTGACGACGTGACCAATGTCCCAGCAAGCTCTTCACGCGGTAGGTCTCCAGGGCTTTTCCTACGCCTACCTCAAGAGTATGTTCCGACAAAGAAAACATGCTTGGGTACATTACCTTCAGCCAACGAACGCCGCGCTCAAGGGGAGAAGAATGTGGATCTCTGGACAGACGGATGCTTGTATCCAAAGGATCCTTCTCTCAATGTTCATCCGTCTTTTACAAACATTCCATCACTATTGCAATACGTTGGAAATGGAGAGCAAGGTTTGTTGGGCTACTGCAAGAGACTCAACAAACACAAGATTGCGCGGTCCGAGATCTACTTGCGTCATTGGCAGTTGCTCAATGGGAGTTTCCACAATCTTCAAGCTCAGATGCAAACAGCTACTAGTGCGCTTGAGGAGGCAAAGAGCACGATCACAACCAAGGAAAATGTAATTAAAAAGCTTGAGGATACTCTTTCACACATGAAGAGTACTGCCATGGGAGGTAGGGTGAGGAAACGAGAGTTGTCCGAAATTCAGACTCTTGCACCATGTGGAGGTGCAAGAAAACGAAGGGTGACAGCTATGAGGTAACATGTTCTATCCCTCATGTTGTTTAAGTTTAATACGGCTCATCATTGTTGTTTTGGGCAATAGGAACTTCGTCCAAGAAACGTGCGGCGGCGAGAATGCGTCAGCTAGGGCTACTTTACTTCGTTCTTGTTTCAACAAAGAGGATTTTATTGGGATGCTTGATGCTCCAGAGGCAAAACGCTTGAAAGACACAATCACTAAGAGAGTTCTTAGAGATTTTTCTAATATTGTCACTGATCTAAATGTTCAGGATATTTGTGATGCTGTTGGGATTAGTACCAAGGGCTATCAAGCAATACATCAAGTGTTAAAAGATGCATTAAGAAGTCGAGGAGTCACGGAAAACCTATTCCCACTTCCTCACAGAGTGCAGATTTCCAAGAAGGTGTCAAATGAAGATGTTTTTCACCGATTAGGGGACTACTTGTATATTGAAGACACGATGCCTCTTCAGCCACTCCGTAGCAAATCACAAGGAAGGAAGGGCCGCGGGAAGGGAAGCGATGTTGTTTCTAACAGTGTGTTGCGGACCGAAGGGTTTGTTTACACCAAATTCAACAATATCTTTGTGGACTTGATACGATTGCAGCAGTCCATGGTTGTTTTCTACAATTTGAGTGATGCAGGTTAGTTTAGAGTTGCCTACAAGCTCTATGATGTGTCATAACATGCATTCTGAGGCTTTATGTTGTTGGCAGTTCTTGAAGGCAAGCTTGTGTTCGTGCTGAAGTTGGATGAGTGTGTAATTGTTAAAGGAAGAAAGTTGGAGAGAATGAGCATCACGCTTATGAATGAAGCCCTAGATTATGCCAAGCAATCTTGCAGTTCGAGTGAAGCGACAAAGCCCTCTTTTAGTGTGCAATCAGAGAAGGATATATGGTGTCTTGGTGCAATTGAAGTTCCGAAAGAGACACATGAAGTCCTTGCATGGATTTTCAGTAGAATCCCATGGGTCACAGAGGTCATTAAAGCTCAAATAAACGGTGAGAAGCTCATGGTTCCAGGACGTGGGGAGTTTTATGTTGAATGGAATTTAGGTGGTGATCTAAAGACCATAAAGTGCATGCTTGGATGCAAACAAGGTGCAAATTCTTTACTTCCCTGTCCATTCTGTACGAAAGGGCACAAGACAAGTCGAGCAACTCAAGTGGAAGGTCCGGACGATGATAATGATGACCATATAAATAGGGAGTGGCAAAGTTCGGTTCTTTCATGTGATATGCTGCAGGTGCCCAATAGGGATAGCAAAGATCCTGGGTGGAACCCCATAATTCCCTTCTCCCTCAACAATGTTCACTTTTGCACATTGCATGCGTTTATGCGAATATTTGATAGGATCTTAAAGCATCACATTGGTTATGCTTTCCCAATGAAGCCCCTTCAATGGTCAAAAGACTCCTTGCAGGGGGTAGAGACGCTCCTTAATGAGATTGGATGTCACCGATCAAGGGTGAACATTGTAGCAGAGACTTGTAGGGAGAAGACATATGAGGTGGCACAGAAGGTTTCCATGAATGGAGCCAAAGCACGTTGATTTTTCAAGAAGATTTCAAAGTCCCCAATGCAGGTATCCAAGGCAAGTGTCGATCTAGCAAGTGAGAAGCAGTGGGAGTTGTGGAAAGATTTGTGTTCATGCACGACGGACAAAGATCCCAATGTGGAGGTTGCTAACCAACGCAAGCTAGTATGGTCATCCTTTCAAAAGGTTGTGCAATTGATGAATCTTTCAAGCACCACCGTTGAGCAGCGAGAGGAGTTCAAGAAGGTGCTTTATGAATTCACAAAGGCCGCTAAGGACGGATGGTCTGAAAGCAAGATTACACACTACATGGTTTGTTTTAACGGACTTAATACATATGCAATGTTTGAAAATGTAACTTTTCTATTCGCTTATCTCCTTTTTGGTTGTTTTAGCACATTCTCTATGCGCATGGTGCATACTTCATGGACCGCTATGGTTTGCTTGATATATGGAGTACACAAGGCATGCAGAAGTCCCACTATCGAGCAAAAGGAGTCTACTTCAAGAATACTCGGCATGGTGGTGGTAGTTCACACTCCAACTACCTCCAAGAGATGTTTAATTGGTTTTTTAGGCACACCTTTGGGAGAACTCGTACTATTGAGAAAGCAAGAGAATCGATGTTAGCAAAGCAGTTACGCAACGCTTCCCGTACTGTAGCATCCGAGAAGTGGAAACGCTCGCGAGCATCCCTCGGCCACGAAGCTTGGCGTGCAACTAAATATCGAAAAGGCAGAGTCTGGGCGTCGCGTCAACCGTCCGCATGATCCATGTTTAGTTGTTCAATTCAATTTCTTTATTTGAGTTTCACTCAATTGGCCGCATAGTGTGAAAGGGCCCAAATCTCAAAAAAAACTATTTAAAGGTTGAAGGGGCTCATTTTTTCATCTTCCCTACTAGGTGCAACCATGGCACGAACAAAACAAACAGCTAGGATTGCATATCCAGAGGGGCCGGATGGCCAACGACTCAAAGGTACAGCAACAGAAGCTGGAACTTCACAAGCTCAAGGTGAAGTCTACACAGAAGAAGCTGGAGCTTCAAATCAGCATGGCCAGTCCTCTACAGCAGCAAAAGAGAGACAGAAGCATCGTCTTGTTGTCTATTCATCGGACTCCAACGATTCTGATGGCAACAGGGAGGATGAGAGAGACCAGGGCAAAGAAACAAACAGCCAAAAGCAGTCGTCAGAAGGCTCCGAAGAGACACAAACGGATGAAGATGCCCCATGGGTTGGCGTCCAAATACAAACTTATCAGGCTCACATGTCTATTGGGGGTAAGACACTTCCTAAAGGGAGTGGACCTACACCATCACATCCGGTCGATAGTGAAGAGCACGAATCAGATGGAGAGTGGGTGGAATCCGATTATGAGGTGTTGGAAGTGCCTGTGCAGAAAAAAAAGAGAAAGAGCATTGTCTACAAGAAGAGGAAGACGGGTGCCCCGACTCGTGCCAAAAATGCACCTCCACGTCGACCTCAGAAGGTACGAAAGCGCAGCCGTGCTTTTGCCGAGATTTGACACTATCAAAAGAGCACCGAGGTCTTGATTCGGAGGGCCCCTTTTGCAAGGCTATGAAGGGAGGTTTTTCAATTGTACAACACTCAGTTTCGGATGGGCGCCGTGGCCATAGAGGCAGTCCAAGAGGCAGCAGAGCAATATTTAATTGGCAGATTCGAGGATTCTAACCTCTGTGCCATCCATGCAAAGCGTGTAACCATTATGCCCAAGGATATGCAGCTTGCTCGCCGTTTGCGCCATGAGGAGTAGCTTGTAATTAGGCATCAACCTTTTTGTATTTACGGAACTCCAAGATTGGGAAGAATTTGAATACAAGCGTCTTTGATTCTATATCCCACTCTGTGCATTGTATTGGGAAGAATTTGAATATAAGCGTCTTTTATTGTATACCCCAGTGTGCATTGTATTGTTTTAATTCTGTACCATGCAATGTAGCACTGGTTGAAGTTTTGTCTACCTTCTACTGTATGTATGTAACCATTAGCTTGTTATTGTGAAAAATTGCCTACGTTTAGCACCTTGGCTAAGTGGGGCATGCACTTCCTAATGTATCCATGCTATGTGACTCACTATTGCATGGCAAAAACATCTACAAAGTGTTCAAAATGGCTTGGAAGTCCCCCAAGTTGGCTGCCACAAGGGCGCGCATTTGGGGCTTCCAGAGGCCTATGGATGGACATAATGCGCGCCCTTGTGGCAGCCTCTCCTAGTGCTTTGCTGACACTCTTCAGTGGTTTCCAGACAATTTTGACAAGCAATAAGTATGTTTCGTTTGCTTCAATGCTTCAATTAGCATAGATGCTGCTGGAATTCATCCCCCCTTAGTCCATGTCAATCCTAAACTCCAGAAAGGGCTTAGATATTGCCACAAAGTTTACTCTTGTGGTTTGTTAATACAACTTTAGGTATCTAGGGCAAGATGGGCTTAAGGTTACCTGGGTATCCATGTCTTCCTGTTTTGCAGCTGGGTATTATTGTCTTCTCACTCTGTTTTGTAACTGGATATGCTCCTATTCTCCAAGAAGGGTTTAGATATTTCCACAGTTTTGTGGTTCATTAATACATCTTTAGGTATCTGGGGCAAGATGGGCTTAAGGTTACCTGGGTATCCATGTGTTTCTCTTTTTCAACTGGGTATTAATGCCTTGTCACTCTGTTTTGTACTTGGGTATGCTCTTAGATGTGTCCAATTTCATCTGCCACAAGGGCGCGCATTTGCACACTTCATCTGCTGATGGAAAGCCCTAATGCGCGCCCTTGTGGCAGCATTGTTTAGGGACTTCCAAGCCCTTTACTAGGCACATACATAACTTTGGAAGCCTAGATATAACAAAGTATACATTTTTTAAATTTTAATGCCTGCCAAACCCTTTAGTAGTCATAGCAAAAATTATGGTGCTTCTCATACACAATGGAAGCCCAACATATAAGAAATTCAAAACCTTGCAAGAAAGAGAGTCATAGACAGCAAAAAGTAGTTTCATTAAAGAAATCAATGCTTTACATGATATCCGGCTTTTGCTTTAGGATCTTTCTAATTACAATTTTCTGGCGCTTGGCCTTTTGGGGTGGCTCCCTGTTAAGTAAAGTGGTTGTGATTTCTTGGGTGCCATTAACCCCTACAGCTTGGTTCATGCCGACATGGGCAATAAGGCGCCCGCGAAAGTTTACACCGAAAGTGGATATTGCAAAATCTTTCTTTACAAGCACTACAAGGTTGGCCGTTTGGGCAAGTGTTGTTAAACACAACTCCTTGGAGAGTGAATGGAGAGCAAAAATGTTGTAGCGACCATTGGGAGAGTAGTCGGCATGGACAAACACCACGACACCAGTGGGAAGTGTGCCGAGGTAGTGAGCAAGTGCCGCTTGAGGTCCGAACGGCGTCCTCCTCCACCCTGACCGTTGCGCCCAGGCGTCAACCTCCAGAACATCCTGCAGAACATAGGTTTTCTGAGATATGGCACAGAATTATGATATAACATTAACAAAATCATTTGTAACAATCAAATGTAAGTGAGCATCTATACCTCTTGTCTACGATCCTCCTCATTGGCATCCGGGTGCAAGTAAAGATCCACGCTTGACTTCCCCTTTGGATCAAGCAAAACAGGTGTTGCAGCAGGTGGTGGTGAATCCACTCTTGCGCGTTTAGCCAAACACATGGCTTGCACGGCCACAAACTCCTCCTCAGAGACCTTGGCCTACTCAGCCGCTGCCACCTCGGCTTGTGCGATCGCCACTGTGTCCGCCAAAGTATTCCCCATGGGCAGTAGGAGATCATCTTCATGGGAGGTGGTGGTATCAAGCTCAAACTTTCCATGGGCATCGAGGATGGCGAAACACTCATCCATGCGAAGCTCAAAGGATTTCTCCAGATCGTGCATAAACACAAACTCCTCCCCACCCACCACAATGGAGGAGAAGAGGGTAATCTCTACCTCAGGGATGGCATCCCGAGTGGTGGCTCCTTCTGGAGGTCCCGAGGATGAACCGACCGATGGAGAGGCCTCCAAGAGGCCTTGAATCCCTACAGGGTAGGTCAAGGCAAGCGTCCTCTCCTCTGCGGATGAGTCAATGGCCGCGGGCTTGGGGTCCTTCACATCAGCCAATACCCCGCCGATCTGCAAGTGAGGTAGCACTACGTCAGGGCCTGCTGGGCACTCGTGAAGGAGGAAGATCATTATGGCCTGAACAGAGAAAAAAGTGTTTCCGATCCTTCCCTTACGCATTGCTCGCACATCATCAGCTTCAAGCCGCACATATTGTCCGGCGGGTTGTGCTATGGTGGCAAAGCGTGCAAGCCGCTGATGAAATGGCCTGTCCCCTAGGTAGATGTGGTGGAGAAGGCCTTCAGGGACCCATTTCCCTGGTCGGTTTGGTAACTCAACAATGAATCTCCCCATGCACGTGGAAATGTATGAAGTAATGTGCTCAAGAGATTGAGAGTGGAGGGTCAAGGTGGTTTCCAAATTGGGTTGGGTTGTGAAAAATGCTTGAAGCTCAGGGCGATTTGCATGCCCAACCTCAGTAAGGAATGCATCTAAAGCACTAGTAGCAGCCATGTCTTCTCTTTGCATGATTGGGTATGCTAGGTCTCTCTGCAATGCTGGGATGAAAATGGTGAAATGAGGAGGTGGTCCTCCTTATATAGACATATTCTATCTCGAAAAAAATAAAAAATATGGATTTAAAAAATAAATTTACACCACCTTAAAACTCAAGTACAACACCTTAAAACTTTTCAAAATCTTTAATAAAATATCCAATATATAAACGATTAAAGTTACAAGCCAATTCACTTAGACAAGATGATTTCGTCTATAGCCCAATCTTTGTAAACAAGTATAGTGGCCTCCATCCGCCTTCCAATCTATACAACCAAAAATGGGCAATAAAAATACAAAAACCCACAGAAAATAAGAAAAGGTAGCTAAGGAAGCACAAAGCAGACCTTGCGTTGTTCTAGTTTGAAACTTGCATTACCGACATCCTCGAATCCCATTATGACAAAGTGTTCCCGAAGATTGGCAAGAGTCCAATGCGGATTCACTGCAACCACCTCCACCTCGTTATTGGGCATGCGGACACGAATTTCAAAGGATTGAATCTCTTCGGCTGTCAGCTGCAAGGGTATCCATTTGCCACGTTTGTGCATCCACCTCTCATAGCTAAACCGTGCATACAAGGTGCACCTTGCTTTCAAATACCGAAGGCAAAGCTGTGTGGGGGACACATTGCACTTATAACGGTCACTATCATGCAAACCATCAACATAGACCCAATTGACACCTAGAATGGTGTCCATTGCATCTATGTCAACTTCTTTGCAAACAAACATTGTTGGTGTTTCTACAATCGGTAGAGAGCGGAATGCATGCACAAACAAATGAATGGGACAATGCCAACTAAGACCCACCGATCTGGTTGCCTTACCAAACTTTAGGGACCCTTGGAAATCTTGCAGCACCTTGCGCTTGAAAGAAATCAAATCCCAATGGTCTGGAGTTGGCCATTCTGCACTCTACAATGAGGGTGTCTCCATGGCTTCTAACCTACCATAGCTTTGGCTTGACTTCGGCACCACGTACTTGTGGGAGTACATGAATATTCGCTGCTCTGTAAGTTTTTTCGATGAAACATTAGGAAACATAAGCTCCCCAATGTGAGCATGCACAACCATGAACGTGCCTGAAAGGCACTCAAGCGGCTGCTCCTCAACTAAGCTAGATGGAAAAACATCTTTACAAATGTCCTTAGTTAAACATAATGATCACATAAACGTAAACATGACATATGCATGGGATAGCTAAACCATGAAAATTTACAATGAGGTGCAAATTGAGTAGAAGCTCTCTTGAGGTGGAGCTCAGCTGCACTATAGACGTGTTGCACGATGGCCACCATTCCGGACTTTGTTTCTTTGAATGTCAATAGCCGGCCCTTCCAATGACGTTCCAATACGCCGCGACACCGTACGCGATGAGGTCCAGCACGTGACGGTTGCATGTAGATCCATGCACCCTTCTTGAACACTTGTGGGATCCATACCCCCTCTGAGTCTTTTGTGTTGTGCAACACAATCTCCTCTATCTCTAGTTTGGGCCGTCTATGCGTGGACATGCTTGGGAAGCTGGGCTTAGGAAGGGATTTGAAAGAGTTGAGTACTGTGGAGAGAGAATGAAGAGCTGAGGGGAGGGTGAGGTGAGCTGCCTATGGTGGCTATGGTGGCTTTGACAGTGGAGATAGAGAAAGAGAGGAGTGAGAGGTAGAGAGGTAGAGAGCATAGTGGAGTTGTGGGCTATGGAGTGTGGGACTGTAGAGGGTTGATGGAGGTGTGAGATAAGGGGGAGCTATGGAGAGAGAGGAAGAGAGTGGTGGAAAGCTTTTGGCTATGGCTACCTTGACTGTAGAGAGAGAATGGGAGGAGGGAGAAGAGGGAGAGTGTGGGAGAGAAAAGTAATGAGGGAGAGAGAGAGAGAGAGAAAAGTGGATTTTGGGGGGAAAAGTTAACTTTTTTAAGTTAGTTTATGTTTTGGGGCAGTTTTGGAGGCAAATGGGTCAACTTTGGAACTTTTAAAAAAATTTCAATTTTTTGGGTTTTTAAGCATGCGCGTTTTTTTTTGGGGGGTCCCTCCCTCTTTTATGACACCTCTCTCCTCCTATTTATCCCCCCCCCAGCCTACCTCCCACCTCTCTCTAAGAACCAAGCATTGAAGAGGAAGACAATTAGGGTGCACCCCTACCATTCCTCCCCCTCTAGGTGATATCCCAAGAGCCTTCTCATTGGTTCTACCTTAAGCCTTCGCTAATCAAAAAGTCCCAAGGAGAGTCCATATTTTTCCTAATGGTGTTGGACAGGACACTGCCAACACTATCTACACTGACAGTCAGAGCGCATTGGCAGTTGCGAGGAACCCAGTTTTTCATGCTCGCACAAAGCACATTGAGGTGCATTACCACTATGTCAGGGAGAGGCTCTCAGCAGGAGAGATCAGCTTGGTTTATGTGCCAACACAGGACAACCTTGCAGATCTTTTCACAAAGGCATTGTCTTGTGAGAAGCTTGAAGCTTTCCGCAAAGCTTTGGACTTACTCCCCTTTGTGGACTGATCTTGTCCTCAGGGCATGGCACTTCCCTTTACTCATGTGCCAGCTCTCGTTCACCGCATCACTCCAGGGGGGATTTGTTACCATATACATGTGGTAGTGATGTGTGTGAACACACTAGGACTGTCGGGGCATTTTTTCCCTCTTTAGGAGGGGTTTTCCCCCGTGCATTGTATATACGCCCATCACTCTAGGTCTATCTATCTTTCCATTGCACACTAAGTAACACACTCTCTATTGTGTGCCTTGAGCTTCCTTCGTCTTCTCCAAGCTGTGTGTGTTTCTCTGCAACCCTAATTCCAACATGATCCAAGTAAGATCAAAGCTGTTATAGCTTGGCCTACACCGAAATCAGTACGAGAAGTACGTGGCTTTTTTGGTTTGATAGGATGGTATCGTACACTTATTGAAGGTTATGCTAAGATTGCATCTCCATTGACTAATACGCTTAAGAAGGCAAAAGTGTTTACTTGGAATGAACGTGCTCAAGCTAGTTATGTGAAACTCAAAGAATCTTTGGTGAATGTTCCCATACTACAGCTTCCAGACTTCTCAAAGACATTCACTGTGCGCATTGATGCAGGTGGACAAGCAATTGGTGGCGTTCTGTCTCAAGAAGGAAAATCGCTAGCTTATGAGTCTCGTAGGTTACGTATACATGAGTTAAATTACCCTACACATGATTTGTAATTATTGGCCATTGTGCATGCTCTTAAAGTATGGCAACATTATCTTCTTGGAAGGAGATTTGAACCGTCATATCGACCATAAAAGCCTGAAATGGATCTACACCCAACCTGACCTTAATATGAGGCAACAAAGATTGATGGAGTTGTTATGCAAATATGATTTTGGAATTGAATATAAACCTGGTAAGGAAAATCTTGTGGCCGATGCTTTAAGCAGGAAGAGTATTGTAGCGGCGACTGTCACAACCTCTATTACTTCTTTAATTGACCTTATTCGAGAAGGTATGACTAATGACCCGTATTACATAAAAATCTAGTACTTGATGAACTTAAATAATCACACAAAGAAGCAAGAAAGGCAAATCAAAGGCTTTCACATTGAAGCCGATGACCTTTACTTTGGTAATCTTCTTTGTATTTCAAATCAAGGTGGAATCAAACTTCAAATATTACAGGAAGCTTATGATATACCTATAGCAGAATATTTAGGATACATTAAGACTTACTCTATTGTAAGAAAGAGTTTCTTTTGGCCAGGGCTAAAGCGTGATGTGTTGAACTATGTTACAAGATGTTTAACATATCAACATATTAAAGCGGAACGAATTCGATACCCGAGTAAGCTTCAACCTATTGATGCTCCACAAATGAAATGGAAATGCATATACATGGATTTTATTACAGGACTTCCTACGTCTCTAGGATATGACTCTATTTTTGTGGTTGTTGATATGCTTACAAAAATGACTCATTTATTTCCAGTCAAGACAACATTTACGACTAAGGGTATAGCTCAAGTCTTCATGAAAGGTGTTTTCATGTATCACGGTTTACCTTGATGGATAATTTTTTATCGTAATGCGAAGTTCACCTCTAATTTTTGAAAAGTCTTATTCTCAGCTACAAGAACACAATTAGCCTTTAGTAATGCTTATCATCCTCAAATTGATGGGAAGATAGAAAGAACAAATCAAATCATTGAAGACATGTTAAGAGCTTATTGTATGCATGAGTAGAGTAAATAGACTAGATATTTGTATTTGGTTGAATTTGCGTATAATTTCTCATTCCAACGCTCAATCGAGATGTCTCCTTTTCAAGCATTGTACAGACAAGAGTGTCTTACTCCACTCAAATGGACAGACCCTCTCATACGAGTTCAAGCATCCAAAGAAATTTGAATGGAATGCAACTACAAAACAATTTTATACGACAGGATATTAAGACTGCTCAAGATAGACAGAAGAGTTATGCTGACCCAAGTCAATCTGTCAGACTTTTTGAAGAGGGTGATATGGTATTTTTGAGGGTGGAACCCAAACATAGTTCTTTATCAATAGGTAAGTATAAGAAGCTAAGTGCCAGATATTGTGGAACTTTTGTAATCATAGAGCGCATTAATGATGAAGCTTACATTCTCTTGCTACTTCCACACATAAAGTACATGATGTTTTTCACGTCAGCTTGCTCAGAAGTATGTACCTGATCTGCAACACATTCTTGATGATTATCTATTATCTACATCTACTGACGGAACTTTTGAAGTATATCCTGAAGTAATACTCCATAGCAGAACCAAGCCTCTACGTAATCAGACCATTATTGAACACCTTGTTAAATGATCAACATATCCTCAAGAAGATGCCACTTGAGAACGTGATCATGTAATAAAACTAATTTATCCAGATTTAATGTCGAGGTGAGGACACCTCAAATTTTTCAAGTGTGGAAGTATGTAAGATCCCCAATTTTTGGGTCTCTTCTAAAAATAAGAAAAGGCTAAAAGCATGCTTTGGTGGTACAAAAAGGACTGTCCTTCACAGCACCCTTGACAAATCTTTGAGTTATAATTTATATATGTCACATGAAAAACTACCTATCATACTATATATCAATGGATAGATCTTCAAAAGAAGAATCTAAAACCACAAGGTCCAAAAAGTTTTGACCTAAATTACAAAATTTTTACCAGTCCCTACTTTTTCATTGGTAGAAGTAAAATGAGGAATCCCAAACTCCGAGCGAACTTTTTCGAGCAATGATAAAATCGAGCGAATTAGTGAGAAGCATTTTATCATTTTTTGCAAGCCTTTTTGTGCATCAATATTTGACCTTGCATGCAAACCTCCCTCTCTCTCTCTCTCTCTCTCTCTCTCTCTCTCTCTCTCTCTCTCTCTCCCCCCTCCCCCTACTTTTGCACTATATTTGAGTATTTTCTGCCTCTTTGTTTAATTTCAATAGATCTTGGTATTTTTCAACTCTTTGCTCATGGGGCAACGTTATTAGCCGATTATCGTGAATATTTTAGGGTGTTTTGAATTGATATTGTGACTTATTTATTACTATTTGTTAACCAATATATCCTTGTTGAGTTATATTTATGTCTTGTGAGGAATCTATGAAGATCCCAAAAGATAAAACTGAAGGTCGATTGCAAGCAAGAGGTATGTGTTGTGTCGATTACTGCATGCTTGTCTCCCCACCTTTCTTGAAAGGGAGAATCTTAATAAAATCCATTAATATTTTGTTTCCCACTTTTTCTAATCCCCCCCCCCTTCTCTCTCTCTTTCTCTCTCTCTCTCTCTCTCATCGTGCATGCAATAAAAGAAGACTCCATAGTGACCTCTCTCTCTCTCTCTCTCTCTCTCTCTCTCTCTCTCTCTCTCTCTCTCGCTCTCTATCACACACACACACACACACACACACACACACATCAACTGTATTCTTGGTAAACATGGTTGATAAGGGAACATGGTCGCATAAGGGGGGAGGCATAGCCCTCAATCAGCAGGCAGGGATACCAGAGTTGACCATCCACAAACAACAAGTCGGACAAGACCTTCATTACATCAACAGACCCCAAAACCACCAGAGGAGCTGTAGCAGAGCGAGATAGATGAGAACCACTACAAGATTTTACAAGCCAATCAAATGCAACCAAAGAAGGCAGGAGCAATGGCGATTGGAGCCATCAAAGAGGGGAGCCTTGCTACAAAACTCCCCCTTGTCGGGGACCGCCACAAAACCGTCTGAAACATAAGAAGTATTGGTCTCCATTTGCCCCCAAGCAAGAAGAGAAGAGGGCAGGCTCCCTCGGATCCAAAAAAATGTGAGAGGACACGTACGAAGCACATCCTCAAGGTCGAAGATCCAAGATCCTCCATCCGAGGATAACCCACCTTCGCAAGGGTACTGTCACCACGAAAAAGAGCAATGGTAGCAACCCCCCAAAGAGTAAACCGCCTTGTCACAAGCTAGCCTAAGCCTCCCGGCTCCCCTAAACCTTGTAGGCTACAGTCGCTCAATAAGAGACGCTCCATCAAACCCTTAAGAGAGAGTTTTTAAAAAAAGCATCCCTAAAGGACTCCAAAAAGAGAGAGTTTAAAAATTTTAAAAAAAATCTTAATTTTCAACTCTCTCTTCTTGAACTCCTTCAGGGAGGCTTTTAAAAAAAAAACAACTCTCTTGTAGTGAATACAAAGTGAATATGTAGAGCTGTGTATTCTATTTTGGAACATAACATTAGTTTGAGGCAAATCTTTTAAGGTGATATAGTTGAGTTTACTTTCTAAGGGTCCTTCTTTTTATTTTCTAAGGGTCTTAAAGAGTTAAATGGAAGGGGGGTTTCTAGGTGTTGTGTAAGCCAAGGAAGGGACGAACTAATTGAAGGGCAGGTGGCGGTTGAGAAGTTGAGTAGCAATCACGCTATCGCATGACATGTGAGGTGGCTTCGAGAACTAGGTGGTGCACAATGAGGCCAGAGGCAACATGGAGGCAAGGGAACATGTGCATTGAGTAGGGAAGTATGCATTTTGTTTTAACACAAACTTTTTGGAGATCCTTTGAAGTGGAAATGGGAAAAAAGCCAATGGAAGAGAGAGAGAGAGAGAGGGGGGGGCAAGGGAGGACTCACATGTGAATGGCTGAAGTGAAGGGAGGGAGAAAGTGCCAGCTATGCACGACCACCATCTGTCGAAGGGGGGGGGAGAGGAGGGTCTGTCAAGTGACGTGTGGAAGTTGCAACTGTTGAGACACCATCTTTGGTTATCAAGAGATGCTCAATTTGTCAAAAGGAAAGTCTCTTTAAAGAGTTAAAGGCAAATGCAAAGCAAAGAAAATGAAAGGGAAAGTGGGGGGGGTTTGGACAGTATGATAGCAATCAAAGAACAAGAAAAGGCACCACCAAGGGGGGGGAGGGGGATAGGTGGCGGCGAGGAGCCCTTGACTGGCATTGCACGAAGTAGTGGGGCAATAGCATGAGGTGTCGAGTGACAGCGTGCCTGCGTGAGGGAGGGTGGGACAATGAACTGCCTTTTTTTTTATTTTTGGGCCTGCGTTCTCGAAGAGCAAGTGCTAGTGCTCCCATGGCTTATGGCAGGACACCCTCTGCGACAGTCAAGGTCTCAAGGTCGACCTCCACAATAGTGGGGGGTAGTTTTAGGTTGGATTGTCCGCTCCAGAATGGAATCACTGAAGATTCCACTAAATGTAATCGAGATAGACCAACGAGAAGACCCTTTTTTTTAAAGCAAGACTCTTCATGGATGCTTTGAGAATTAAAAGAGGAAAAGCCAATGGAGGTAGCAAGTGCCAAGCAAGGATCAAAATTGCAAGTGGTGGATTAAGAAGTTGCTGAGTGTTGTTGAGTGCTGGAAAATGGACGTGCACAATGGGAGGCAACAAAAAAGCCCTTTTTGAACAATTAGCAACTAGGCTATTGCACGGCATGGCTCAACCAATGATTTCTCTTTAGTGGATGCAATGTCTTGTGGTAGACAATCGTTGATGGAAAAATGTTGCATGCCTTTCAAAGTGGTGAGGTAGCTAGCCAGCTTCGAATGGGATCTTGAGAGATTCCATTCATTGAATAAGTCAATAGAGAAGAGGGCTCAACAATTAAGCCCATGCCATATAAATATTCGCTCGGATTTTGGTTCGCTCGAAAAATGTCGCTCGGTGTATGGTAAGACTCGTTTTGACCTAAGATGCTTGATTGACAATATTGGAAGATTCTAAAGTAAAAGGCAAGCTCGTTTCCATGTTCCAGTAGGTTAGACGAACGTTTGGTTCAGTTTTGAAAAATTCCGCTATTTTTAGCTTTTTCATACTTTTTTTGCTTTTAGATGCTTTTTTGCAAAAAGCAAGGTCGGATCCTTAATCTACGTGTTCGAAGAAAGCTATGGTTCAATTTTGTAAAAATCTGCTTTTTGAGGCTTTTCATGACTTTTAGTGCTTTTTAGTGAAAAGCGAGTCCGCTTTCTTATTCAAGTGGACGAGGGGAACCCGGGATTCAATTTTAGAAAAAAATTCTTTTTTTAATGTTATTTTTAGCTTTTTGTGCTTTTCGGTGTTTTTGAAAAGCAATGTCCGCTTTTTATGATGACCTAAACATAAAAAATTTAATTTTAGTCTTCGTCGCATTTTGAAATGATCACCCGGAGCAAAAACGGGACCAGACGGGATTTTTACGGGAATTACTTTTATAAAATACGATACCGTAAATATGTCGGGGCAATACGGGAAGTCATAATTATGTCGAGACATTACAGTGCAGCATAGTCTAGCTACAGTTTCCATTAGTTGGCCAGATACTGTTCACTTGGCCAATTTTGCTATAAAAATTGAATGGTAAGTGGGAGAGTTGACCACCAAAAGAAAAGGCTTGTTTTTAGAAAAGTCCCAAAAGTTGTGCAGCTATTCTAGGCAGAAGAGGTAGTGCTACCTTCAGCTTGGGGCACACTCCGAGCAGCTACAAAATCTATAAATTGGCATAGAGTGATTACTTTTCAGTGCCGTATGTTGCGTCTACTACCGCAAGGCTATATGTATCTATTATATGGAGTGGTGCAAGCTCTTCATCACCATCTCCATAAGCTCTTCTCTCTTGAGAAGAAGAAGGACACTCTCTCTCTACTTGCTTACTATCTTTTCTCTCATTTCACGGTGTACGCGCTCTCGGGAAGCTTTCATGGTGCATACCTCTACGAAGCTCTCTTCGCCGCTTTCTTGCGGCAAAGCAAGAAGCCTTTCAACAACCCCTAATCAATTCTAAAGCATGGTGAGAAGCTCTAAACTCCATATCCATCATCTGTCTCTCTCTCTCTCTCTCTCTCTCTCTCTCTCTCTCTCTCTCTCTCTCTCTCTCTCTCCCTCTCCCGTTTTTTGACCTAGTAGACAGCAATTCACTCTTTTGACCATAACTCGCTCATTTGAACTCCGATTTAGGTGATCTATAGCCTCAATCAAATATCTCTACGCTGCGAGACAGGACGTTGGGACACTCGTGAGGAGCTCTCCCTACATACCTTCCTCTCCCAACCACGATGTGGACTCTCTATTGCGACGCTGATTTCAGCCATTTTTGAGCATCGAGAGTCACTTATGACCTCCACTCACACCATGTGACATGTTCATTTGGTCCCATAGGTCTCTCTCTCTCTCTCTCTCTCTCTCTCTCTCTCTCTCTCTCTCTCTCTCTCTACGTCATTTTTATGAGTAGTCACCCTCTCGATGATTGTTTTTTCGCATAGGAGTGTATGTACGGATTAACCGAGTACGTACGAATTTGCGCCATGATTATTTCATCATGTTTAACACGCTAATTTATGCACATGATGCGTTTATGATCACATGCGTGCATAAAAAGGTCCTTTCCTTTCACGTCATAGAGGCGGTCCGAACATTGTTTTGGTCATAAATCACAAACCATTATGAATCAACCCGAACTCTTTATACCAGAGATAAAACACATCATTTAGGACAGTTTCTCTCTTTGGTGTCATTAAAGTAAAAATCTGCTATTTGAGTGCTTTTCATGACTTTTAGCGCTTATTAGTGAAAAGCAAGTCCGCTTTCTCATTTCAATGGACAAGGAAAACCCATGGTTCAATTTTAGAAAATTTTGCGTTTTTTTCCTTTTTACGCTATTTTTAGCTTTTTGTGATTTTGGCATTTTTGAAAAGCAATGTGCTTTTTATGATTACCTAAACATAAAAATATTAATTTTAGTCTTTGTTGGATTTAAAAATGATCACCCGGAGCAAAAACAGGACCAGCCGGGATTTTTACAATAACTATTTTTATAAAATGCAGTACCGTATATACGCCAGGGCAGTACGGGAAAGTCATAATTATGTCGAGACATTAGGTGCGGCATAGTCTAGCTACGATTTCCATTAGTTGGCCAGATATTGCTCAATTGGCCAATTTTGTTGTAAAAATTGAATGGTAAGTGGGAGAGTTGACCACCAAAAGCAAAGGCTTGTTTTTAGAAAAGTCCCAAAAGCTGTGCAGCTATTCCAGGCAGAAGAGGTAGTGCTACCTTCATCTTGGGACACACTCCGAGCAGCTACAAAACCTATAAATTGGCATAGAGTGCTGAGTTTTCAGTGCCATGTGTTGCGTCTACTACCACAAGGCTATACCACGTATTATATGGAGTGGTGCAAGCTCTTCATCACCATCTCCATAAGCTCTTCTCTCAAGAAGAAGAAGAAGAAGAAGAAGAAAAAGGACACTCTCTCTCTACTTGCTTATTATCTTCTCTCTTGTTTCACGTTGTACGCGCTCTTCGGAAGCTTTCGTGGTGAATACCTCTACGTAGCTCTCATCGTTGTTGTCTTGAGACAAAGCAAGAAGCCTTTCAACAACCCCTAATCAATTATAAAGCACGGTGAGAAGCTCTAAACTCCATAGCCATCATCATCTCTCTCTCTCTCTCTCTCTCTCTCTCTCTCTCTCTCTCTCTCTCTCTCTCTCTCTCTATGTCGTTTTTCTGAGAAGTCACCCTCTCGATGATTGTTTTTTCCACATACCAGTGCATGTATGGATTAATTGAGTACGTATGAAGTTGCCCCATGATTATTCCAGCATGTTTAACACGTTAATTTATGCATATGATGCTAACGAGCGCGAAGTGCGACACGGATCCCAACGGGCTTTAAAACGTCGGGAGCCAATGCACGCCGCAAGCCGGTCACGGTAAAGTGAACAAGGGGCACCACCTAGCTTTGAGCGGCTAGGACGCAAACAACGGTGATTTGAAATATCACGGGTTCCACACACACACACACACAGAATAGACAGGTGATGAAAACCTTCGGGGGTACGAGGGAGAATTATTCTCTTGCAATATATACAGCTACCTTATTTCCCGCGAGATGGAAAATCATGGTGATAGAGAGATAGAGGGAGAAATAGTGAGCCTACTTGGTGTGTTCTCTAGAGATGACTCACTCACACGAAAGCTTGCCAACATGAATGTGTGTGCATCGACCGTTGGAGTCGAGATGTAGACATAGCTTCTTCACATATTACAAATTCCCAAAGAAAATCACTACACTAAGTCCCCTCTCTCGTGGTGCAAATGTTGCCAATTCCTCCCACCAAAATACTACCAAGTGCTGACCTCTGATGAACTTGCCCCCCCCCCCCCCCCCCCCCCCCGAAATGACCTCTCAGTGCTTTTTTATAGGTGCTAGCTGCTTTAGATTAGGATAATCTGGTGTGATTAGGGTAATCTAATCAGGGGAGACAAAGCAAGGCGGTGGGCCCTGGGTGGTTGACCCTTGCTTTGTCTTGGGAAATATTATAAGGGAAACCTCTAGGTGGGCCTTTGTGACCATCACCTACGAGGATGAGAATTTACAAATTTGGGATTTTTTACAAGGTTTGGTTGAAATTGGAAAAATTGACAATAACCTACGGTTTTTACTGAAGAGGGTGTTGTGGGTGCGATGCCGGTGAATGGCGGCCTAGCTGGTGCGTCGGTGTAGCGCATTCGTCACTTTCGGGGTCCGTCGGGACATGCCTTCGGCGCCTTTGCTTGTTTTGGTGTAGGCGGCGCGTGCTTTGACCGCCTTGTTTCTTTTGTCAATGTCGATGTCCTTTGGTTTCTTTTTTGTATTTTTTTGGTGCGTGCGTATATGCGTGTGTGTGTGTGTGTATGTGTATATGTGGGTGCGGGTAGAAGTGTGTGTATATGTATGGGTGCGCGAGCGTGAGTGTGTATGGATGTCGTTTGGTTTCTTTTTTGTATTTTTTTGGTGCGTGCGTATATGCGTGTGTGTGTGTGTGTGTGTATGTGTATATGTGGGTGCGGGTAGAAGTGTGTGTATATGTATGGGTGCGCGAGCGTGAGTGTGTATGGATAATTGTACATGGGAACGGGTAGTATATATATATATATATATATAATTTTTTTTCTATTTTTTTATTACTGCAAGGAATCGACGACGCAGAGAACGTGAGTGAGAGATGGAGAGTGTGTGCGAGGTGTGTGTGTGTGTGTGTGTGTGTGTGTGTGTGTGTGTGTGTGTGTGTGTGTGTGTGTGTGTGTGTGTGTGTGTGTGTGTGTGTGTGTGTGTGTGTGTGTGTGTGTGTGTGTGTGTGTGTGTGGTGGGTGATGGAGTACGGGTGTGTGTGTGTTGCATATAACCCAGTATTTGAATTGCACTTTTTTTTATCCAAGAAATTCATATTGAACGGAGCTTTAATCAGATCACCTTTATCCAAAAGCTGAATTCCTTTGAGGACTTTAAGTCTGCACTCCTCAATAGTGGAAGGCGCCAAGTTGGCAAGGAAGACCCAAGTTTCCATCGAAATAGGTGCAATAAACCCTTTATTTGGGAACAGCCATAGTTTGTGCTCTACGCCCAAGGATTCTACCTCAATCTGACGCGAAGGTAAAAAAGGAAAGGCCCTAGATACTTTCGGCACCATATCCAACAGGGACGCTTCACTAAGTGAGCAAAGGTCCTTCTGAAATTCTTTTACTGCTTCCAAAGCAGCAGCATCCCTACAAAATAGGTTGTTCGGGGGAGGAACTATAGGAGTAGAAGGAGCCGTAATAAAGATGGGACTAAGCCCGCAAAATTTTCTGAGGAGATTGGAGAGTTCAGATCCTTTAGACGAGAAGGAAGCTAAGTCTTCCATATGGGTTTTTGAAATACCAGCTAGATTCGAAGCAAACTCCAGCAATAGGTTGATACCATCAGATTTATTCTTGACAAGGAGAGCAAGCACCTTCATCCATTGGTCAAATGAGATAAGTTGGACAAGAGACAGACTAGAATCCTTAGAGGCATCACAAATTAAGGTTGAAGCCTCATTATCTTGTATACACTTCAATACAAGTAACGAAGCGACGGAAAGGGGTTCCATAGGAAGAGAGAGCCCTTGGGATAAGGAAACAATCTGCATAGAATTTCAAGAACATTTGTTAGATTACATCGTAAGGAGGATTTGAGTGGTCTAGAAACCCTTATCCAGCTTTTTACTTCTTATTGAATTTTACAGTCCTGTGTAAATAGGGCCGAATTCTATAAGAGATATAAGGAAAGAAGCTTTCAATTTCTTTAGCAAGCCGTAGTTTTTCTGAAATCAGAGCTCTTTTTTCCGGGTCAGAGCAGACCGTTATTCTTGCAGTGAGCTTTCCAGTAACCTGGTAGACAGACGTAATACACTAGTGAAATGAAAAGTAAAAGACAGGGGATTTTTTTTGAAAAATGAGAGTATAGAGTGGAATGGTAGTGCTAGCAACCTTTCACCAGTCGGGTCAATGAGTACCACAGTGACTGTGTGATAGCACCCCAGCCTATTATCATATAAAAAAAGATTTATATAATAGTAGGCGATTTTTTCTAACTAGAGCTAGGGTCTGAGAGAGACAACCTACACGTCAGTCTCTCTTATGCGTTTATTGTGTGTGTAGTAGTTCTAAATATATAAACCTATATATACGCAAACGAACACCACAGTTCACAGACCACTAATTCTAGGACAATACAGTGGAATTGTACAATAATCTATTTGCAGTTGAAAAAAAATATTGTACAAGGCAGTATAGATATCAATGTAAATCATGGGGTGAAGCCATCCCCAACTTCGGAGTAATGTAGCTTCAAGTTAAGCGAACATCCATAGTCATCACCAACTTAGAACTGAATGCTTTAAAAGAAGGTAGCCCTCACCTGCACCCATAGCCACAAGAAAACAATTCGTTAGCACGTGACTGTACGCAGGTGATGCTGGGCATCCCAGTTGTTATCCATGTCACTTTTAAAATTTCACACAGTTCTTATCTAGTATCTTTGTTTAAAATAAAACAGATCCATGGATTATTGCCAATCCAATACAGAAAGTGGAGTTCATCTTAGTGTAGCTGTTCTAATATTAGGATTTAAAAACTTAAGGAAATTTCCCAAACCTTAGTAGGTTTTTTATAGGTAGTTTTATCCAAGTCAGACACGACCTGCCTTCTTAATCGGACACGAAAGCACTACAAACTAAATGCCATGAAAGGCCAGTTTTCAGTTATGGATAGCACCTAATTTGAAATGAAAAATTTTTTTTACTTTCGGACCAGATCATAATCCAAAAAACTTTTCAAGTATATATATTTTATAAACCAGAAAAATTTAACTACTCTTCAGATCTAAGCCCTTTCAAGCTATAAATCAAAAAAAAATATTTAAAAAAACCCCCCCTGTCGTCATTATGCAATGGCTGATAGCCTTTTGCCAAAGTTTGTAATAAAACCAGTCATCATACGCTAGTTTTTTAGATAGCTCAGTCATTAGAGTACGTCCCGCCACTTTTCGGAGTAAACGTATCAAGTCAAGAGCATATTGCATATCAGTAGGCCAAGTGAAGTTCTCATAAATATGAGATATCATCTACGAAGCGAGTCATACAGTGTAAAGTTTATTTGTTTTTTCTCAAGAAAAAAACACCGTCCCAGCCAGAAGCAGTCATTTGATATGCTGAATCAGAGATTCGCCAAGCAGACCTTACACTACATGAACCATCTTGTGAAATATTATGGTAAAAAAACAAACGAGGGAGAAGAAACATAACCAAATTTCCAACAATTTAGGGTATGCGAAGCTTATTTTCAGCTTTCCGAGCCTCATCCAATTAGGCAATCAACTTGGAACAGCTTTATCCATTCAGCCAGAGTCTCATTAGACTTTTCACAACATTAGGTATAAGCATCAAGGACACAGTAAGTCGGCAGTCAGTAAATGTACCTATCATAAACCGATCCTCAAGTTTTTCACCTTTATCAGAAAATCCGACAGTCTCTGTACACAGTTTCGAGCTATACATATTTTATATATATTTTTATAAAACCATCAGCCTGATTCAAAAACCCTGCAGTAATCCGAATCATACTTACCTTCTTCAAGAAATCGGCATCTTCAGCCAGTCCACTTAATACGAATAATGAGTTACAACCATTCTTTAAAAAGTTTCATTTTTAGCTTCCAGATTACAAGTAGTACGCAACAACCTCGGCACAAAGTAATGTCAGCAGACATTTTCAAGTTTTTTAATTGCTTCAAATCAACACCCATTTAATGCATAACATCAATATCTTCATCTCATTACATCCCACTAGGATGCCATACAGTACACTGCTCGAGTCACAGTCATCTGGTAACACTATACTCCAGCCACAGTTTCAAAATTCCATCCAATATCCAGTCCGAGCACTTCCTCTAGCACCCGGTCAAGTTAAAAGAACAGTCACAATCTCTCATTGTTAGCTGGTATCTCAATCATAGTTTTTAAGGCCACAATTCTCGTCAGGTACATAGGCAACATCTGATTAATAATATCACCCCCCCTTTTTTTTTTTAAAAAACAGAGATAAAATCTGCAATTTATTCCTTAGTAAGCAACACCCCCGGCAAAAAAAACCCCATGGCAGCAGAAAATAAATTTTTGTTTTAAATGCTTTCAAATCAACACCATTCGCTGATATGTATATTATCAACATCCTTATCACATTCCAACCCATTCGGCTGCCCCCTAATGAATCTTTTAGCATCATAATCATCTGGTAGAAAAATGCCCCTGCCATAATTTCAAAGATTCATCTAGAACCCAGTCCAAAACACTTCCTCAAACACCAGATCCAAGAGCAGTTACATTTTACCAACATTCACAAATATACCAATCATAAATTTGAAGCATGACTTCCCGTTACGCAAATAGGCAGAATTCATTTCATATTATCTCCTCTTTGTTTTAAAAAACTAGAAAATCAACAGAAATATAACCTGTAAGCTTGACGCAGAGGTCTCCATGATCACTTTATCACTTTTTTTTGGCATGATGCAGTAACACAGCAACGCAGAATTGCAAGTAAAACAGAGATCACGAATCACAGTGCTAAGTGAGCATAGGTGCTCACCTGATGATTATTTATAGGCGAGCTTTCTGTCACTCTGCAGACAGGTACGAATAATGCACGCTTCCCTATCACGGTCGGCTTCCAAGACCTTTTACTCCGGGATCTTACTCAGCATAAGATCTGTGAATGTGAAGCCTGAGGAGAAGCCAGACGCGAGCTCACGAACCGTCTCAGCTCAGCCAAGCACGGGAAAACCTTACAGACTGCAGAACGCCAGAGCGTGATACACATAATAGGGTACTGCAGATACTGAAAAGCTCTCATACGGTGAGATTTATACAAGGATTGTTTTTTTTTTAAAAGCGGTCCCACACTCACACTACAACAAGTTATTAAATCAATAAAGTGGCTCTAGATAGCAAGTGAATGTAAGCCCAGAAAAACCGATATACGGTCTTTATACAAGCTAGTGCCCTCAATCTATGTTGGATACAAACCGCAAGTATTCTGTACCACCATATCTCTTCATAGTCTAAGGTAAAATCTCCGTACACTAGGACAGTTTTTAGAGACAGAAGCTGAAGCAAAACTAGATGAGGCCGACAAAGTATAGTGCTTTTAACCACAACCATTGGGTTTAGTCATCAATCAGTCTATATAAGACGAGCATCTCTTTTTTTTTAAAAAAACAAGTGTATAGCAAGTGTTGAGAGTAGCTGATTCCAAGTTTATAAGTAAATATCCAACATTGTTATCAGGTGTCTTCTTCTGTTATGGCTCATACTAGGGAACAGGTTTTAGCAATATCTATTGCACATCTTCAGCAGTCAAGTGAGTCTACTAAGCGAGCCACACTCCTCCGTTACGAACGACTTTTATTTCCGCAGTTAGGCACATCTGTGACTCAGACGAAGTGGTGGACACATCAGAACCGAGTGACCAGGGTGACACTTTGGGGTAGAGAGCATTTTAGGAATAACATTCGTCTGGCGATGGTAACTGAAGCAATGGGTATAGGTCCACGATACTATTATGTAGAATACTCAATGAAGCGAGGTTTCTCAAAGCGATTATACCTGCTAGCGCAGTTTCTTCCTTTTCGAAAGATTTTTTTGTATCGCAGTTATGGCCAGCCCCTCAGAGGTTATTTCAATATCACACCACGAACCTTGGAGTATGGTGTACTCTTATCCACTCGAATCCTACCTTTGTCAGAACGTCCAAACACCTGTTTCTACTGTGACAGCTGTTTGTGTGATCATGTCATGGATGGTCTACTAGACCTGTAAATGTGAAGAGCAAAGAGGGGGTTTTTTTTGAAAAAAAGTTTCTTTTCAAACCAAATAAAGTGGTGACACTTGAGAAACAACTCGTGTATTAGCGTGTGTGTGTGTGTGTGTGTGTGTGTGTGTGTGTGTGTGTGTGTGTGTGTGTGTGTGTGTGTGTGTGTGTGTGTGTGTGTGTGTGTGTGTGTGTGTGTGTGTGTGTGTGTGTGTGGTGGGTGATGGAGTACGGGTGTGTGTGTGTGTTTTACCAACGCGCCCGAACTGGCTGCTCACAGCGAGCGCGATGGGGAGAGAGGGCGGAAGATGGGCCAGGATGCGCTAGGGAGGGTGAGTGGGTGAGGGAGGGGTGTGGGTGTGGGGTGTGGGGTGTGTGTGTGTGTGTGTGTGTGTGTGTGTGTGTGTGTGTGTGTGTGTGTGTGTGTGTGTGTGTGTGTGTGTGTGTGTGTGTGTGTGTGTGTGTGTGATAGAGAGAGAGAGAGAGAGATTTCGGTTCCTCATGCGCCTGCAAGGGCTACCCGATACAGGGTGAGAGAGCGCCAGGGGTTGGGAGGGTGATGGTGAAAATAAGGAGGGGGGCGGGGGGGGGGGGGGGGGGGTAGAGTGCTTGTGTGGCTGTGGTGATTGCAGAGGGTGTGGATGAGCGCGAGGCCCGGATGGGGTGTGGACGACAGAGGCAAGGAAGGGCGGGGTATAGTCAACAAAAAAAAAGGGGGGGTTTATGAGTTAGAGAGAGAGAGAGAGAGAGTATTTTCCTTATGGCGGGTTCCTACTGTGGGGGGGAAGACAGTGAGAGAGAGTGTGTCAGTGGAGGGGAAGGGAAAAAGATGTGGATAAGAGGTTTTTGAGGAGGGGAGTGAACTGAGAGAGAGAGAATATAAGATTCCCTCCTATGCCTGCGGGGCCGCTCACCCAAAGGGAGAGAGTGAGAGCTAATGGGAGGGGAAGATGGGGGGGGGGGGGGGGTTAGGCCGGTGGTCCGCCAAAGCTAGAAAGAAAATAGGGGGGGGTATAGGGAGGAGAGTGAGGCAGAAGGGGTGTGGACAAGAGGAGAGATGGGGGGTATAGTATGGCGGCCCGCTAGGGCTGGGATATGGACGAGCAAAGAGAGAGGGAGAGAGAATATGTGAAAGAGAGAGAGAGAGAGAGGGAATATACAAAATGCAAGGCGGCCCGCCAGAGGGGTGTGACAGTGGTATCCCATCTTATGCGCCCACTGGGCCAGGTGATGCAGCGGTAGGGTAAGTGAGATGAGAGAGAATTGGCGGAGCCGAGTAGTAGGAGAGAGAGAGAGAGGCTCTGTCTTCTGGCGATAATGGAGAGGTGTGGCCAAATTGGTGGCACCCCGCTAGTGGTTAAGCATAGGGGTGGTGAATGTTAAAGAAACCTCCTTTTTTTTCTTCTTTTTTTTCTCTTGGTAATATGCTCTCCCCTTCTTGGGGTTTGGTTCTTGCATCGCGGTTTTGAAAACCGGTCGTCATTAGCCCTCTCGCCTGGCTAGAGGCATTCATGTCTCTAGCCCTGACTATGATTCTTCTTTAGCTGATCAATAGGAGCCGATATCGAGTTGCCTTCTGAACTAGCCATTCCATTTGGCCATTGGTGAGATTTCTGGGATATTCATGAATTTGCAATAGGTCCAGGTGATAGCCTGTTGCTTGGAATAATTCCGGTGGATTAAATGGGAAGCCCATGGCTTCCAGAACTTTGTGCCAGTGTCCTTCTGGATCCCAAGTGAAGGATAGGATCATTGTCTGTAGTGTCCGAATAATAAAATTTGTATGCCAAATAGGACCAAATTTGTAACCACCAGTAGCGAGAGCGGAAATGAGCATCTTGGCTGTTGCAAAGACAGAACTAAAAATTATGATTCCCAAGAGTGTGCCAAGAATCCACCATATATGGACACCTTGTTGGTGTGGTGAGCTCCAGTTGTCTTCAGAACCTTGCTTACTGCCATGACTAGAAAAACCTACAAGCATATCATGCTTCTCTTGGGTGTGCTTCGACATGTCAGCTGTCTTGTTTGATGTTGATAGTGAGGCGGTCCGGGAAGGGCAACAAGAGAGGCGACCTCTAAACACCCCTCAAGGCTCCCGTGCTGCTCAATTAGGACTGGGGCAACCACAAGCATAACAAAATAACAAACCCATAGCCAAAACCCAACTACACAAGGGGCACCACCTAGTTTAAAAGCGAACTAAGACGCAAAAAAAAGAAGAATCGTTAGAGCAACCCAAAATCAAGTAAGGACTTTACACTACCCTGACACTAATGGAACACTCTCACACACTAAAACACGAGAGGGAGAGAGAGAGAGAGAGAGAGAGAGAGAGAGAGAGAGAGAGATACAGAGAGAGAGAGAGAGAGAGAGAGAGATGGTGTACAACTTAGCTTCAACCTTATGATTTTTGCACAAGAAGGCACCTAGAGCTTGTGGATTCAAGTGACAAGATTTGGTTATAGCATCACTAGCACATTGTCTAGGGTTATGGGAGCCCTCTCACCATCCACCCTTTTACAATGGTAGCCAACAAATCACAAGGACAAGCAACAAAACAACAACCTTCAATGAAACAAGTCACCTTATGAAGCTGAATGAGTTTGCCAAGTGTTAACCCTCACGGCACACGGACACCCCATCACCTACGACGGACGTGTATTATGTATTTGGTAGAGTCAGGTACCGGGCTTGTCGGACCAATAGGAAAAGGGTAGGAGTGATCGCCGATGAGAGGCGCACTCTAACTGGGACATTCAAGGGATTAGTTGGCTAAGCATGGGCGCCCAAGTGTGAATGGGGTGAGCTCATATAAAAGCCAACTAAACCTAATTTTTACTCATTCTCTCATTTGTGCAATAGAAGAGTGCTCTTGCTCCATCTCCATCTTCTTCTTCTTCACCTCCTTGTGTGTGTGTGTGTGTGTGTGAGAGAGAGAGAGAGAGGGAGAGTGTGTGTGCGATCGAGCATTACGAAGGCACGACGGCGGCGAAGCGGTTGAGCGCGGCACGACTGCAGCTTCTTCTTCATCGCGGCGAGGAATCCACCACGAAGGCGAGCGTAGAGCGGTGAGTGACACACCCTTTCCTTCATTGAGCTTGCTAGTTTAGGCTTGTTGTGTGCTTGGAGCCGTTTGTGGCTCGCACACGGTGTATTGGCAAGTCCCTTGCTTCAACAGTGCGGCAAGGAGCGCACATTTTTGGCGCCGCTGCCGGGGATATGCCCTACACTAAGCTCGATTAGCACTTTACGCTTTCTTGTGGTGCAATTTCTATCATAGGAAAGGCAGGGAATGAGGGTGTGTAGTTGTGTGGAGATTTCTGTTTTTTGCGTTTTCTACGTTTTCTGGTTTGCAGTGCACAGTTAGCATTTCTTGCGTTTTTGCATTTTCTGCATTTTCTGTCAAGTTTCAATTTCTGCAATTTTCTGCGCTTTCTGTGTTAAATTTTCAGTCAAGTTCCAATTTCTGCAATTTTCTGCATTTTTTGCGCTTTTTCAATTTTCTGTATTTCTTGCGTTTATTTCAATTTCTGCAATTTCTGCATTTCTGCATTTTCAATTTCTGCGTTTTCAATTTCTGTATTTTCTGCATTAAAAAAAAAAATCGAAAAATAAAAACGCGAGTGAGCGGGCGGTTAAATTTTTCAAAAATAAAAAACGTGACTCTTAAAACGGACGGGTTGGTTTGTATAAAAGATAGATCGGGATCGAGATCATTTCCCCAAGCCCAAGCCCAAGCCCAAGCCCAAGCCCAGGCCCAGGCCTCAGTCTTATGATATATACTAGACTCACTCTTATATATATACCCTACTCCCTCAAGAGAGAATGAGAGCATGTGGGACAAGTCCTCCACTCTCCTCCTTTCTCTTCCCACTTGCATCCTTAGACTTTCTAGTTTGGGCCTAGTTCCCTACTGGAAATTGACAGTTTTAGGGATTCCGAGGGCATAGAGTGACCAAACGGAGGGCTGTAAAGCACGGCACGACCCTCTGACCGATACGCTCGTTTCGAGCTATCACACGGCCCATTCCACGACACGCTCTAAAAAATCTAGCAAAAAAACAAACAAAAAACACGCTAAAAACTAGTCACAAGGCCTCCTAGAGAAGCTTTTTGACACCTTAGGGTATCAAAAGCACATGCACTTACGCTCTAGGTGGGTGCTAGAACACGAGCATATTGAGGGTGCCTCTGTTCATACGGACACCCATTACCCATCCACGATAAGCTCTAGATCCTCAGCGGGGACACAAGGTAGCACCACCCAAGACCCTAAAATAGCCGCTAGTGATTCCTCCTCCGACTCAGAAATCATGGAAGCATACCCTACCCAAAACACTGAGAGAGAAGGCCATGCACCTCCCGAAGCTCCACAGCCTAGTACTAGTATGTTTAGCCGTTTCATGGAAACATTAGGTAGAGCTACTCGCTCGGAACCTGATGCAAATGAAGCACACGAAGGGGGTGGGGAAGTGGACTCTCCTTTCACATAGCACGTGGACCCCACACCCCCAAAGAGTGTCCATGTGGATATCCTACCAACTTCTTACCAAGAAGGCCCTGTTGAGCTGCCTCCTTCAGAAGTTCCCTCTAGAGTACCGTTGGTGACAAGTAAAACCACGAGGAGCAACATTGCTTCTACCTCACAAGAAACCGTTAACACGTCGACTCTAGAAGGATTGTTCATTAATGATCATTGGACATACGACCTCCACACTGAGGTGTTGACGGATCTACACTCTGGCCACGCCTACCATGTAGGATGGATAGAGATTGTACAATCCACCTCTAGTGCCACGAGCATCGAAGATCAACAGAAAATGATCTGTAATGTTATCCATGGCATTATTCAATCAGAAAGGCAAAACCGAGGGGTAAATATACTCTCAACTGGCCCCATGAGATTTCTGGATACGAGCAAGGCTCAACAGCCTACTCTATCACAAATGGAGACTCCTCTAATGAGCCCCATGGACCCATCTTACGTCATTTCGCCTGGGGTCTCTATGCAATCTGAGCCTCCGAGCGACAACTTTAGCTTCCCTAACTTGGCTCAACCCTCTATTAAGGAAAACCCAGTGCTCACTCCAGGGATAAGCCTGACAGAGAATGTACCGATGACATCTACGGTTAGCGCAGTGCCACTACCTAGTGTTGTAGTACCTAATATGGGGCCTCGACCATATGTGCCTCTAGCCCCTTATGCACACATGGCCCCCACACCTCCAATTGTACCACTTGTTTACGCTCCTCGAGTGCCTCTCCCTAGCCCTTATCCGAGTGGACCTATGCCCGGTTATGTTCCATATCCTGCATCATCCACACATATGCCAAGACCGGCACCCGTCCCTCTCCCACATATGATTCCAAGAGTACCTCCACCGGCCCTGCCTCCTCACATAGGTGACTTGGCAGCGTTTGCTCAAACCATAGGTCGATCTATCGCGGAAAATATGCGTCACGCATCTGATAGAGAGCCTAGAAGTAAGTAAGGCAGTACAAATTGCCAAACTCACGCAAAAATTCAATGGGGACGAAGATGCTAGGAAACACATTGAAGTGTTTGAACAAGTATGTGATTCCTAAGGGGAACGCAACGAACTACATAAGTGCAATGCCTTAAGCTTGACATTAAGTGGGAAGGCTGGAGATTGGTATAGGACCCTAAGGGTGGACGAGAAAACAATCTACCCTACCCTTCGAAGGTTGTTTCTAAAGGAGTACATACGAGAAGGTGTGCTTTGGGGTGTAGTATCTCAGCTACAGAAGGCCGAACGTAAGGAAGGAGAGTCAGTAAGGGACTTCATTAGTCGTCTAAAGAACTTAAACTCTCGCTGCCCTGTAAATGAGCGCTTCAACAATAACCAACTGCTTGATCAATTCATTCGAGGGTTGAGGAATGAAGGAATCTATAATGGACTAGTGATTAGAGGTATCACAACCTGGGAAGATGTCACTGCCAATGCAATCCAATTAGAGGACAACTTGATGATAGCAGGCATGAGGGTGTCTACTGACACGAGATCCACTAGCTCACAAGCCATTGAGTATGAACCCATGACTGCAAAGCCCATTGCCAATGAGCCAAAGGTATTTGAGACATTCTTGACAGACCTCACCAAGGCAATCCAAGAGTCTCTTAAGGATAATCGACCCCCTCAAAATAGTCACATGTATCCAAGAAGGGAGCAACAATGGTGTTCCATTTGCTTAGGTCCACATAGCACTAGTGAGTGCCCTACGTTTAGAGTAAAATTTAATGGAACTTGCAACGCATGTGGTCGGTATGGTCACCAAGCTAAGGATTGTTTAATGATCAAACGTATGATGGCAAATAGACCACCTGTAGCCTGGACGGATGCGCCTCGAGCTCCTGTATTGATGCCTATTCCACCTGTTGAGCAACTACCGCAACACATGGTCCCTAGATCTCAAAATGTTGTACAAGCTACACCGCTACCACCTCCTGTGCTAGGACCGCAGCCCCCGCATCCAAGAGTCGCCCCTATGAACCAAGTGGGTTGCGAGCCATCAAATGCTTATCCAGATGGCTGTGAGGAGGAAATAGACACTAGTATTGCCTACGGACTTGATGCATTGGAAGAGTGTCCTATATACTACATGGAAGATTGTTGGGGGCAAGTCAAGCCGGTTTATCAAGCTGCTGCTCTCGCATCCAGAGGTCAAAATATCAACACCCAGGCTAGGAGGCCACCTCTTCAATGCTACGAGTGTGGTGGACCACATCGAGCAGCGGAGTGCCCTATTAGGCTGCAAAAGAATGCTGCACAGATGCAAATGAATCAAGGGAGCACGTCTGCAATGCCAATACTCACATGTAATCGTTGTGGCATAGATCACTTGATTGCCCAATGTCCCTATAACCCAAATGCGCCTAAAATCACACCCCTGAATTTGGTCGAAATTGCTAGTGTGACATCGCCAATACCACTCGTCGCACCCGCTTATGCGATTACACGGTCCATGCTTCAAGGGCCAGGCCATATCCTCGAAGAGAGAGATACCGCGTCAGTTATCCAAGCAAAGAAAAAGAAGACACGAAGGAAGAAGTCGCAGAATACGGAAAATTCAAAGCCAAGTTCCAAAACAAACATAGGAACAGGAGATGACCCCGTGTATATGAATGACCTCGAGGATGATTCAGATTCAATCGAGACAATGGAGACTAGAACCAATACCACAAAGGGAAAGACCGACAAAGAAAACCGTAACATGGAACCAAATGAAAACCGAATAAGAGAAAATCATAAAGAGCCTCTGAAAACACCACAAGTGTTTCCAAATCCAATCCAAGACCCCCAAGATAAACCGCAGGGGCAAAAAGGGAAGAATCGTAAAAAGAAGATTGGGACGTACCCAAACCCTGTAGACGAGATTAAGCAGGTGAAACATCTAAGAGGTTTAGTGGAGGAGACTCAAAGGAAACTAGAACCAGAACCCATGCATGTCAAAATTCATGACACAGTGTTTCCCACGCAAGTTCATCCACCCCACATGAACCATAGACCGTTAGCCATATCTAGTATCATCCAAGAAGGGAGTGAGGACGGGACATCAGAAAGTGAGCATACACCTTTCTTGTTGGAAAGGATGTTTAACGAAGGAATACCTGATCCCATTGAGGAATATGAGATTCCATCCTCACCAGTTCCTAGTCAAGGACCTACACCCTGCAAAACGCCAATGAATGTTGCCAAACTAGTGGACTTCATGTCTTCTGAGGTCCGAACCACGATCAAAGCTGTATGGAGATCCTGAGTTATTCCTTGCACTTCGAGCATTCCTTAACGGAGAGCTATGAACGGGATTACTGCAGTTTGCGCAACCAAATAGGCCTGACTCGATTATGATTGATGAGGAAAATCATGTGCAATCACTTGACTTAGATGGACACGAGTCTGTGATCAAGGTACCCATTAACGAATTAGGGCAGTATTTTGAAGGCGACGAGTCTAATGCGACCCTACCCATCACTACCAAGGGATTAACTATAAAGGAAATTCTCGATGGTGGTGCGGGAGTTAGCATCGTTACAAAAGATTGTTGGGAATCCATGGGAAAACCCCGCCTCAGTGTTACTAACATTGTGGTAAAGATGGCAAATGGTACCATAGCCAAACCTATGGGGATGCTCAAGGATCTTAAGATCAAAGTTCTAGGACACAAGGTACGACATACGTTCATTGTAATGGATTTCTCTAAACACCTTATGTCATATGAAATGATTTTAGGACGACCATTCATGAGGGAAGCACAAATGGTTCATGATTGGTCTAAAAATCATTTCTATTTGCAATTCCAAGACTCTGTCCTTAGAGTGGATTTGGTGACTGGTAAGGTACACCCCTTAGGGAGTAAAACCATTATTGATCATCGCTCTGACACCACAATTCACTCGGCCCCACTACAATATTGTTACACTTGTAAGAAGGATACAGACATTGGCCAAGATTCTCCTTATATGGATATCCTACCTGGGATGACTGAGTCAGACAATGTGAATTGGGTCCACCTAGCATCAACCATAGACACTTGGGGAAATAGGGGGACGACCTGGGTAACACATAAGGGGGATGAAATGCCTATACCCTTAAATATGCTACAAGCAATGCATATCGCTTCTGACAAGACTCATCCTAATGTAACGAAGAAAACATACAAGTGGGTCCCTAAAGCTTCTTTAGTGACCATAGCTAGTGCTAAAAAACAGAAGCCTTGTAAGAAACGTACCACTCGCTCCAAGAAAAGTAAGAAAATGTTGCGATGGATCCCTAAACGACTATTGGAAGCCCAAGGCTACTATCAAGGAAATGATCAAATCTGGGTGCCAAAACGTAGATTGTGCTCTTACCTATCACCTGACCCAAGTGAGCCCAATCCCGTAGCTCCAAAACGAATCAATGATCGTGGAAAGAAAAAAATCACAGAATGCTACACACCCGCTCCCGAGCTAGTTTGGGTACCAAAGAAAGAACGATTTGTTCCACCTAGCTCAGGAAGGGGGGAGTCCCATGAAGCTTCTAGCTCCTCATCTAATACATCCATAGAGGTAAAAGCTTCTACACAGCCTCCATCTATAGTAGTGGACCTCCATGAAGCTACAAAAGAATCCACACCTCCCAGTGTTCAAGAATCACCTAATGAACCACTTCAAGTTCGATCCTGGGAGAGTACCTTACCACCCTTGCAGCTTGACGAGGCACCTAGGGTAATAGAAAACTACTGGCAAAAATCCTCACCTATTACCAACTGGAACAATTGGTTTCAAAGGGTGACAAGCTCATTTCAAACGGTATGATCTACCCAAGGAAGGGGGGAGTGTTTGCTAACATCAATCATTCACTCGCTCCCCTCTCAACCTTTCTCCCTGACCTCTCAATCACCAATCTTAGGGAATGTACATATAAAGCTTTATACTCACAAAAAAATAAATAAAAATAAAGAGCAAGAGCAATTAGCAAATGAGTATGCACAATAAAAGTCAAAACATCAACTCAGACCTACACATTCACATCGGGTACAGTGAAACAGAAACCTATGCCATAAAACACCTTTGATCCTCATCACTTGAGTGATGGAGGGTAGGTAAGATTAGTACGATAGGAGTGTTTCTGTTTTAAAGTTGAGAGATTAGCGAAGTTCTCTTTTCCCACTAATGTGCCTCCTGGAGGTATTCCTTTTGTTTCCTAGTGTGTACAGGAGCGTGTTGCTATTGGTAGGATTTGGACCTTCATGGAACCTTTCTCTCGTTCACACTTCAAATCAAGCGCGACCATCAACACAAACAGGTGTTTCTTGTCCATTAGCATTGCCCTTTATCTTTTTTGCATCTATGATTGTCTGCTTTAATTGTGATTGGTAGCATAATATTCAGCGCATTGGCTTAGTATCAAACATTTAATTCAATGTAATGTTTTGTCATAATCACTTGTCTAGGTGTAAAAATCAAGCAATCCGACTAAGCTAGTTTGACCAAGCTAGGTATTAGAAATCTTCTCTTAATACCATGGGGAATGCCTTCCTAATAAGAAATGGTTACTTAGGTTCTTAATCCGATTTAGGCAGCATTGTATGAAATGTACTAGGGCTTTCTAGTGGGCTTAACCCTAGTGACCTTTAGCTTAAGTATTATAAAGGGAGTTTACTAATGTGATGAGCCTGGGGAGGGTAACAATGTTATATGACCCCCCAAAGTTACAAAATTAAAATGCTGAAAATGAACAAACAAAAAATCAAAGTGCCACAATGTAAAATCTTACGCTGGAAGAGAAATCTCAGCTTGAATTGGTACTTCACTCACATGTATCGCCTATGGTACTAGAGCCCTAGAGGTTCCCAGTGTGGGCGCTTTTCCTTGAAAAGCAAAAAACCCAAGGCATACAAAATAAGCACCCACATCATAATTGAATCAATGTGAAAAGACTTTGGGGGGTCAAAGAAAAAGTAATCAGCCAGGCGATGATTTCATGAGAAATTCCTTTTATGGTAGCTTTACTACAAGGTTTTCTAGATATAGCCTCTAGTCAGCCATCGAACATGAATACTTGGCTCTCGCGATTAAACAACTTAATTGACCACAGAAAATTAAGAAGCTTACCCATGGTATTAATATTCGATCTCTAGTGCCTTTCGACCGTCAAATTAGCGACCCCAGACTTGTTTAATTTTCTACCTTTACATCTGTTTATGCATTTGATTACATTGCAATTTAATGTTCATTGCTAACAAATTGTTTGAAATTCTTTTACCAATCAATTTGTCTACCTAAAACTGCATATGCTTTTTAAGAGAATGCAATTACTGTGCCAATGTTGTTTGATTTTGCAGTGACTGAAGAAGGCTAAGGACATTCATCTCAAATGCTCTTCCACCTCGACGAACCAGCTTCAACTCAATAGCTTCCGAGGATGGAATCTACATCAGGAAGAGGGGCATGTTAACCCTCACGGCACATGGACACCCCATCACCTACGACGGACGTGTATTATGTATTTGGTAGAGTCAGGTACCGGGCTTGTCGGACCAATAGGAAAAGGGTAGGAGTGATCGCCGATGAGAGGCGCACTCTAACTGGGACATTCAAGGGATTAGTTGGCTAAGCATGGGCGCCCAAGTGTGAATGGGGTGAGCTCATATAAAAGCCAACTAAACCTAATTTTTACTCATTCTCTCATTTGTGCAATAGAAGAGTGCTCTTGCTCCATCTCGATCTTCTTCTTCTTCACCTCCTTGTGTGTGTGTGTGTGTGAGAGAGAGAGAGAGGGAGAGTGTGTGTGCGATCGAGCATTACGAAGGCACGACGGCGGCGAAGCGGTTGAGCGTGGCACGACTGCAACTTCTTCTTCATCGCGGCGAGGAATCCACCATGAAGGCGAGCGTAGAGCGGTGAGTGACACACCCTTTTCTTCCTTGAGCTTGCTAGTTTAGGCTTGTTGTGTGCTTGGAGCCGTTTGTGGCTCGCACACGGTGTATTTGCAAGTCCCTTGCTTCGACAGTGCGGCAAGGAGCGCACACCAAGCCAAATTGGAGGAGAAGCGTGAGCCTTTGGACATGAAATTGCACCCAAAACTACCAATTCATTGATGTTGGGGTAGATACAACAATGGTAGAAAGAATATCTTTTAGTCGCACTCACTCAACTAGCTCAAGATTTTCTATGCACCAAAGTGATGGTGTATAGAAAGCTTTCTCTCTCCTTACAAACCAAGATACAACTGGCGTGTGCTATGCTCAATCTAGTGTGCAATGGTGTAGAGATGCCTTTTACAAGGAGCGATGGGTTCTATTGATTGGTTTTTGGAAGCTTTGATTAGGATTAGTTCTAATCAATTTTATTGACTAAAAAAGAGATTAGGAAATATTTTGATCTTTCAAATGGGAGTGGGTCTTCCTTATCCCTTAAGCCACATGGATGTGGGCTCAAGGGGAAGAATTATTGAGAGTGAAAGGAGAGAGAGGTGAATAACTTGGAGGTGCCTACTCTAGTATATAGTAGAGGGTGCAATTTACAAGAAGGGTTAGTTGTTAGTGATCACTAGAAAATGTTAGTAGCATATTTAGAAAAGTGATGATGACTTGATTGTCGAGGAACCAAGGGTGAATGAGGTGGATGAGCTCTTGAGATTGGTGAAACCTCCAAGAATTATGGACTCACCCTTATGAAAATGACCACCGGTTCTTCTTCTTCTTCTTCTTCTACTTCTGCTTCTTGCGCTGCCCTCACGGTTGATCTCCATGATGAAGATGAGGATTATTGATGAAAAACCCCTGATTTGCAGAGGTTATGCAAGGATAAAGTGCTAAAAATTCATGCCTTTTAGAGGAGTTAAAATGAAATTGTAATTTGGGGGTAGTAGAGAGCGGTATGAGAGCATATGTGTATGTAGAAGGCTATGGTGGTAAGAGGGGAAGGAGAGATGGTGAAGAGGGTGAGAGGGGAATGGAAATTTGTAAATTTGAAAGGATGATGGAGAGGGGATGAGTGTGTATGTGGGTGGGAGTGTGAAAATGTGAGAGAAGAGTGAGAGGATCCTTGTGTGCATAGAACAGGCAGACTGGGTCGCACCAAACAACTCACCATAATTCATGCTTTTCTCCAAAAATGTTGAAATATTTATGTAAAATAATTCAGCTCATGAGCTACATTTTGTATGTTGACAACTTTTGCTGATTCGGATGATAAAAGGGTGCCAAAATTCACCCAAAAAGCTATGTATTGTGGGACTGCAAAGGTGCTTCTGTGGGACCCTTTTTGGTTGAATTCTCCTTATACATCCAAAGGTGAGCCCCCCATGAGCCATGCGATGACCTTAGGAATCCAAGTGGCCCTTGCCACATGCATGGATGATGAATTTTTAAGAATAAAAAACAATTGTACATGATAGACCTAGTGCTTGGATTTTTTCTAGCCCTTGTCTTTATGAGCACATGGTATATGGAAACAAATGTGCATGACTCATGAAGGAATATCATGATAGGAGTATTTTATTTTGTTTTTGGATGAAAGAGGAAAATATGCAAGAGAGAAAATATCTAGTGAAAGTGAGTGACAATGTGGAAACAAATTTTGACTTCCACGAGGGTGCGGGATGAAATGCATGGGTTTATTTTGTAAAAATAAATATTATGGGGTATGTACACATTAACATAGAAATATTTCATGCCCTGAAAGGATGCAAAAAGATTTAGAAAAAATGCACACTTAGGTCTACATATTTACACAATTACCGAATAAATTGAGAAAATAATGCTATGCTTAGGTCCTTTATAAGAAATATATTATACACGAATAGGACCATAATATATATTTATTTATTTATTTATAATTTTTTAACCTAACCTGATGACTAGCTCCATGAAGATTTTTTAGAAAATTTGAAAAAGAGTCCTAACACACACACGCCTATGTACAATGCAAGAGCAAGCTTAGCCATCGTGCTAAGGTGTTTTTATTGTGTGAAGTGGCTCATTAAACAAAAATTTTGAGAGCCTAAAAACGGCTATCATTCAGCCCTCCCCCTGGATGATGGTATATTCATGTACCATCGTCCGGTGCACATTGGAATGCTAATTGCGGGTGGTTATGTAGTGCTTCGTCCATCATTCCTTTGTCCCTTGTTACTTTTTCATTTTGATGTTTCACATATGAAGAGCATGATTTTTCTTGATGGGAGAGAGAGAAATAGTAGTAGCATATCTCCCTACACTTCTCCTTGCATTGTTGGTTCTTTAAGTTCTTTGGAAGGAGGCAGCTTAAATATGGCTTTAGTTGGTAGCCATTTACCTTCTTAGCATGCTCCTTTCCATCCAAATCCACAAGCTGATAGTAGCTAGAGTTGAAGATCTTCTTGACAATGTATGGTCCCTGCCATCTGGTCTCGAATTTGGCATCAAACCGATTATCAAGTTGATTGTCATACCTTAGTACAAGGTCTCCCTCTTTGATACCTTTGTCTTTGACCTTTTTGTTGAGCTTTTCCATTCTAGTTCTGCTAGGGTGAGAAGGAGATCTTCCCATGTTGCTTCTTCTCCTTGTGCCACCTTTCTATGAAGTCGCATTGTTGGAACGTTGAGCTCGATGGGTTGCAAAGCTTCTTGACCATAGACTAGGTGGAAGGGTATGAACTCTGTCGCTTCCTTGTAGGTAGTCCGATAGGCCGAGAAGTCATCTCATAGCTTTGTTTTGTTCTTTACCATCTTTCGGATGATTCCTGCAATGATGCCATTAGCCTTCTCTACCAAACCATTTGACTGAGGATAGTAGGGTGTGCTATGCCGATGTAGAACATGAAGCTCATCACAAACTTCTATGAGCAAGCCCTTCCTAAATCCTGGACCATTATCAGAAAAAATCTCCAAAGGTGTGCCAAATCTGCAACAAATGTGAGTGTACACAAACTTGCTAACTGTCCTCTCATTTACTCTTGCCACACTTTGAGCTTCTACCCACCTAGTCATGTAGTCTATGGCCACCAAGATATAAAATTTTCCATTTTTAGTCCTAGGCAATGGACCCATAGCATCAATGCCCCATTTTTCAAACGGACCATTTGCAAGGACTAACTGACGTGGACCATGTAACAGGCGCTTGTTTCCATTAATCTGACAATTGTGGCAGCTTTTACACCAATGTTGAACATCAATGTGCAAGCTCGGCCAAACATACCTGGCAAGAAAAATCTTTTTTGCAATGAGTTCCTATGCAAAATGACCACCAGACGCTTCCTCATGCAAACCTTCAAGAATGGTTGGAATCTCCTTGGTTGTCGGTATTCTCCTACAAACTTGATCTTTTCCCCTTTGGTAGAGGGCACCTTCAAAAAACAAACATGAACTCGCCTTCTTAATGAGCCTCTGCTTTTGATCCTTTGTGAAGCCCTCTGGAAACTCACCCTCTAAAATGTAGCTCACAATGGGAGCCAATGCCTCCATCCCCTAATACCTTGGTTGCTTTCTCACTGTTGCTGCCATGATGACCTGCACTTCACTCTCCACACATGCATCTGCATTTTGGGCAAGCAAATCAGCATCTTCATTTTGTTTCCTAGGAATATGATACAATTGTACTTCTTCAAATTGATTGAAGAGTTTACGGATGGCATGAACCTTTTGCCTTATCCTTTCATTCTTACAAGCCCAAATACCTAAAATTTGCTTCACAATGAGAAGTGCATCCCCTTTTACCATGACACGCCATATCTTTTGAGAAACACACATTTGCAAACCATGGATTAGTAAGTCGTGCTCTGCTTCATTGTTGCTCGTGGAACCGGGAAAATTCACATGCTCTTTCATAACAACCTCACCATTTGAATCAAGCAACACAAGCCCTCCCCTTGATTTTCCTGTAGCCTTCTTAAATGCTCCATCAAAGAACAAGGTGAATGCATTAGGTAAATGCCTTGGTGGTGGTAAGGGTAGGTTTTTTACTTCAGGCACCTTGATTTTCCTTTCATTCACTCTATAGGTGAGAATCCCTGCTAATTGTGCATATACACTATCTTCTACTCTAAAAGAGTATTGGAACTCTTGCAATTCCATGATCCATTTTGAAATCCTGGGACTTAGTGTCATTTGAGATGACACCCAAGGAAACAAGTTTTCAGTAGTGATTATGATAAAGGGTTTTTGTAGGAGGTAGGATCTAAACTTTCTCACTACAAAGACAAGAGAAAGCATCATAGATTCTGCTTCTGTGTAATCCTTTTCAAGTGCATTCAGCTAGCAAAGTAGACATGCCGCATCCTAGTGTTATGAGGATCTTGCTGCAACAATACCGCACCCAATGTCTCTTTACCCACACTTGAGCTAACAAAGAATGTAAACTCCCAATGTGGAGGCATGAGCGTCGGTAGTTCCGCCAAAACCATTTTTATACAAGAAAAGTACCCTTTGAGCTCATCATACCATGCAAACTCTACATGTTGTGTCAACTTTTGGAGGGGGTGAAGTAACTCCGATGCCAAGTGAATGAAGTGTGACATCTACTTCACCTTTTGAATAAATGAAATTACCTCCTTAAGACTCTTTGGTGATGGTAGCTCAATGAGAGCTTTTGCCTTTGCTGGATCCACCTCAATGCCTTTGGAAGAAACCTTGTGACCAAGCAAGATCACTTCATCCTCACCTATGTGGCACTTGTCGAGATTGAGTTGACCTCCTATATCATATAGCTTCTTCAAGACTTCTTCTACCTTATGTAGATGCAATGATTTAGAGCTATAGATGCAAAAATTATCTATGAATACTCTAATAGACTTCCCAAAGAATGCTTGAAACACCATGTTCATGAATCGTTGAAACGTTGCTGGAGCATTTGTCAAACCAAATGGCATGACTCTAAAAGCAAAACAACCCCAAGGAGTGATGAAGGTTGTTTTTCATTGATCCTCCAATGCAATACCTATTTGAAAGTAACCAGAGTAGACATCACATACCGTGTACTTTTATTTACCTACTACCTCATTAAGAATCTCATCTTGAGATGGGAGGGAAAAGTGATCCCTTTTTGTTGCCTCATTGAGCGGACGATAATCAACACATACCCTCCACTTGCCATTGTTTTTCAGGGTGACCACAACTCGAGAGACCCACTCAAAATTCTCTACGAGGTAGATGAACCCTGCTGCTAGAAGCTTCCTCACCTCTTTGAGTAGTGCTTTCTCTTTGATGACTCCTAACATTCGTAGCTTTTGTGCTTTAGGTTTGGCCTCTGGCTTTAGCTCGATCTTGTGTTGAATGGCATCCACTCCTCGTACATCTGTGTAATCTTTAGCAAAAAGCCTTGGAAACTTTCTTAGCACATTTTTGAACCCCTCTCTTTCCCTCCAAGTAAGAGTCTTTGACAACATACCATCTAGCATTTCTTCTTCATGCAAACTTTGGTTCTCCTGAGGGCATACCTCTTTTAAACCTTGGCAAGATGTCTCTTCGTTATTTGGCCTAAAACTTACACCCATGACTTCAATGGATTACTCCTCCTCCGTAGTGCTACCACTGCTTTCTTCTTCCGAGGTGTCATCGGTCCAATCATCCTCGCTTTCACTTTGAGAAGATTCCTCCTGGAACCCCTCTTGACATTGCTCCTTCATGTCAAAGACAACCTTCTTGTGATTGTCATTCCTGCAAATCAACTTTCCATTTTCCCAATCTTGCAAAGCTTGCATCCTCATTAGCCACGGTCTACCTAGGATAAATGGATAGCCATTTCCCCTTGTAGACATAACATAGAAATCAACAGCCTTCTTAATGCCAAAAGCTTCCATAGAAACATTCTTACAACTCCCAAACACCTAGCCTTGCTATTATTTGTCATTTTCACTTTGATTTCAGGTGTCTCATGAATGTGCATTCCTAGTCTCTGCATAAGGTCCTCTGTCATGATGCAAATTTGTGCGCCCCCATCCACTAAACCCTTCCTAACTATTTTTCCCTTGATATAGAAATCTAGCATAGGTGTAATATCCTCATTCATTTGGGCATGTGCAATTTTAACAAGATGAACATTTTCTTTCGTCCTTCTCCTAGTGCTAACTACCTTTGTTAACTCCCTCCTAACTTGTGGGACAATGCAAGAAATTGAGGCCATGATATGCTTGGACCTTTACCTCTCATGTCCTCCATAAGGTTGTACGGATCCATACCATGTCCAAGAGGGAAGTCTTGGAGGTTGATGTGGCGCCAGGTCCTCTTGGCTTCCTTGGTTTCCTTTTCTTTCTTTCCTCGTCCATGGTCACTTTGTGATGTTACTCCTTCCTTTTCCTTACCTTTTCCTCGCCCACGTTTGATGTCATTTGCTTCAATGTCACCCTCTTTGGATTGTGTGACTTCTACAACATTGACATTTGGGTCACGCAAAGGTGGAACTCCTTCCACCCCTTATGGAGGTGGTCTTGGTCCATTTGGCCTTTGTAGAAGCCTCGGTTGTTGACCAGCTCCTTCACCTGCATTCATCACTGGGTAATTCAAGGTAGGTCTCCCTGGCTCCCCATGGGGCCAAGGACAATTATACATCCCATGTCCAGACTCTCCGCAATTACAACATTGCAAGACTCTCCTCGGTCGTGGATCTCGCTCTTCAGACTTCTTTGCTTGTCCGTTTGGACCTACAACTTGTGCAAGGTGAATTGACAGGCTGCTTAAAGATTCATTTAACTTCTCAATCACTTCCATCGTTACCTCAGGAAGCTCCCTAGATGTTGATGCTTGTGACTTAACTTTGGTTCTAAGACCTTCTATTGGAACCTCTCCCCTTAAGCACTTGAGTTTCCTATATTTCTCATCAAACCTAGTTTCAACTGCATCAAAGGAAGCAGGTGCACCGGCCTCTACTTTTACCTTAAGGTCGGGAAAGTGTCCCCGGCTATGAACCTCTCCTTCTTTAGAAATTCTACACCATCACCAGGGTTAGCAACATTTCGTATCCATAGAGCCCAAAGACGTAGAAACTCTTACTTGTACAAGTAGTAGTCATCTAAGTCTTTTTGCTTGTGAGAAACAATTTCTTGCCATAATTTTTAAGTGTTTTGGGGATCAAAGAAATATTTCTTGAAACGATTCAAAACTTCCGTGTAATTCCCCTTAACTTCCTCAGGCAAAGAATCAAACAAAGTGCTAGCATATTTCCTAAGGACTACCTCAAACATTTCTACACGTTCTTGATCAGTTACTATCTTCTTGATACCACAAGACATTTTGAAATTTGCTAAGAATAATTCTGCATCCTCCCCAGGCTCTCCCAAAAACAAGGAGTAGACACTCATTTGCCTAGTTGTATCCATGTTGCTGGTTTTACTCAAAATTTTCTTTTTCTTTTTTTATTTATTTTTTTGCAAAATCAAATTTCAAAGTAGAATGAAAATGTAAACATCAAAGCTTAGATCGTAGCGAATCAATGGCAAAATGAACGGATTGACTGAGGCATTGATAGCCGCTACTTGCCTAGGTTCAAACATACAACGGAAAACACGTTGAGATTGTAACTTTGTGCCAGCTATTACATGCACGTTGTCAAGAGTTTTTTGGAGCAAGGGGTTGCGCATATGTACATACACATGCATGGTGCATCGAATAAAGGATTGTCCATTTTCCAGAGCCAGGTGGTTACGTGGGGCCCACATGTGTATAGGTAGGACAGGGTGTACATAGTGAATCGATTTTCACCATTACCAGTACCAGTGTGTTTCTTCTATAATAATGAGGATTTGGTAGCATGTAAAACTTCTCGAGGAAGCTATCCGCGGGCCGACGACATGAGGTAAGCAGGTGCGCCAGATGGAATCTAGTGGCGTCAGGAGGCTGAATGGGGTCAATACTTGCATGTGGATGAGTACGGACACAACGTGGGTGTTTTCTTGTGATAATTATGCAGAGAGGTCATCATGAGGACCATTTTTGTGCCACTTCACGTGGTGGTGGGATGCATTATTTGAAAAAGCTGAGTGCCAGGTGTGCGGATGGATGCAGCAGGGTGACAACTATGCACTGCGAGGTCAATTTTTTGGCCTGTTCGGGGTCCGTTGGAGGTCATCTAAAAGGCCAAGGGTGCCCAACTAATAAAGCTAAGTGTGGGAACTGAAAAAGTAGAGAGATAATATCAGAAAAAACTTGGAGAGAAGAGGAGGAACAGCCGCAACTGTGTTTTTGCTCATTTTGGAGCCTGTTTTGGTCGTAAACTGCTCGGATTTGAGCACTTTGACATTGCAGACTGGGGTTTTGGGCCATTCCGGACGCGATGACGCTGTCCATTTTGCCAAATTTCTCACTCTTTTTCTGCTGTTTTTCTGTGTAATCTTCTCCGGTGAGTGAAGCCTCTGCTTAACTTTGTGGTTGTATCTGGTGTATTTCTCAAATACTGTGTAAACTATTTGCCCCATTGGTGTTGGCCCAAGCTCATTTGTATCTAAACATCAAAAATTCTCCTCTTTTGAGCCAAGTTTTTGGGGGTGTGTGTGTGTGTGTGTGTGTGTGTGTGTGTGTGTGTGTGTGTGTGTGTGTGTGTGTGTGTGTGTGTGTGTGTGTGTGTGTGTGTGTGTGTGTGTGTGTGTGTGTGTTGGCAGTTTATGCATACATATACAGTCTATATTTTGGGTTCTTACTGCTCTACTTCTGGGGAAACTCTGCCACAATTTTTCCAAGTTATGATGGCTGGTTTTTTGGTCTTTTAAGCCATTTATGCTGTTATGCTGCTGAAATTTTGGCAAAATCAGAGGATAAGACAGGTGTGCTTTCTTGGGAGCTGCATGGTTGACTTTAATGGATGATCAAAATGGCCCTCAATTCACTCCTTTTCATTTAACACAAAGAATCCAGATAAATGTTCATATGTCCAGGAAGATTTTTTTCCAACAATGCATAGTCTTTATGTTTGGGCCAAGAAGATTAAGAGAGATCCTGGAATGTCCTTTGCCTGTTGAAAACTCATATGATGTGCATGTGTTTGTCCTTATCTAAAGTTAAGGTCCAATGAAGTTTTTGGGAATTGAGTCAGTCAAAAGTTTTGGGTTCTTGCACGTGTGTTTGAAGGGGTTCTCAAAGCATCGTAACTTGGGTAGCCATGGCTTTCTCTTATCCGGAGTTTCATGGAAGAAGCGCTGAAGATGTGGAAGACTTTTTGGAAAAGATGGAGGTTGCCTGCATTAGCAACCAGATTCATGACCCAGCGCAGATGTTACGTCTTCTCCAAATTTTTTTGAAGAGTGATGCACGAGTTTGGTCCAAAGCATTTGAACAGGAGTTGCGTGGGGCTGATCCACCCGTAAGGTTGAGTTGGGACAATCTACGGCATGGGTTGGAAGTGGAGTTTGTGAAGATAGAAGATACTGACAAGGTGTGGCAAGAAGTACAGGCTTTAGTGCAAAAGGAAGGTGAACCAATAGATGCGTACATACGTAAGTTCTCATTGGCATGGGAGAGGATGTGCAAGGCCTTAGCACCACAGGTGCCCCCACCTGACATGATGAAGAAGGACAGGTTTTTGGCTGGTCTTTGGGAGAATATACGTTGGAGAGTGGAGCTAAAGAAGCCTAGGACATATGAAGATGCACTAGAGGTAGCAAGGAACAAAGAGTGGAAGCTGAGAAAAATGAGCCAGCTAGGAGTAGAGTCTTTGCCCATGAGGTTTGAGTTTCAGCCTATGGATTCTTTACAAGGTCGCATGCCAGGGGTTCATCATGAACCAATGGTTTTTGTTACTCCTCAGGTTATGCCAGTAGTGGTGACTACAACAGTGCAAGATGATGGGCTAAGGCAAGACATGAGGCAAGTCGTAGATTTAATGAAGAATCTCAGCCTAAACATGCTAGGTCAGGTGGGAAATAATCGAGGTCGAGGGAGGTTTGCAAATCAGCCAGGAGGTGAAGAAAGACCCAGGAATGGTGGTGGACAAAGCAATGGTAGGTTTTGGAGGCAGACGCCCACATGTTACAATTGTGGAGTGTTGGGCCACATCAGCCCGCAATGTGATAAGCCACCAAGGATGGGGGGGGACATGTATCCATTTCCAAGACAGGTGATAACTAGGTCCAATGATTATGGCATCGAAATTAAGGGAGATGAAGGAACCAGTGGATTAACCCAAGAGGAAAAGGGAAAGACAAAAGTGCTAAGTGTAGTCACCTTGGAGAAGGCACCAAAGCTAGAGGAGACATTAGTGATGCCTATTGGGAAGAGGACTACAGAGGATAAGGAAGGAACAAGTGCCCCAGGTCCTAGTAAGAAGAAGGGAAAGAGTCATGAAGGCGAGGATGTCAAGGCCAAGAGGAAAAGGAGGGCTCGTCGCGCAAGTTTCATGTTTCAGATTTCCACTAGGGGATGGGCAATTAAGCACTGACTTAAAGGAGGATCTGACGAGCAGGACATCAGATGTTACTTTTGGGCAGCTTATAGAGATGGTGCCTAAGCCAAAGAGACAATGGAAGAGGATGGTTAACCCAATGGAGAAAGAGCCAGAGAGAGGTTCAGTGAAGGTGTTGGCGATGGATGAGCTACCAGACATTTTCCCAATAGTAGATGTGTGGCACAAAAGGAAAAATCTAGGACAAGGTTATGTGGATGGTGGAGCTCAAATATGTGTCATAACACACTCATGCGTTGAGAAGATAGGTCTTACAGTGACTGGGGTGTCAGGCTTTTGGATCAGATTGGAAAACCATCAGAAAGTAAAATATTTGGGTGTTGTAAAGAGCTTAGAAGTGGAGGCATATGATGCAAAGGCGGTGGTTGATTTTCATGTGATGCTAGGAGGGTTGGGAGCATATCCCATTGTATTGGGCAAACCATGGTTACGTGCAGTGGGAGCTGTTCAAGATTGGAGACTGTTGAGATGTCGAGCTCTACACCTTGAGCTGGCATCCACTACGGGTCTTGGCCGCTTACGGCATTTACTCACTGGCGCGTTAGGTGACCGACACGGAGGATCTCTGCCAGTGATTCTACAGCTGGACTACACTTATAGTGCCAGCCTAGTACGCTTCTAGCGAGTTCACACTTAGTGACCGCATGTACATATGTGCTACTTTTCAGCTTTAGCACTTAGTCATTTTGTACTCTCTTTTCTGTGAAGAAGAAGAAGAAGCTTTCCATCTCTGTGTGCTTTGTGCTTGTCTTGTGTAGCTCTCTTGCATCCTCATTCTTTACATGGTATCAGAGCCTGGTGCAAGCAAGAGAGCAAGAGCATCACAATCCCTTCGTTCGCAATCCATGACCAGATGCCGAAGGCGCCTCGCGCAGCGAAAAAAATTTTAGGGGTTTTTCGCACAAGTTTCTGAACAGGTCTCCAAAGTGCAGTATACAGAGATTTACTGTACAAGTACAGTGGTTGTATGTACGCTTGATTGTGGACACTCGTTGAGTGTAGAAAGCGTTACAGGAACCACGATAGCAGGTTCAGCAGATTTGCAGGTTTTTGCAGATTGCAGCTATTTTGTCTTAGTGCTTCAAGATGTCTGACGGTTTCAGTCAGATTGTTACTGAGAAGCTTGAGAAAAATAACTACCCTGCATGGAAGTTCAGAATAACAAATTTCCTAAAAGGAAAAGGTTATTGGGACTATGTAGAAGGAGACAATGAAAAGGAACCAGAGTTTCCCGAGGCAAATGCTACAGCAGAACAAAGGAAAGCTTTGAGGGACTGGCAACAAGGCCAGAGCAAAGTGATGTATTGGCTTTCTATGAGCATCACAGATGGCATGATGGGCTATCTACAGGATGCTGAAACCCCCGCCATTGCATGGAAAAACTTAGGCAGAGTGTTCGAGGTGAACACCAAGGCCAGGAAGCTTCAACTAAAGTCGGAGCTAAATCAGGTTAAGAGGAACAACCTCTCAATCAATGATTATGCCTTGAAGATCAAGAGTATCATTGAGGCTCTTGGATCTATTAAAGTCTCAGTGGAAGATGATGACATTGTCCGTGCATGCTTGGATGGTCTAGGAGATGAGTATGTACATTTTAGGTCTTCCATGAATACAAGAGACGACATCCCCGTGTTCCAAGATTTGATTTCTATGCTTATTCTTGAGGAGAAGAACCTTGACACATCTTCTTCTCATGGCAGAAATAATTCTGAACAGGCCTTCTATTCTAACTCCAACAGAGGTAGAGGTAGAGGTCGTGGTCGAGGCCCAAGGGGTTGCAGGGGCCAATTTCTGGAATGGCAATCAAATCAAAACAATACAGGTGGCAGGGGAAACCAGTCTCAAGGCAGGGGGAGTCAAAGAGGTCGTGGTGCAGGATCAAGCAGGCAGCAACATACTCCAGATAGTAGAGAATGTTGGACTTGTGGTGAAAGAGGTCACATGTCACGTGACTGTCCAAAGGGAAAAGCAAGTAGAAAGAGAGAACAGGGCAACTATGCATCTACTAGCAGAGATGGAGATGACAGCAAAAACGAGCGCATGTTTGTTATGCAACATGTAATGAATACAATGACTGCAGAGAATTCCACCCAAGATGATGTTTGGTATGTGGATTCAGGTGCCTCTAATCACATGATGTCTCGTGGAGAGTGGTTTAGAGATATGCGCAAACCAGATGTGTCAGGCTATGTGCAGACAGGAGATGACACAGCTCACCCCATTGCTCATGTAGGGGACATACCTCTAAATACGAAGAGTGGGAAATCAAAGTACTTAGCAGATGTACTTCATGTCCCAAACATTACAAAGAATCTTGTTTCTGTTGGACAAATGGTTGAGCAGGGTTTGCAGGTTCACTTCAATCCAAATGGCTGTTATGTAGAAGATTTCCAGAATGGCTGTAAGCTGATCACAGAGGGCAAATGTGTGGGCAGAATGTTTACGTTGAATGTAGACATGCCTGAGGTAAAAGCTGCATTATTTGCACAGGGCACAGGTGTTGTGGCTGATGTTGACATTTGGCACAAACGCATTGGCCATGTCAATGAGCAGAGATTGCGCAGCATGCAATCAAAACAGATTGTAAAAGGTTTGCCCAAATTCAAGGTGGATGGTATGCATAAAGTGTGTGCAGCATGCCAGTTTGGAAAACAGTCAAAGGGCTCATTTCCACATGAGCGCAATGTATGTAAAAAGCCACTTGAGGTGGTGCACACAGATGTTTGGGGTCCAACCGATACTGCAAGTATACATGGTTGCAGCTATTATGTCTCTTTCATTGATGACCATACAAGGAAAGTATGGGTCTACTTCATGCGTAACAAAAGTGAAGTGTTTGGTCACTTTCAAGACTTCAAAGTCATGATTGAGAAGGAGACAGATATGCAAATCAAGACATTGAGGTCAGATGGAGGGGGAGAGTACTTCTCCAATGATTTTTCAGATTTTCTGCGAATGCATGGTATACACAGGCAGTTTACATGCAGATATACTCCACAGCAGAATGGGGTCGCAGAAAGGAAAAACAGGCACATTGCAGAGGTTGCACGTGCATTGATGAATGAGAAGAACATGCCTCATCATTTCTGGGCTGAAGCTGTAAATACAGCTGTGTACATTATGAACAGGACACCTACAGCTGCGGTGCATGATGTAACACCTGAGGAAAAGTTTACAGGTACAAAGCCTGATTTGGCACACTTGAAAGTGTTTGGCTGCATAGCTTACGTGCATGTACCAGATGAGTTGCGTAGGAAATTGGATCCTAAAGCAGAGAAATGTATTCTTGTGGGATATTCCCTTGAACAAAAGGGGTATAGGTGCTACAATCCTACTACACGAGAATTACGAGTGAGCAGAGATGTAGTCTTTGATGAGATGAGCAGCTGGTACAGTAATGCACATGGCACTATTGGGGCTGATGTAAAAGATGATGTGGTTGTACAAAATGTGAGGCCACAGTCACAGGTTTTGAGTGGACCACAAGAGTCCTCTTCTCGTGGCTCTGTTGAGAAACCATGGAATGGTAGACTACGTACGTAGGTTACTCCACCAACAGGTACAGGGAATGTATCACGAAAAGGAAAGGAAAAGGTTGATGAACCTCCCTTTATGGTTGATGCATCATCAGGTTTTTCACATGTAGACATGGATTCAGATGGTTCTGAACAAATTCTTGATGAGGAATTTGGAATTCCGGCTGTCAGGACACCTGGTGTAAGGAAAGTACAAGAAGATGCTAGAGGGAAAAGGAGTGACCCAGGACCGCGCAGATCTAATAGAGTCAGAAATCCAGTTCATAAATTGACTTATGATGGGTATCTAGCGCATCACCAAGCCTACATGGCTAAGGTGATACAGGATGTGGAGCCCACATGTTTTGAGGATGCAGTTGGAAATGTGCATTGGGATGATGCAATGAATGAAGAGATGGCTGCATTGGAAGCAAATGACACATGGGAGTTGGTGCCATTGCCAAGTGGCAAGAAAGCTATTGGCTGTAAATGGGTGTATAAAACCAAGCATAAGGCTGATGGTAACATTGAGCGTCACAAGGCAAGGCTGGTCGCAAAGGGTTATGCACAGACGTATGGCATAGACTATGAGGAGACCTTTGCTCCAGTGGCAAAGATGACGATAGTGAGAGCTGTCATAGCAGTGGCTGCATCTAGAGGATGGATTATGAATCAAATGGATGTAAAGAATGCCTTCTTGAATGGTGAGTTGCAAGAGGAAGTGTATATGGATCAGCCACCTGGTTATGTCGATCCAGGTTACCCAGATTATGTATGCAGACTTCTCAAAGCTTTGTATGGTTTGAAGCAGGGCTCTAGAGCATGGTATGACAGGATTGCCAAGTATCTTGTCAGTATTGGTTTTAGGAGAGCTCATGCTGATCATTCACTCTATGTACATGAGAGTGATGTGGGGATTGTGGTCATTACCATATATGTAGATGACCTTATTATTGTTGGTGACAATGCTATGGAGATTGACCATGTGAAGGGTCTTCTCAAACAGGAGTTTGAAATGAAAGATTTAGGCGAGTTGCGCTACTTTCTTGGCATTGAAGTGATCAGGACTCCAGAGGGTGTATGGCTATCACAGAGACAGTATGCTTTGGACATGTTGTCAAAGTATGGTATGGCTGATTGTAAGCCAATTTCTATTCCCTTGGATGTGAATGCAAAGCTGAGTGCAGAGAAGGGTGATGTTGTTGAGGATGTCAACATGTACAGGAAGATTGTGGGTAGTCTAATCTACTTGACTATCACGAGGCCAGACTTGAGCTACACAGTAGGCTTGGAGAGTCAGTTCATGCAACTTCCGAGGAAGCCACATTTGGATGGAGTACGACGCACACTTAGGTATGTGCAAGGTACTCTTGACTACGCATTGTTCTATGCAGCAGATGCACCATTAGCATTGTATGGGTATACAGATGCAGATTGGGCAGGTAGCATTGTTGATAGGAGATCTACGAGTGGCTTCATGTTCTCTTTTGGGAGTGCTGCTGTTACTTGGAGCAGCAAAAAGCAACCTACGGTTGCTTTATCGAGCACAGAGGCCGAGTACAGAGGTGCAGCAGTTGCGGCGTGCGAGGTAGCTTGGCTACGCACATTACTTGAGGACTTGGGAGTGCAGGTGGACCAGCAGATTTTCATCCATTGTGACAACCTCAGCAGCATGCAGTTGGCTAGGAACCCAGTGTTCCATGCCAGGACCAAACACATAGAGGTCCATTACCACTACGTTCGAGAGCGAGTGTTGGCGGGCGACATCGACTTGGTCTACGTCAGCACAGAGGAGCAGATAGCGGATATCTTTACCAAGGCCCTCATAGCTGAGAAGCTTCGACGTTTCCGGACTATGCTTGGACTCTGCGACATGCAGAGCTCGAGGGGGAGTGTTGAGATGTCGAGCTCTACACCTTGAGCTGGCATCCACTACGGGTCTTGGCCGCTTACGGCATTTACTCACTGGCGCGTTAGGTGACCGACACGGAGGATCTCTGCCAGTGATTCTACAGCTGGACTACACTTATAGTGCCAGCCTAGTACGCTTCTAGCGAGTTCACACTTAGTGACCGCATGTACATATGTGCTACTTTTCAGCTTTAGCACTTAGTCATTTTGTACTCTCTTTTCTGTGAAGAAGAAGAAGAAGCTTTCCATCTCTGTGTGCTTTGTGCTTGTCTTGTGTAGCTCTCTTGCATCCTCATTCTTTATAGAGACGTGGTACGATTAGCCTCTATGGAAAGACAGGTTCCAAGAAGCTATATAATATGGACACAAGGAAACGATTGGAGGAGCTTTATGAAGATGAAGATGAGTCTAGTGATGAAGACTATTCCACAGTGACTGATGAGGACAGTGATAGTACTACCAGCAGTGATGAGGATGCTGATGTTACATTTCTTTTGATGGATAAAGAAATCCAGGAGTCTGGTTTAATTGCATTTGCGAATGAGGGTGAAGATGAAAGTGAATGGCCTTATGAAGGGGTTTTTTGGTGATGCAAACCAAGGTTGAGTTGTCAAAGAAGCAGGAATTGATGACACAAATGATCAGTGGAGACCTCTCAATTATGGAGAAGGAGATATATTTGCACATACAGGTCTATGCCAAATTAATTGATGATTTTCTTGATGCAAAGTTGATATATGGCATCTCTACAAGTTTTCCTTGGGAACCAGGTGGAACCTTGATTAAGCTTTTGATGTGGGGAAGGCAAAGTGTTTTTGTGTGGGATCCAGGTGGAATGAGCATCTACTAGTGTTGTTGCTGCTGAGCATGAATGCTCTAGCAGGCTAGGGGATGGGCAAATTATGTCATGAGTTTTTTGGAGCAAGGGGTTGCGCATATGTACATACACATGCATGGTGCATCAAATAAAGGATTGCCCATTTTCTAGAGCCAGGTGGTTACGTGGGGCCCACATGTGTACAGGTAGGACAGGGTGTACATAGTGAATCGATTTTCACCATTACCAGTACCAGTGTGTTTCTTCTATTAAAATGAGGAGTTGTTAGCACGTAAAACTTCTCGAGGAAGCTATCCGCGGGCCGACAACATGAGGTACGCAGGTGCGTCAAATGCAATCTAGTGGCGTCAGGAGGCTGAATGGGGTCAATACTTGCATGTGGATGAGTACAGACACAACGTGGGTGTTTTCTTGTGATAATTATGCAGAGAGGTCATCATGAGGACCATATTTTGGGGCCATTTCACATAGTGGTGGGATGCATTATTGGAAAAAGCTGAGTGCCAGGTGTGCGGATGGATGCAGCAGGGTGACAACTATGCACTGCGAGGTCAGTTTTTGGCCTGTTCGGGGTCCATTTGAGGTCATCTAAAAGGCCAAGGGTGCCCAACTAATAAAGCTAAGTGTGGGAACTGAAAAAGTAGAGAGATAATATCAGAAAAAACTTGGAGAGAAGAGGAGGAACATCCGCAACTGTGTTTTTGCTCATTTTGGAGCCTGTTTTGGCCGTAAACTGCTCGGATTTGAGCACTTTGACATTGTAGACTGGGGTTTTGGGCCGTTCCGGACGCGATGGCACTGTCCATTTTGCCAAATTCCTCACTCTTTTTCTGCTATTTTTTTGTGTAATCTTCTTCGGTGAGTGAAGCCTCTGCTTAACTTTGAGGTTGTATCTGGTGTATTTCTCAAATACTGTGTAAACTATTTGCCCCATTGGTGTTGGCCCAAGCTCATTTGTATCTAAACATCAGAAATTCTCCTCTTTTGAGCCGAGTTTTTGGGTGTGTGTGTGTGTGTGTGTGTGTGTGTTGAGTGGGCAAGTGGGAAGTCTCTCTCCTCTCACTCCATTGGTGTGTTCCCTGTCTCGGCCAGGTGGATTGTGTAAGCCGAGTGGTGCCCCATAGTGTGTGTGTGTATATCATTCCAAGAGTGTGTGTCGGGTCAGTATAGAGGCGCTCTGTGTGTTTCCATCCCGCTCACAACGTCTTGTCTAGCCAAAGGAATGAATGTACGATACAAGTCCTCTTGATTCATTAGCCTAGCTAAAACAAGATAAACACATGCACATCAAAAGAGACATTATAGTCTACAAGTGGGAGTATAATAGGATTTGGGGATTGTAGAATATCTCTTAATGCTTAAGCACCAAAGAGGAATACAATACGTTGTTGAAAAAATATTTTTCTATCAATGCAAACATTTATCCTAATCCCTTGCACCCACTGAAACTGATGAAATTGAATTGCATGAGCAGGATTAGGAGGTGGTGGATTGTTCATGTAAACACAACTAGTTTTTGAAGACTTACCTTATTTATGCTAACACAACCGCTCCTCCTCAGGGGGGGCACCAAAATTGAGGCAGTCCGCGACGGGCAAGAAGAGAGGTAACCTCTAAACACCCCTCAAGGCTCCCGTGCTGCTCAATTAGGACTGGGGCAACCACAAGCACAACAAAACAACAAACCCACAGTCAAAACCCAACTACACAAGGGGCACCACCTAGTTTAAAAGCGAACTAGGATGCAAAAAAAAGAAGAATCATTAGAGCAATCCAAAATCAAGTAAGGACTTTACACTAACCCTAGCACCAATGGAACACTCTCACAGACTAAAACACGAGAGAGAGAGAGAGAGAGAGAGAGAGAGAGAGAGAGAGAGAGATGGTGTACAACGTAGCTTCAACCTTATGCTTTGCATAAGAAGGCACCTAGAGCTTGCGGATTCAAGTGACAAGATTTGGTTATAGCATCATTAGCACATTGTCTTAGGGTTATGGGAGCCCTCTCACCATCCACCCTTTCACAATGGTAGCCAACAAGCAATAGCCAATGAATCACAAGGACAAGCAAAAATACAACAACCTTCAATGAAACAAGTCACCTTATGAAGCTGAATGAGTTTGCCAAGCCAAATTGGAGGAGAAGAGTGAGCCTTTGGACATGAAATTGCACCCAAAACTACCAATTCATTGATGTTGGGATAGATACAACAATCATAGAAAGAATATCTTTTACTCGCACTCACTCAACTAGCTCAAGCTTTTCTATGCACCAAAGTGATGGTGTATAGAAATCTTTCTCTCTCCTTACAACCAAGATACAACTGGCGTGTGCTATGCTCAATCTATTGTGCAATGGTGTAGAGATTCCTTTTACAAGGAGAGATGGGTTCTATTTATAGGTTTTTGGAAGCTTTGATTAGGATTAGTTCTAATCGATTTTATTGACAAAACAAGAGATTAGAAAATATTTTGATTTTTTAAATGGGAGTGGGTCTTCCTTATCCCTTAAGCCACATGGATGTGGGCTCAAGGGGAAGAATTATTGAGAGTGAAAGGAGAGAGAGGTGAATAACTTGGAGGTGCCTACTCTAGTAGATAGTAGAGGGTGCAATTTACAAGAAGGGTTAGTTGTTAGTGATCACTAGAAAATGTTAGTGGCATATTTACAAAAGTGATGATGACTTGATTGTCAAGGAACTAAGGGTGAATGAGGTGGATGAGCTCTTGAGATTGGTGAAACCTCCAAGAATTATGGACTCACCCTTATGAAAATGACCACCGGTTCTTCTTCTTCTACTACTTCTGCTTCTTGCACCGCCTTCACGGTTGATTTCCACAATGAAGATGAGGATTATTGATGAAAAACCTCTGATTTGCAGAGGTTATGCAAGGATAAATTGCTAAAAATTCATGCCTTTTAGAGGAGTTAACATGAAATTGTAATTTGGGGGTAGTAGAGAGCGGTATGAGAGCATATGTGTATGTAGAAGGCTATGGTGGTAAGAGGGGAAGGAGAGATGGTCAAGAAGGTGAGAGGGGCATGGAAATTTGTAAATTTGAAACGATGATGAAGAGGGATGAGTGTGTATGTGGGTGGGAGTGTGAAAATGTGAGAGAACAGTGAGAGGATTCTTGTGTGCATAGAATGAGTAGACTGGGTTGCACCAAACAACTCACCAGAATTTGTGCTTTTCTCCAAAAATGCTGAAATATTTATGTAAAATCACGAGCTACATTTTGTATGTTGAAAACTTTTGTTGATTTGGATGATAGAAGGGTGCCAAAATTCGCCCAAAAACCTATGTATTGTGGGACTGCAAAGGTGCTTCTGTGGGACCCTTTTTGGTTGAATTCTCCTTATACATCCAAAGGTGAGCCCCCCATGAGCCATGCCATGACCTAAGAAATCCAAGTGTCCCTTTCCACATGCATGGATGATGAATTTTTAAGAATAAAAAACAATTGTACATGATAGACCTAGTGCTTGGATTTTTGCTAGCCCTTGTCTTTATGAGCACATGGTGTATGGAAAAAAATGTGCATGACCCATGAAGGAATATCATGATAGGAGTATTTTATTTTGTGTTTGGGTGAAAGAGGAAAGTATGCAAGTGAGAAAATATCTAGTGAAAGTGAGTGACATTGTAAAAATATATATCTAGTGAAAGTGAGTGACAGTGTAAAAAAAAATTCAACTTCCACTAGGGTGCGGGATGAAATGCATGGGTTTATTTTGTAAAAATAAATATTATGGGGTATGTACACACTAATATAGAAATATTTCATGCCATGAAAGGATGCAAAAAGATTTAGAAAAAATGCACACTTAGGTCTACATATTTATACAATTACCGAATAAATTGAGAAAATAATGCTATGCTTAGGTCCTTTATAAGAAATATATTATACACAAATAGGACCATAATATTTATTTATTTATTTATATTTTTTTAACCTAACCTTATGACTAGCTCCATGAAGATTTTTTAGAAAATATGGAAAAGAGTCCTAACACACACACACACACGCCTATGTACAATGCAAGAGCAAGCTTAGCCATTGTGCTAAGGTGTTTTTATTGTGTGAAGTGGCTCATTAAACAAAATTTTTGAGAGCCAAAAAACGGCTATCAATAGTAAGCCACCTACCTTGCGGCTTAAATACAAGAGTGATCCACTTACCTCTCTCCAAAGAGAGGATGCACTATTTGTAAAAAATTGCACCAAATTGGGAATGAGACCGTCATTCTTGCATTCTATCAGCCTTTTGTCTATCCATGCTGATGTTTCCTCTATATGTTATAGAGGCTAGCCATAGCCATAGGTTTGATGCATCCCATGCAAACACAATGCTGCGGTGTGGAGGAGTCTGGAACATCCTTAAAAGGTTGGCAACATATTGATCATCAAACTTACTTTGAACAACTCACATAAACTGGAGGCATTACCCATCTCCAAGTTTATAACACCTTTCAGTAGACTAGAGGCATTACCCATCTCTAAGTCTATGACACTACATAATAAAGTCTTGCTCGGCTGCCAAGCCTCTGGAGCAATATCCAACTCCAAACCTTCAGTCATACTTACCTCTTCCTTATGGTCCTCTAGTGAAACTTCCTTGATACAAGATTCCTTTACCTTGCTACATTGTCCTTGGTCCATGCTGGTGCACAGGCTTTCGTTTTCAAAGCCCTCCCCTTTGATTGATATGTTGTCCATCTTCTGCAAAGCCTTTCTAGCAGGTCGGTTTTCCTCTTCTCTTGTTTCTTCCATGCTCTTTGCATTCCTCTTACTCTGACGAGGCCTGATCAACACTTTACGCCTTCTTACCCTTACTGCCCAATGCTGTCGATTGATCGCTTTGGTGTCTATTCCATCCAGGGTAAAAGATGTACTCTCATTTGTAACACAATTTTCTTGACTTACCTCCCCCACTGGGGTAGCATCTTTTGATTCCTTAACTTCTTGTTCCACTACTTTAGTCCTTTGAACAAACTTCTCGCTTGATCCTTCTTCTGTTATCTTCATCTTGACCTCTTCTACAAGACTAATGATACTTGGTGTGCGGATACCAATTGGTGGTGGGTGTAGGATGAGTGTAAGTGGTGATTGTGGCAGTGGTTGCATCGGTGGCTGTAGGAATTGAACTGGTGGGGCTAGCTGTGGTTGCACGACTGGTGGTGGGATTTGAATAGGTGAGATTGGGTGCCTGGGCGGCGATGGTCTCGCCCTTGGTGGAGAAATCTGATTCTGCCTTCCTTCTCTATTGAAGTTCTACCTTCTCAGATGTGGGAAGTAGTACATGCCATGGCCGTCTTCCCCGCAATTATAGCAGTGGTACTCTTGGTTTTGACTTCGTTGTCCTCTCCCTTGTTCTGGATTTCTGACAGGTGCATGCCCTTGTTGTACGAGATGCACGGATAAACTCTCGAGTTGGGTAGTGATGCGATTGGGCAGGTCTTGCTGCTCTTCTGATGCCTCTTGGTTGGGCTCTATGAATGGCTATTGCAGTCACTGGGGTTAGTTGGATTGAGCTCAATTCCTCTGACTCGTTGACTCTTGCTTGCATGTGCAGCTTCTTGTCTTTAAGGCGGGCTACTTCTACTGCCAACTCATATGTTGCAAGAAACCTTCCCTTCACATTCTCCTTAAGCGGCGTCCACAGGCCAGCAATGAAACGGTCCTTCTTGAGGAAATTTGGCGCTCCTTCACCTTCCTCCAGTGAGGCAACCCATCTCTCCCACAAATCCACAAACTTGGAGTTGTAGGTGGCATACTCTAACAGACCTCCCTACTTTAATTCGGTCAGTAGCTGCCATAGCTTCTCCGAGGTTGTGCATCCACCAAACCTCTTCACAAAGGTAGCACATAATACATCCCATGCACTTTTGGTAGCTTGGGGCAAAGCATTGTACCAAGACTTGGCCTCTACTTTCATCATTAGAGGAAAAATTCGAAGCCGTGATGCGTCGTCATCCTTGTTGGAAACCACACAAGCGATGTCGAAATCATCCAGAAATTCGTGGTGACGTCTTCTCCCTTCTTTTCACTGAACATGGGGAAAGAAACACTTGCCATGGTAGTGACTCAGGAAATTACAAACTTTTTTCTTTTTTTTTTAAATGACAGTAGCGACTCATAGCGGCTTTTTACAGGGTTGGGTGGATAGATTAAAACAGGATAAAGAATGGATCACAAATCTAGAACAGAATAAAGAGGCTTACATCAAAAGAGGGGTAGTAATCCAGAAGGGGCAAGATGATAGGACGTAGAGATCTCAGGATTTCATCAAGCATCTCGGCTTCGAATAAGAAAACAATCTTTTGCTGGTAGAATATCTCCTATCAATATACATGTTTACATGCATGTGTTGCAAGAAAAGAAAATTAAATACTTTTGGCCTATTGTTATTATCCATGTCAGGTGTAGGGCAAGGATCTTGATCACTAGGGTTGTGTACCTCAGGTCTTGACGAGGTGACACCTTCACCACATGCTCCTACCTCTTATAGAAGTCCTCACAATCCTCCACATTAGGTTCAAAACAGACTGGGCGAGAAGAGTCTCCTCAATCAGCTTTCCATCCTGCATGCGATGACGGCGCTTGGGTGGTCAAACTTTATTTGAACTCTCCTGGCCTGGAGAGAGTGTAGGCCCACTTGCGTCCACCAAATGCTTTGGGATTCCGAACTTAGACTTTGTGGTTGATGTAGTTAATGACTCCTCTCGAAGCATTAGAGCGAAAACACTTGGTGCTACAAAAAATCTGACTGTCGTGAGAGTGCCGCAGTTTTCAAAAGAAAAACTCACCCTTCTTTCTTCACTTCCTCTGTCGGCACTCATTGAAAAAATGCTTTGGTTGACAGCAGTGATGGCACTTCATAGACCTCCCACTTGATGCTCTCAATTTGTGGTTAGAACGAGCAACACGAGATGGGGATCTTACCTCTTGAATATTGATGACACTGCAGCCTGGCAGTACTACTTCAATGAAGGCGGTTAATGCCTCTTTAGTCTCCTCCTCTTCCGTCCTCCAGTTAGAGAACTCCTTCAGTCATTCGTCCATGATTGATGAGCTGCGTTGCTTTCAGCATTGTAAATTGAAGGTTTCTTAGAAGCCCTCCACAATGAGGGCACCAAATGACGAGCGCAAAAAGTGACACAGACCCCGACAGCCTCTAAAACGCCAGAAGCCGATGCACGCCGCAAGCCGATCATGGTAAAGCGAACAGGGGGCACCACTTAGCTTTGAGCAGCTAGGACGCAGAAAACTGTGATTTCAAATATCACGGGTTCTACACACACACACACAGAATAGACAGGTGATGAGAACCCTCGGGGGTGCGAGGGAGAATTATTCTCTTGCAATATATACAGCTACCTTATTTTCGACGAGGTGGCAAATCATGGTGATAAGAGAGATAGAGGGAGAAATAGTGAGCCTACTTGGTGCATTCTCTAGAGATGACTCACTGACACAAAAGCTTGCTAACATGAGTGTGTGTGCATCGACCATTGGAGTCGAGACGTAGACATAGCTTCTTCACATAGTACAAATTCCCAAAGAAAATCAATACACTAAGTCCCCTCTCTCGTGGTGCAAATGTTGCCAATTCCTCCCACCAAATTACTACCAAGTGTTGACCTCTGATGAACTTGCCCCCCCTGATAGTGACCTTTCAGTGCCTTTTTATAGGTGTTCGCTGCTTTAGATTAGGATAATCTGGTGTGATTAGGGTAATCTAATCAGGGGACACAAAGCAAGGCGGCGGGCCCTTGGTGGTTGACCCTTGCTTTGTCTTGGGAAATATTATAAGGGAAACCTCTAGGTGGGCCTTTGTGACCATCACCTAAAGATGAGAATTTACAAATTTGGGATTTTTTACAAGGTTTGGTTGAAATTGGAAAAATTGACAATAACCTACGATTTTTACTGAAGAGGGCATCGTGGACGCGATGGCCGGTGAATGGCGGCCTAGCTGGTGCGTCCGTGTAGCGCATTCGTCACTTTCGGGGTCGGCCGGGACATGCCCTCGGCGCCTTTGCTTGTTTTGGTGTCAGCGGCGCGTGCTTTGACCGCCTTCTTTCTTTTGTCGGTGTCGATGTCGTTCGGTTTCTTTTTTGTAATTTTTTTGGTGCATGTGTATATGCATGCGTATGTATGTGTATATGTGGGTGAAGGTAGACGTGTCTGTATATGTATGGGTGCGCGAGCGTGAGTGTGTATGGATAAGTGTGCGTGGGAACGGGTGGTATATTTTTTTTTCTTTTTTTTTCTTACTGTTGTAGGGAATCAACAACGCAGAGAACGTGAGTCAGAGAGGGAGAGTGTGTGCGAGGGGTGTATGTGTGTGTGTGTGGTGGGTGATGGGGTGAGTAGGGGTGTGTGTGTGTGTGTGTTTTACCAACGGGCTCGCACGGGCTGCTCATGGAGAGCGTGATGGGGAGAGAGGGTGGAAGATGGGCCAGCATGCGGCGGGGAGGGTGAGTGGGTGAGGGAGGGGTGTGGGTGTGGGGTGTGTGTGTGTGATAGAGAAAAAGAGCTGTCGGTTACTGATGGGCACACACGGGCTGCCTGATACAGGGCGAGAGAGCGCGAGGGGTTGGGAGGGTGATGGTGAGGATAAGGAGTAGGGGGGGAGATAGAGTGCTCGTGTGGCTGTGGCGATTGCAGAGGGCGTGAGTGAGAGAGGGTGTGGACGAGCGCGAGGCCCGGATGGGGTGTGGACGACAAAGGGTGAGGAAGGGGGGGGTATAGTCAATGAAAAAAAAAGGGGGGTTTAGGAGTTACATATATATATATATATATATATAGAGAGAGAGAGAGAGAGAGAGAGAGAGAGCGAGTATTTTCCTTATATATATATATATATATATATATATATATATATAGAGAGAGAGAGAGAGAGAGAGAGAGAGAGAGAGAGAGAGAGAGAGAGAGAGAGCGCGAGTATTTTCCTTATATATATATATATATATATATATATATATATATATATATATATATATATAGAGAGAGAGAGAGAGAGAGAGAGAGAGAGAGAGAGAGAGAAAGAGAGAGAGAGAGAGAGAGAGAGAGAGCGAGTATTTTCCTTATGGCGGGTTCCTACTGTGGGGGGGAAGAGAGTGAGAGAGAGTGTGTGAGTGGAGGGGAAGGGAAAAAGATGTGGATGAGAGGTTTTTGAGAAGGGGAGTGAACTGAGAGAGAGAGAGAGAGAGAGAGAGAGAGAGAGAGAGAGAGAGAGAGAGAGAGAGAGAGAGAGAGAATATAATATTCCCTCCTATGCCTATGGGGCCGCTCACCCAAAGGGAGAGAGTGAGAGCTAATGGGAGGGGAAGATGGGGGGGTGGGGGGGGGGGGGGGGGGGGGGGGGGGGGGGGGGGGTATAGGGAGGAGAGTGAGGCCGAAGGGGTGTGGACGAGAGGGGAGATGGGCGGTATAGTATGGCGGCCCACTAGGGCTGGGATATGGACGAGCAAAGAGAGAGAGAGAGAGAGAGAGAGAGAGAGAGAGGAGAGAGAGAGAGAGAGAGAGAGAGAGAGAGAGAGAGAGAGAGAGAGAGAGAGAGAGAGAGAGAATATTTGAGAGAGAGAGAGGGGGAATATACAAAATGCGTGGCGGCCCGCCACAGGGGTGTGACACTAGTATCCCGTCTTATACACCCACTGGGCCAGGTGATGCAGCGGTAGGGTAAGTGAGATGAGAGAGATTTGGCGAAGCCGAGCAGTTGGAGAGAGAGAGGCTCTGTCTTCTGGTGATAATGGAGAGGTGTGGTCAAATTGGTGGCGCCCCGCTAGCGGTTAAGCTTAGGAGTGGTGAATGTTAAAGAAAACTCTTTTTTTCTTTTTTTTTCTTTTTTTTCTCTTGGTAATATGCTCTCCCCTTCTTGGGGTTTGGTTCTCGCAGTCGCGGTTTTGAAAATAGAGAGAGAGAGAGAGAGAGAGAGAGAGAGAGAGAGAGAGAGAGAGAGAGAGAGAGAGAGAGAGAGAGAGAGAGATAGAGAGAGAGAGAGAGAGAGAATATTTGAGAGAGAGAGAGGGGGAATATACAAAATGCGTGGCGGCCTGCCACAGGGGTGTGACACTAGTATCCCATCTTATACGCCCACTGGGCCAGGTGATGCAGCGGTAGGGTAAGTGAGATGAGAGAGATTTGGCAGGGCCGAGCAGTTGGAGAGAGAGAGGCTCTGTCTTCTGGCGATAATGGAGAGGTGTGGCCAAATTGGTGGCGCCTCGCTAGCGGTTAAGCTTAGGAGTGGTGAATGTTAAAGAAACCTCTTTTTTTCTTTTTTTTCTCTTGGTAATATGCTCTCCCCTTCTTGGGGTTTGGTTCTCGCAGTCACCGTTTGAAAATCGGTCGTCAATGCGTTTATGATCACGTGCGTGCATAAAAAGCGCTTTTTGTTTCAGGTCATAGAGGCGGTAGGAACACTGTTTTGGTCATAAATCACAAACCATTATGAATCAGCCCAAACCCTTTACATTAGAGATACAACACATCATTTAGGAAATTTTCTCTCTTTGGTGTCACGAGCTAAGAGATATGGTCCAAAAACAGCTTGTTGTCCAGTGCACAACCAAAATTTTTGACTCCAGCCTCCTTGGAGAACCACTATATAGATTCACCGGATGGGCAAACCCTCTTAATCAATTGAGAAGCTTGATGAAAATTGATGAAAATTGATGATAAATGAATTTAGGTCTCTGTTATCACCTTGGGAATGCGAGTTATGAATCCTTCTATAACCTGTTTGACCTACATGTGTAGGGGTGCTACCAAGGGGGGGTACCATATGACGTCGTGAGTTAACCGAGCTGTTTTAATATGTTTTATGGTTTGTTTTGGTGAGTTGATTTCAACTATTAGATGGCCATAAACTTATGTGAGAGTATATGGTTAAACATCCAGAACCGCATAGGCAGATATGATTAAAGTGTCTTTCTTTTTGGGTTATCGTTTGTTGTGTGAGTACCATATGGGTGAAGTGATGTGATAGAGTGGTAGTCTATATTATGGAGCTGGGCTTGATGCATTGGTTTGAGGTCAAAATACTTTCATTTTCATGTTTTGCATACTCTCGAAAATACCAAAAATTTATGTTTTGCATATGTGTGAAGTTATGGTTTATGTTGACCTAAAGGTCGGAGCTGTTTTGCATCATGCTTATGGTGATGGAATGGTATCATATGATGTATGAGGACTCATGGATTGATGTGGATGCCTCATATGCATGGTTGTGATTGATTTTTAGGTCAAAACTAGCTCTATGTGCTAGGGAGGCAAAACTTGAAATAGCACCTGGAGGTATTTCTTGTGTTCATCTAATGAATTAGAGTAGATTATTAAATCATCAAAGAACACTCCAATAAAGCTTTGGTGAGGCCTGAATAACTTCTCCACAGAAGATTGAATGTGGATGGTGCATTGATCGAGCCAAAAGGCATGACAATGTATTCGTAAAGACCAAACATAGTGCAAAATGCGATCTTTACAATGTCTTGATCAACTATCCTTATTTGATGATAGCTACTTTTTAGGTCAATACTACTGAAGTAGGTAGATCCCTGTAGCTTATCAAATAGGTCTTCTATCCATGGAATGAGAAACCTATTCTTGATGTACCCATTTTGTGAGATAGTCCGTAGCCACAATGATATATTGGGTATGGGTGCGATATGTAGGGGGTGAGATAGGTCCCACAAAATCAATGCCCCATTTTGCAAATTCTCTTGCTTCCATCATTGGCCATAGTGGCATCTCATCTCTCTTTATCGGCACCTTGGTGCGCTGACATGGGTCACAACGCTTTACAAACTCTTCCACATCCATGTGCAATGTAGGCCACCATATTCCTACGGCGGTTAAGACAATTTTTGCCGTCTTATCGCCTGAAAATTGGCCTCCACTTATTCCGCTATGTGCATGCTCTAGAATCAGCAGGTATTCGCTTTCACTTGCACAGATTCTAAGTTGATTGTCCTTTCCTCTCTTATAGAGTTGGTTCCCAATTAACTGAAAGTTACGGGCTTCCAGCTCTATAGCTTTTTTTCGAGCTCTTGTTATGTTCTCAGGGAACGTCCTGGTGGTTAAGAAATCAATGATATATTGACTCCATGCAGGTGCAATGTTTACCTGAAACAATGTCGCGTGATCCACTGGTTGTTTAGCACTACATATAGTACAATTGGTAACATAAGAATGTATGTCCGCATACATAGTTGGCCAATAAACCCCTAATTGTTTCAGTCTCTAGTGTTTTTCCACTGTTGAACAATGAAATGCACCATCCTGGACATGTGCTTCTTCAAGGTAGCACTCGAATTCTTCCGGATTTATACATAATCGTAGGATTTGGTCTGATCCTAGATGATACAGCCGTCCTGCTATCAACTGGAAGTTTTTTGTTTGTTGAATTGTTTGTTGTTTGGATCTGTACTCCGTATTATCAAATCTACTTCCAAAGGAAAGAATGCTAATAATTTTCTGAGACCGTTTGGGTACCATTCCAACATTGAAAAGATAAGCATCTAGTATGTCATCATCTACTCCTTCATGAGCTTCCCCGTTGTGTATCCTTGAAAGATGATCCGCTCGTAGATGAGTTTTACCCTTTTTGACCACCACTGTGAAGTCAAACTCTAGCAATATAATAAACCAACGTACAATTCTCCCTGAATTGCATGGTTTATTTATCAGATACAAAAGAGCTTGATGATCTGTGAAGAACACAAATTTGTCTGCGAGACGAGCAAATAATGCCAAGATTTATTTACAGCATAAATCATTCCTAACCCTTCTCGTTCGGTGGTTGTGTAGTTCTTTTCCGCACTGTTTAATTGTCGGCTTGCATAACATACTGGAAAATCCATTGTTCCGTCTCCAGGTTGAGCCAGAATACTCCCGATTGCATATACAGAAGCATCGATGTGAACATGGAATATCTTTTCCCAATCTGGTGCCTTCAGTACAGGTGTTGCTATAAGGTTTTCCTTCAGCTTTTGGAATGAAGTTTCACACTCCTCGGTCCAATCAAAATTGACTAGCAAACGATACAGAGGTTGTGCAATAACCGCATACATGTATATGAATCTTTGATAATATCCGCACTGTCCCATGAAGGATTGCACTTGTTTAGCATTAGTAGGCCTGGGTAGTTCTACAATGACTTTGACTTTGTCTAGATCAGTGGTTATGCCATTTCTTGAGACAATGTGTCCTAAGATGCGGCCTTGCTTAACCATAAAGATACACTTTTTCGGGTTAAGACAGATTCGATATGTCCTGCATTTTTCAAAGACCTTTTGCAAATGGTCAATATGTTTCTCTCGTAGAAGAGAGTGTACACAAAAATCATCCATGTAAATTTCTAAGAATATTCTTAGGTATTCTTTGAACGCGTGCGTCATTAACCTTTGGAAGGTAGCTGGGGCATTAGTTAAGCCAAACGGCATAACTCGATACGCATAAATTCCCCATTCTGTGGCAAATGCTATTTTTTGTTGATCCTCTCTTGCTATTGCCAGTTGGTTATATCCTGAAAACCCATCCAGAAAGAAATAAGCCCATTTCCCGGCTACTCGCTCAAGTACATGTTCTGTGATTGGCAAGGGATAATTATCCCTTATGGTGGCTGCATTTACCTTTTTGAGACTTACACACACTCGCAGTTTTGCATTCTTTTTGGGAACTACCACAATGGGTGACACCCAATCGGTATGTTCAATCTCATAGATGAATTCAGCTTCCATCATCTTATCAATCTCTTCTTTGATTCGTTTAGCAAATGTGTCATTATATGTATATGGACATTGTTTGCTAGGTTTTGCATCTGATTTCAAAGAAATTGTATGCTGGCATATCGATGGATCAACTCCTTTGAGGTCCTTATAGGACCATGCAAACACATCTTTATACTTCTTGAGAAGTTGTGTTAACCGTTTTTCTTCTTCAGGCTCTAAATCGTTTGCTATATAGACCGGCTGAGGCTTTTCACCTGGTTCTCCAAGGTCTATCCTTTTTGCATTTTCTGGCCCATCGTAAGATTCTTGGTTGGTTCTTTCCTTGACTGGTGGTGTCATGATGATTTTTCTGTCGTGGATGGTAAATTTTCGATAGTGTGATGGTACATTCATGTTTCCCTTTTTTGACTCCCCTTTACCATCAGTTCATATCTCACGTAAAGACCATTTCAGTTCTTGGTATTTCAATAGTCCATATCTCACGTAAAGATGTTCTGTAAAGATATCTTTACGTGAGATATGGACTATTGAGATACAAGTTCATCAGTTCTTCAATAGTCCATATCTCACGTAAAGACCGTTTCAGTTCTTGGTATTTCTGTTTACGCTCCAATTTGGTCCACTCTTGATCTTTTGTTGTTTCTTTTTTTTATTTTTGAGATTTTGGTGATTTTGTTTCTGTTTTAGCTTTTCGTACCTGTTTTATTTCCTCTCGCGTTCTTTCCCTTCGATCTTTTGAGAATCTTCCTGATATTTGATCTTTTACACAATCCTCTTCTTTTACAAGCATCAAATAGTGAGTTTTATCTTTTATCCTGGGCATCAGGTTCTCTCTCACTTTGTTTCCTGCTCGTTTCCTCCTATAGCGTTCCTGGCATCTAGGGTGTTGATTAGCAAAATCATAAAACTTGATATTCTCGATTTCCCTTCCACGCTCACTTGAGGTGTCTGAACACTCATTATCTGCATCATCATTTACTTCCAGATGTTCAGAGGAGTTATAAAACTCTTCTTGTCCTGGTGTTTCTATCGTCTCATCTTCTCCTTGTATAATGTTTACCATGTAGTAGGGCAGCACATCATAGCCATCCTTATCGCAAAATTTTGTTGTTGGACTATCTGTAATGGTACAGACATCCAATGTTGCTAATATGTGTTCCCATTCTAAGGGTTCCAAGGCATCTTCAGAGAAAGGTTCCGGAATATACTCCTTGTTCTCAATTGCTCTTTCTAAGACGCATTTGTTAGAAAATAAGACGTAGCTAAATAGATTTCTGAGAAGATTACTTAATGGAGAGAGATAGATTTCACATACAAGAGATTATAGAGTAGAGAAAGAGAGAGAGTACACACGATATACGTGGTTCACCCAATGTGGGCTACGTCCACGGGAAAGCAGCCACTCAATGGCTTTAGCACTTCAAAAGAAGAAGTAGTTTACAAAGGGATTAAACCCTTGATAGAGCTCCCGCCTTGCTTCACTCTCACCACCTTACACTCACCTTGTTGCATCAACTTCACACTATGAAATGTGTGTAGAAATGGCCTCCTTTTATAGGCCAAAAGGGCTGCCCTCTCTTATGAGAGACAGCCATGTGTAGCCGCCCTTGTGCGAATAAGTCCAAATCAGACACTCCAATCCACCCATGTGTGGCCGCCCTTGAGAAGACAAGTCCGCTTTTGAATTCGGCCACCGGCCATTGACTTCTGACCACTGGCCACCGGCCATTGACTTCCGACCACCGGCCATCGGCCATTGACTACCGGCCACCGGCCAACCGACCGGTTGTTTTCCGACCACTTTCCGGCCGCCGTCCGGCCATAATATTCCGGCGAAAAAAAAAGTCTCAGGGGCCTCCGCCCCCGAGGCCTCTAAAGTTGCCCCTGATTCTTGTCCGTGAAAATTTTGGTTTCCGGTGAGTGATTTTCCTTCACGCATGATGGCTTCTCCTCATAATGGGGGCCTTACAAATGTGCGCTTTTACCATAGAAAATTACAAGGGTAAATCAGGCTCCATACTTAACAATCTCCCACTTGGAGACTGATCTCCAAACCAAACATGTGACTGCTTTCCATTATGGCTTCTTATCCTTGAATGCTGATTGAAGATGAGCAAAAGCTCAACTTCTCCTTGTTGACCACCTTTGTAAACATGTCTGCAGGATTTTCACTTGTATGCACCTTTCCTAGCTTTAGTTATCCCTCTTCCAAAAGAGTGCGTATGAAGTGATATCTCACCTCAATGTGCTTTGTCCTTGAATGAAAGGCTAAGTTCTTCGCAAGATGGATAGCGCTTTGGCTATCACTGTACAAGACACAATTGTCTTGTTTGAATCCAAGCTCTTCTAAGAATCTGTGAAGCCACAGAATTTCTTTGCTTGCCTCTGTCATTGCTACATACTCTGCTTCCGTGGTAGAAAGTGAAACCACTTTCTGCAGCTTTGAAGCCCATCTTACTACTGTGCCTCCAACCGTGAACACATAGCCAGTAGTGCTCCTTCGAGTATCTTTGTCACCTGCCATATCTGCATCAGCATACCCTTCTAGAAAAATATCAGTTCCTCCAAAATACAAAGCATTTGTTGTTGTCCCTTTTAGATACCTAAGTATCCACTTCACAGCTTGCCAATGCTCTTTACCTGGGTTGTCCATGAACCTACTCACAACTCCCACTGCATGTGCAATCTCTGGCCTTGTCCAGACCATAGCATACATTAGAGAACCTACCGCTGCAGCATATGGAACTTTAGACATATAGGCCATCTCCTCTTGCGTCTTTGGACACATATCCTTCGTTAGTTTAAAATGACCAGCCAAAGGTGTAGAAATTGGTTTTGCATTTTGCATTGCAAACCTTTCTAGTACCTTCTTGATGTAATCTTCTTGAGATAGCTTTATTGTCTTCTTCATCCTGTCCCTTGATATTTTCATACCAAGTATCCTCTTTGCAGCACCTAAATCTTTCATTGAAAAAGATTTGGACAGCTCCTCTTTTAGGTCTTTGATGTCCTGCATGTTAGCACTTGCAATCAACATGTCATCAGCATACAACATTAGGATGATGAATTTCCCATCTCCCAAATTCTTCGTGTAGACGCAGTGATCCGAGTTGCATCTTGTGAATCCATGATCCAACATCCATCGATCAAACTTCAAGTACCATTGTCTTGATGCTTGCTTTAAACCATACAAGCTCTTCTTTAATCTGCAAACCATTTTCTCCTTACCTTTTACTTCATACCCCTTTGGTTGAAGCATGTAGATTTCCTCCTCTAAGTCACCGTGAGGAAATGCCGTATTTACATCCATTTGCTCGAGATTTAGATCATGAGCAGCCACAAGGCTTAAGACAAGCCTAATTGAGTTCATTTTAACAACAGGTGAAAATATTTCATTGAAGTCAATACCTTTCTTTTGAGAAAACCCTTTTACCACAAGCCTAGACTTGTACGTTTTCTTCCCACCTTCTTCTTCCTTCCGCTTGAGCTTTGGGCGGAAGCTGTAAGTATGTCTGTGTACTTAATCAATCGGTCACCCTCAATGGGCCACCAAGTGATGGTGTACTTGCAGGACCCCAAACATCAGAATGAACCAACTCAAGTTTTTTATTTTTTCTTTCATTTCCTGATTTTTGAAATTTTACCCTCTTTTGTTTACCATAAACACAATCTTCACAGAACTCTAAGTCCACTTCTTTCAAACCTGGTAGAAGCTTCTTTGTTTAAAGGATTTGCATTCCTTTGGCACTCATATGCCCAAGTCGGTACTGCCACACCGCACTGTCAACTTCTGTGGTTGCTGCACAAGCTGAAGGTTGCGTGCTAAAAGTACACAAGTAAAGTGTACTGACTTTTTCTCCCTTGGCAACCACCAAAGATCCCTTTGAGATCTTCCACCGTTTGTTTCCAAATGCAATGTTGTGACTTTCATCGTCCAATTGTCCTGCAGAGATCAAATTTTTGCGAAGAGAAGGAACATGCCTAACATCTTTAAGCTTCCATTCATTTCCGTTAGCAGTTTTGACAAAAACTGTACCTTTTCCGACAATCTCATAAGCTTCATCATCTCCCAAGTATACATACCCAAAATTACCTTTGGTGTAGTCTTGGAAATGTTGCTTGTGTGGTGTCGCATGGAATGAAGCCCCGGAATCTACAATCCAGGATTTAGACACATTGTCTAATGAGAGAATTAGAGCATCTTGCTCTACTTTACCTGCCACATGGGTCTCCGATGTTGGCTTGTTGTCTTGAGACTCTGTCTCCTTCTTCTTCTTGGACCAGCAATCCTTCTTGACGTGGCCCTTCTTGCCGCAGTTCCAACATTCAAGAACTGACTTTGTGCGTGACTTGCTCCGCCTTGAGCGATCACGACCCTTTTGGTTTTTGAACCTCTCCTTAGGCCTTCCTCTTGTTTCCACTTATAGTGCAGCACTTGATGATTCTCCTGTGCTTCTCCTTCGCATTTCCTCGCTTAGGAGAACACCCACAACATCATCAAACTTAAGAGTATTTGTGCCAGAGATAGAATTACTTACAGCCATCATAAGGCTGTCCCAACTATCCGGTAGAGATGATAGTATAAGGAGAGCTCGCACTTCGTCATTGAAATTGATTTTCACTGATTGAAGTTGACTTATGTTTGTGTTAAAGTCATTTAGGTGTTCTGCAACTGAACCATTCTCTGTCATCTTTAGATTGAACAAGCGCTTCATAAGAAATACCTTATTGGATGCCGATGGTTTCTCGTAGAAGTCGTCAAGTGACTTCATCAAGTCCTCCGTGGTCTTCATCTCCGAAACATTGAAGGCCACCGTTGACGCCAAGCTTAACCGGATTGTTCCCAGTGCCTTTCGATCAAGGACAATCCATACTTCATCTGCCATTGTTGCGGGCTTCTTCGCAAGACCGCCTAGTGGAAAATAGAGGTCCTTCTGGTAGAGATAGTCTTCAATCTGCATCTTCCAATGTTGGTAGTTTTTGCCGTTGAACTTCTCAATCTTGAGATTCCCTTCCTCTGCCATAACTTCCACTCAATTCAAGGAATCCTTTCCTTGAGATAATTTAGCTACGAGCAAACCTTGCTCTGATACCACTTGTTAGAAAATAAGACGTAGCTAAATAGATTTTTGAGTAGATTACTTAATGGAGAGAGATAGATTTCACACACAAGAGATTATAGAGTAGAGAGAGAGAGAGAGTACACACGATATACGTGGTTCACCCAATGTGGCCTACGTCCACGGGAAAGTAGCCACTCAATGGCTTTAGCACTTCAAAAGAAGAAGTAGTTTACAAAGGGATTAAACCCTTGATAGAGCTCGCGCCTTGCTTCACTCTCACCACCTCACACTCACCTTGTTGCATCAACTTCACACTATGAAATGTGTGTAGAAATGGCCTCCTTTTATAGGCCAAAAGGGTTGCCCTCTCTTATGAGAGACAGCCATGTGTAGCCGCCCTTGTGCGAATAAGTCCAAATCGGACCCTCCAATCCGCCCATGTGTGTTCGCCCTTGAGAAGACAAGTCCGCTTTTGAATTCGGCCACCGCCGGCCACCGGCCATTGACTACCGGCCACCGGCCAACCGACCGGTTGTTTTCCGACCACTTTCCGGCCGCCGTCCGGCCATAATATTCCGGCGGAAAAAAAAAAGTCTCGGGGGGCCTCCGCCCCCGAGGCCGCCGAAATTGCCCCTGATTCTTGTCCGTGAGAATTTTGGTTTCCGGTGAGTGATTTTCCTTCACGTCTGATGGCTTCTCCTCGTAATGGGGGCCTTACAAATGTACGCTTTTACCACAGAAAATTACAAGGGTAAATCAGGCTCCATACTTAACAGCATTCCTCTCTTCTTAAGCTTCCACAATGTGAAACTCCGCACATCCATATCTCTTTTTGTTGCCCTAACCATGTTGGGAGTTCTGATCCTGCTACTGTAGCTAAATCAAACTCTTCCACAGGTGTTTGGTTCACATCTTTGTAACTATGGTCTTTCAGGTGTATTTTAGTTGTTGTCTCGCCATGTCTGAGGTATATGTGGTCGTAACCCCAATCTTTGACCATCCTCAATTGTCACATGAATGGTCTTCCCAAGATGATCTCATAATTGTTCTTTTTGTCAAAATCGACTATTGCAAATGTATTCTCATACTCGATCCCGCACAATGTGACAATCACTTTTTCTAAGAGTCCTAGAGGCTTCTCCATGAACCCATCTGTCAATTGCAATTTCATTCTGGTAGCCCTTAAAGCTGGTTTTTCCCATTTTTTCCAGATTTCCTTGGTGGCGATAGCAACTCCCGCTCCACTATCAAGAATAGCTTTGGAAACTACTCCTTGGAATTCTACTGGTAGCATGGTGTTTCCATCTTCTCCCTCACAATACTCTCCAACTTTGTTTAATGGTACTGGCCTAGTGTTTAGTTGAGGCATGTCCAACTCTCTGATCCCTTCCTGTAGCCTCATGGTGGGATCTCTTACTCCAAATTTTTCTAGGCATTTACCTACTGTGGTCCACATGTTTGGCCGTAACCTTAGGAGTTCTGCTAATGTGATTGTGCATGCCACAGGTGTGGACAATAACTCAATCAATCCTTGTGAATCCATCACTTTGTTAGAAGAAAGTCTTTGAGATGGGATTTCTCTCACTTCCGACTTGGCTTCATACTCTCCTAGGTAAGAGGGTAAAGTTCTCAGCGAGTCTGGTTGGCTGTGCCCCGAACTAATTGATCCTTGGTCTCCCCCTTGTGAATGTATCTCAAAGTTCATTTGTGACCTTGCTTCAAATTCTTCAATAGGAGGTAAGGTTACATTCTTTTCTTTTCTTGTGCTATTCATGTGGTTACTCATCCTATTAGCCTCATTGGCCTCACGGATTTGCTTCCACAGATCGTCTAGACCGTTACAGTCCTTACCCATTCTGTCAATCTTTCAGGCTGGAACCCGTCACTTGTCTCGTCTGTTGTATTTGGCACTATGATAGGCTCTCCTCTGGACTCATAGGCATTAGTGAGTCTTTCCTGTGTTTCTACTTGTTCCTCTAAAGTTGGTTGGACAGGGGTTGGAGCCGGTGCCTCATGCAAATTTGTAGGTTTACCCAATGGTTCTTCCATCAATGATTGAGCTATTTCGATCATCTTTTTACACATTTCCAACCTTTTTTTTTCTATTTCCTCATATGGATAAGTCATCCACCTTTGCTCCTGGGTTTGGTCCTTTTTGACTCTGGCTTCATAAGCCTTTAGAAGCGCATCCAAGTGCTCATTTACCTTGTCTGCCAGTACAGATCCTCCTGATCCTCCACTTTTGGGCTCTGCTATTTCCTTGGGTGCTATGGTTGCCATGGTGTGTGAACTTAAGCTAGCTAGATCCTCTAACCTCTCTAATCTATCCTTTGTATTTTTCAACTCCTCGGCTAGAGCTGTTTGCTCTCGTTCTTTCCTGGCCTTCATACGCGCCTTTCTAGCTTTCCAAGTGCTTCTCTGATTTTTCGTTTCTGAACTTTGGGCATCGGTTTTTGGCTCTTCAACTATGGGTTGGTTAGTCATTCTTTGAGCTTGGGCTCGTGTTACTGCCTGAATAGGTATGATTGTTTCATTTTCTGACCCTCCACTGGAAGGTACTGTTTCTAGCATGTTCAAGGTGGTTTTTGCTCCTTTGCTCGGGTTTTTAGGGCAACCGGGAATCAAATGAGTAACTCCACACTCAGTGCAATACGCGTTGACTCTAATGATTTCATCATGAGGACAATCTCTTAGCCAATGGTCTCCACCACACTTGTAGTAGGGTCCCTTGGGTTGTTGAGGTGCTCCTTGAGCTCCTCTTTGTTGGTATGCATGTCTCTGTCCTTCCATGCCTCCGTTGGCTATGAACAACAATGTTCGTTCATCTAAGCTATATCTCCTTTCTCCTGCTGCCTGTGCAGCTGTTGGTGGTCCTGTACTTCCTATCATGCTCCATGGTTCTGGTGTTGAGGGTTCTTCCGGTGGATAATAGACAGAGTTTGCCACATATCCATTGGGATCTTCATAATATGCATGCATAGGCACCAAAGCCTTATCTTCGGATTCAATTACGGTTGGTGTATATCTTATACCGACTGGTCGTAATCCTGGTAGGAGTGGTTGTTGCCCCAACACCGATTGCGGTATTTCTACACCTACAGGTCCTGGTAGGTTGCTTGTTTGATACCTAGGCATCGGTGAAACTTGAAGAGAAGCTACCGGAGCTTGGGAAGCATAAGGTCTCTCCCTCACATGTCCCTTATTATAATAACATTCCTCGGTCCCATGGTTTGTCCATTTTTTTTCAATAGCACACCACTTGGGCTATTTAGTCTGGGGTTTGGCGTACAAGTTAATCTTTTTTAGCACTTCATCCACAAGCTGCTCTTGGTTTATAGCTACTTCTCCTTTCGGTGCTGTCTTAGAAGACTTGCTTCCACTTTGTTGTGAAGATGAATCGTCGTCAAGGTCCTTGAACTCCCCCTCTTTGTAAACCGCACAATTTTCCACAAGGTAAAGAGCCTCCTTAGTCAACTCATTCAACGTCGTGCTCCTCTTCATATGTAAGTCTTTCTGGAGATCCGCATTCCTTAGTCCTTGGATGAATATAAGCATAAGTCTGGACTGAGTTGGCATTTCTTCAACAGGACAGAACTTAACATATCTTTTTAGTCTTAGGGCTGCCTTTCGTACAGATTCCCCATCTTTCTGTTTGAATTTATGGATTTGTGAGACGGTATTATGAGCTATCCCCCTTTGTGAGAATTCCTCGATAAATTCGTCAAACACTTCCTCCATAGAATCAAAGTCTCTACGCTCTACAGAGTCAAACCAAGTGGTAGCGTCATCCTCTAGGGTTAGTCCAAACCCTGCGAATTGGGTAGGAAAGTATAACACCTCTTTGGCTCTAATTACACGCACAAAGGCTGCTAGATGATCTCTTGGGTCTCTACTTCCTGTGTATTTCTTGTTTACCCATTTTTGCACTTGAGAAGGTCTGATTCTCCGATGGTCTACAAACCTCATCATTGGATCTCCACATCCTAATCGATATACCTCCTCAGGTCTTCTGTAATAGGTTGGTTCCTCTCCCAGTGGTGCTTCTAAGCCATAATTTCTAAAAGTTCTCGCCAGAGATGGTTCATCTCTTCGAACTCGTTCTATGGGTGGCCCTCCAGGTTCTGTTGACCCTTGAGTCTTTGGCTTACTCTCTCCTTGATACCTTGAATAGAGTGGTGGTTCTTGCAAATCCCTTAGCCCTCGTGCAGCCTGATAACCATCTCGGTTTCGGTCTTGTTCCATTGTAGCACTCTGTTGAAGCCATGCCTGCAATGATGGCTGGTTTGCTGGTTGGTTTTGGTTGTTGAATGCCTGCAGTCGGGTGGAATGTGAGGTAGCATCATAATCTTCTGAAAAAGGATTCGTCGACTTGCTTGGGGTGTAGGTGGCTCTTGGCACTTCCTCAGGGGCATATGCTGATGCTCCTAGACCTGTTGCCCTTTCTACCTCCTCTAGAAGAATACCTTGGTATTCTCGTCTAGAAGAATACCTTTCTACCTCCTCTAGAAGAATACCTTGGTATTCTCGCCAGTATCTATCAACAAAAACTATATCCTTCCCCATAGCAGTTTCATAAGAGAATAAGTAAAGAACCTTGTCTTTGCTTAATTCGTTTACGTATGGTTCTTTGCTGCGAAAGTAAGCGACTATACCCTCACTCTCATGCTTGTATATTCCCACGTTATAAGTTGGAACCCTGGTTGTTTTCTTATCATACATAAAAATAGCTCCGGGCCGATCAATGTTTGGTGGCGGTTCTTGAGCCTCTGAAACCATTTTCCCTTTCGCCACATTATCTCCATATCTCTTGTAATCTTCAGGGTTACTAACTATTAGATAGTGGTTTCCCTTTTTGTCTCGGAATCTATCTCCATCATCATAGACTCGGATTATCTCCAATCTCTGAGCCGGCCTCTCTTCGATACAAATGCACTTGCATCCTCGATAGTCAGAATAGACTAGGGCTCCCCTCAAGTTTGTTCCCTCTAAGAAGATCACAGTGACTTTGGAATCATTCAAAGGATTTAGGGAGGTGCTTCCTCCTGGTATTGGTCCGTTCATAGGTGAAACCTCCTGGCTATTGACTACCCATCATGAAGAAAGATTTGTCTGACGAAGTGTCAGTATCACTACCTTCCTCAATAATCGGTGCTAGCGGATCTAGCCTTGCCTTAGTTACACTCTCCTCGGTGGACACTAAGCTACCTTGGTCACCTGCCACCTTCTGGTCTCTAACAATGTATCTTCCTGATATTAAATTCATCAAACTTATCAATGTAATTTATCACAAATCCAACCACTCACCTGGCAAAGGATCAGTTTGCGCACAACTTCTTGCTTTGTTGTTGCTGAATATACCTGTACACAAGCGTTTAATTTCGGCAATCGAATCGAAGGATTTTTTCTACTAGAGGTTATCTTAGTAATGATTGGTATAACTGGAGAGTTAATCTCAACCGCTACTGTATTTTATACAATGATGATGTTCTGGATTAGGTCTGCCAATCTAGAACTGTACTTCCCTCAGATGTTGGTCAATTTACGCGAAAAAGTCTGAATTCGGTCTTTGCTCCGTCAAATGGACAAACAAGGTCCAAATTCACTTCTGAAAGAAGTTCTGGAATCCTTAAGCCAAATGGAATCTCACTGTCTAAGCCCAGTCAAATTTTCTCTTCAGTAGGCCCCAATAGACATCCTACGCGTAGGATGTCTCCTGCTTGGTTTTGCCTGGATTTTTGCACTATGGTTTCACCTTGATGTGTTGAGCCCACAGCTGTTTTTACTTTTTGATTTGGATACCTATTAGCTGGTCAATGAGTCAAAAATTTATCCCGACAGCCTGTTGCTGATCTTGATCAGTCTAATCAACTCCAATTTGGACCAAAATTGACCAGGAGGCTTGCCTTAGGCTATACAACACCTTGCTATGCCCACTAACAATGTCTAGCTTCAATTTCTTGCTTTAGACATCCTACGCGTAGGATGTCTTTTTCATCAGAATGGCTTCAAACTCAAAACACAAGCTCCCCTTGGGTTGCTGATCACTTTGGTATACTAAAAATTTGGTTTGGAGTCCAAAATCACACAGAAGACATCCTACGCGTAGGATGTCTTTTTGGCGTGTTTGACCCCAGACTTAACCCACAACTTTCCCTTGATGTCAGTAACCCAGTGGTATGCTTAGATTTTGGTTTGGATTTCAAAAGTCCCCCATTTTAGTTATTCTTGCCTTTTTCAGTCAAAAGTGCTAAAGTCTGCTTTGAACCCAATTTTCTCACCCAAATGAGATGAAACCCCTTTCAGTCACTCAATATATCATGCAAGACATGCTCATGCAGCAATCTTATGGTTTTGGTCTCAAAATAATGTTTTGGCACAATTTGGGTAGGATGTCTAGCAATTTCAGTCTATCCGGCCTTGTCCTGTCAAGATATGGTCAAATTTCCACTTTCCAGTTGAAATTAGGGTAAACCCCACCTTCTGAACACACTGGTCAACTCAAAATCCCAAAATTCCCACCAGATTATCCTGTAGACATCCTATGCATAGGATGTCTCCTGGCTTGAAATTAATTTTTTTCCTGACAAAAATGCTCCTGATGCTCTATAGCTCTATCAGAAACACTCACAGTAACTTTTGGACTTCACTTAGGCTTTCAAACACACTTTTGCATCTTTTTGCATCTTTTACAAACTTGTAATGACTTTTACCAAGCAAGAATACATACATGAAATGCTCTAGATTCTTAATCATGATGTCCTACTTACTCTACTCCTACTTATCATGTGAAATGGTGACAATGGTGTTTTGGTTGCTTTCTGGCCTCTCCGGACTCTCAAGCTTTCCTCTCACCGCTTCTACCACTCCAATTCCTACTTAAGAACTCGACTACTACCTAAAACTATCTTAGTCTACCTAAATCTACCTAAGTCGAAGGATCTAGGCAAGACACACGCTTCCTAGACTCCCTCTAAGACCTAGAGAGTCCTCCACCCTCTGATCCTATCTAAATGTAAAACAAGACTTTTGGCAAGCCAAAAATCCCTATCCTCAAGGATTAGTCTCGGTCACCTACCTAAGGTTTTCGTCCCCGGCAGCGGCGCCAATGTTGGGCGGATACGCCGTGACGGACGTCAGCACAGCGAGAACTCACCTAACATGTAATGTCAGCTAAGGATGAAGCTCGACCCGCAGGCACGTGGAAGCAATCATAAGGTATCAACCTACACTCGACCGACTCCTAACTAATTCCTACAGAGGTCTCTACCAATTGTCTAAGTCACAGCCTTCAAGAGTGCATAAGAGAAAACTTCCTACAACACTTTCTAGAGCCGAACACCCATCAAACAATCTAGAAACACCATAGAACTTGAAGGAGACCCTACTAACACCAATAGGTTGCTCTCCCTAAGATCTATGAACCAAAATCCCAACCCAAAACACCCGGTGAAAAATCACGTAGGATGTCTGGCCAAAATTTGCAGGTCTTCGTTTTCAAAATCTAAAGTGCCTAATGTGTAGTTCTACTCAATGTGAACGCGTGGATATGCTGCAATGCAAAATCGGACAATATATGCTCACCCAATCACCAGATGAATCTCGTAGAAGGAGCTCGCAAAACCGGACCGTACGGGTGCAATGTAGGTATCGGCGCGTAGCTCTTGTCGGGGGCAACATGTTGCACTTCTCCGCACTCGATTCCGACCACCAGTGTACACGTAGTGTCAAGATGAAGCTCACACTCTCTCTCGTACACAGTACGCTCACTCACAGACTTCAAAACTTGTTTTTTTTAAATGACAAAAGGTTTTTCATTAAGGTCAAGAAGTGGTATATATACCTTACAATTCTCAAACCCTAAAGTTCCAAATCAACCAACTACTCCATCTATATAGCAAAACTTGGATACAATCAGGAAACTTCTGTAAGTTCCAATATTTACAAGGTGAAAAATCAGGTTCCCTCAATAAATGAATGATTACAAAAAATGATAATCCTCCGAGTAGTTAGTCTCCGTGGGGTGTGTCCAGCTTCTAACAAATATCCCGTCTCGATTTCTTTTATATATTCTTCGAGCTAGTAATTGATACATAGCCGATTGCTCGATTAAATCAACTGTGATAGAAAGTGGTGAATCCACTTGAGCTATTTTCATTGAGAGGCGGAAGTGAAAAAAATAGACCCGGTGGCCTCTACACCAAGACTATGCACAATGGCCTCATCATGGGGAATACACAATAGGGGCACCACCTAGCAAGATATGCGGCTAGGACGCATACATATACACAATGAAGCATGCATGGAAAACAATTTCAAGATCCACGCCCAAATGTGAAATGGGGTGGTCGGAGAATAAGGTGAGAGGAGTGGTGAGTGAGTGAGAATGGGCTCGCTACGCGTGCATGTAGTAAGGAAGATAACGAGGTCAGGGATACATGCAAGTACGCTCACTTCTCATACAAAAAGGTGGCGAATCCGCACACCTTAAGATGGAAGTAGCAAGATGATAGGAATATGAGAGGGAGAGAGAGAGTGTGTGTGTGTGTGGTGGCGAATCCGCACACCTTAACATAAGCAGAAAAAAAAATGGCAAGAAACAAGCATATACCATACTCACAATGAGATGTATCCAAAGCGACACAAAGTATGGCACCAAGATGGAGTGTGTTGATTGCTTGCAAAAGATGAATACAATAGGTAGCGTATGGCAGGAAAATGAGAAGGGAACAAGATCGTAGGAGGCATAATGGAGAGATGGGAGTTGATGGCGAGGAATATCATGAGTGTGTCCACCCTTCTTCTTCTTGAAATTGTGCCTTCAACCCTTAATTACAAGTGGTGTGGAGGTGTGGTGCTCATCTTTTGTGCATGGTGATGGTGATGATGATGGTGTTGTGATTATGTGATTAGGGTTCATGCTACAAGCATGTAGCACAAGAGTGTGTATGGATAGGTGTGTGTGTGTGTGTGTGTTCTCTCTCCCCAAGTGAGCTCTCATGGCCTCCTTATATAGGGAAGGAGGGAAGGATTTAGCAATATTTCTATTTGAGGTGAGTGTCCCACTTTGGTGACTAGGAAAATGGGGTGCATGTGACTGTGGCTCCCATCTTGTCTCCTCATTATTTAAAATACCAGAGTCAATAGAGAGAGAAAAAGAGAGAATGTGGGTAGGATGTAGAGGATAGGAAATATTTACAATAGTCTAGCTTTGGATAGACATAAGCTTATTAGGGAGAGAAGAGAGAGGTAAGAAAATTATAAGAGAGGTTGTCAAAGGTGGATATTTGTTGATGAGGATGGATCCTCCAAAAATGGTGATAGAATTACTCTAGACTAGCCAAGACCTCATTAAAAGAGCCTTGTCTCTTGTAATCATGCTTGAAGACTTGTAGAACCATAGCCATTCTAGAAGGAAGAAAAGTGGGATGGCCTGTGTCACCATTACACGAGAAAACTGGGGTCCACTACAAAAATCATATCTCCGTGTTCATAACTCCAAAAATTTTGAAACAAATTGAGCTAAAAGATGAGATCACAAGCTACATCTTTCATGTTGAACGCGCCTTCAGATTCGGGGTTCTTCTTTACTTAAAAAATTCAGCCAAATAATGTATTATTTGTGGCTGCAAAAGTCTTTTGGTGGTCCCCTTTGAGTGGACTTCTCTCTTGCCTTCAAGTGTAAGCTCCTTCATGTTGACGAAGGAAATTTGGAATGGCGGCCTCTACACCAAAACAAACTCCATTGCGCCACAAGAGAAATGAGATGAGGGCACCACCTATTCTTGGAAGCGTGGACTAGGACCGCTACACAAAGAGAGAGAGAGAGAGAGAGAGAGAGAGAGAGAGAGAGAGAGAGAGAGAGATCACTATGAATGAAGCATTAACCGTAGTGTGTGTACAAGGAATGGATGACTTCAAACACTCCCAACACAAATAGCATATAGATTACCAAACAATCACTCAAGGATTAGCCAAGATCACATCAAGCACTCTGAAAACAATTGAGCTAAAAGTTGAGATCACAAGCTACATTTTTCATGTTGAACGCTTCTTCAGATTCGGGGTTCTTCTTTACTTAAAAAATTCAGCCAAATAATGTATTATTTGTGGCTGCAAAAGTCTTTTGGTGGTCCCCTTTGAGTGGACTTCTCTCTTGCCTTCAAGTGTAAGCTCCTTCATGTGTATGAAAACATGACCTAGAGTGTTGAAAAGATTGGCAATCATCTAGATGGAGGTATTATTGAAATTTGAAAGTGAGGTTGAGGTTTGAAAATAAAAACTAGTGAATAAAATATTTGGTAGAGTGGAATAATATACATACATGAAAAAATATATATTAGAAAATACTAGAATATATATATATAATATTTTTAAGGTCAAAAGAGAGATCAACAAAGAAAGCTTACTTATTATGCTACATCGTGATTGATTAGCATAAGTATTATTTATTTAATAAAGGCTAAAACGTTTGTGAAAAAGGAAGAAAAAATCAAAAGTAACTTATATAATGGGAAATATTTTGATAAAAGGGAAAAAATATATGGGGGGGTTCCCATGCATGGAAAAGCTTTCCTCATTAGCCCTCCCCCCTAAGGCTAGAGGTATTCATGCCTCTAGCGTTGTACCTGATTCTTCTTGAATTGAGGTGGAGGAGTCTCCCTCCTCGGGGATTTCCATCATAGGTGTTTGATCAAATCTCAAAAAGTACTACTTCAACCTCCATCCATTGACACGTGTTTTGTGGAGCCTACCATCTGCATCCATCAATCGGTAACTGCCATTGGCGTAGCGCTTTCTAATGACAAATGGCCCTTCCCATCTGGGTGAAAACTTTTTATCCTTCCTAGTGTCAAACCTGTTATCATACCGTAGGACCAACATACCTTTCTTGAGACCTTTTGCCCTAAGTCCCTTGTTGAAGGTAAGTCGACGTTGCTCTGCCTGTGCTGCATAATAGTTGATAGCATCTTCTCTGTCTAGTTGAAGCCTCTCTAGATCAAGAATGTGGTTGTGGAGATGAACATTAGGATGTTCCACCTGCCCAGCTAGCACCCTGAGACTAGCCAATTGTACTTCAATGGGTAAAATGGCTTCCTTACCAAACACCAAGTGATATGGTGTGAACCCAAGGGATGTGCGAAATGAAGTGCGATAAGCCCAAAGTGCAGCCATAAGATGCTTGTCCCAATCACTTTTGTGATTGTTTACATGCTTAGTGATGATCTTGCAGATCATACCATTTACCTTTTCCACCAAACCATTGCATTGTGGGTAGTAGGGAGTTGAGTGTTGTCGTAAGATACCTAACTTCTCCATTAGCTCTCCTACAAGGTCTCCTCTAAAACCTGGTCCCCTGTCAGAAATTATTTCAAGAGGAGTGCCAAAACGGCAATAAATGTTTTCAAATACGAACTTAGCCACTTCCTTAACTGTAATCCGGGTGGTGGCAACTGCTTCAGCCCACTTGGTCATGTAGTCCACACCCATGATGATATAAAATTTACCTGATTGGCTCCTTGGCAAAGGCCCAATAGCATCAATTCCCCATTTCTCAAATGGTCCATATGAGATTATAGGAGTCTGTGGCTCATATGTGAGCCTCCTATCCCCTGCCTTTTGACATTCCTTGCATGTTTTACACCAATGATGCACATCCCTATGTAGACTAGGCCATACAAACCCGGCTTGTAGAATCTTTCTACTAGTGATGTCAAGTGCAAAGTGTCCTCCGCAAACACCATCATGGCAACTTGAAATGATTTCAGTGATCTCTCTAGAGAGAGGTACACGCCTAAGAATTTGATCCTTACCCTTGCAGTAGAGGTCTTCATTGATAAGGCGGTATTTTGTTGCCTTGCGCACAAGCCACTGCTTTTGGCCCTTAGTAAGATCCTTAGGACACTCTCCTGTGTCCAAGAAACTTATGATGTCAGACATAGCATCGCTACCTTGGAAGAGTGGCAGCTTCAACTTGATAGCACCCACCACTGAAACATCTTGCAACTTCTCTCTAGCTAGAGCATCTGCTTCTTGATTTTCTGCTCAAGGGACATGATGTAATTGTACAACTTGAAATTTCCCTAAAACTTCCTTGACTTTGCGCAAATGGCCTAGCAAGATATGATTTTTACAAGCCCAAGTTCCTTGTATTTGTTTTATTAAAAGCATGGCATCACCAAATACATTTAACCGTTGAATGCCCTGTGTCACACACCACTCTAACCCAAGAGTTAAAGCTGCATATTCTGCCTCATTGTTAGAGTGAGAATCCAAGAGATTCCCAATGGAGAAAACCTTGTCCCCTTGCTCATTGAAGATGACAATGCCTGCTGCAGCTTTGTCCACTTTCCTCTTGTAGGCTCCATCAAAGAAAAGAGAGTGAGCCTCCTCTACCTTAGGGACTTCCAGCACAGGTGCAATATCTTGATCATTTGGCTTTATCTTTAGCTTCTTTTCATAGTGGCGATGAGTGAGAATACCTCCTAGACTGGCCCTTGTGGAGTTCTCCACTTGCATTGTGTAGTCAAACTCTTGTAGCCTTGTGAGCCATTTGGAAATCCTAGAAGAAACATCCATGTGCTGCATTACATAAGGAAATACTTCTTCCATTATTAAGATTATGAATGGTCTAGACAATAAATAAGAGCGAAATTTGGTGGTAGCAAACATTAATGCAAGTACCATGTGCTCCACTGCCGTGTATCCCATTTCTGATGGGGTCATCATTCGACTAGAGAAGTAGATAGGACGCATGAAAGAAGTTTGAGGATCCTTTTGCATCAATACAGCCCCAAGTGTGTCATTGCCAACACTAGGGTTTACATAAAATGGCTCGTCCCACTTTGGAGGTGCTATGGTGGGAAGTGAAGCTAGAATTTGTTTTACCTCATTGAATTGTTGTTCATTTTCTTCACTCCAAGTGAAGATCTCTTGATGGGTAACTTGTTGTAAAGGGAGAACCACTTGGGAGAGCAAGTGAATGAACCTACTCAAATACCTCACCTTTTGAAGAAAAGAGACCAATTGCTTTGTTGTGGTGGGAGAGGTCAAAGCCACCAAGGCTTGAACCTTGCTTGGGTCAGCTTCAATGCCGTTGGCCGAGATCACATGGCCAAGAAGAGTAACCTTGCTTTCACCAATGTGGCATTTCTCCACATTGAGTTGTCCACCCAAAGCTTGTAGCCTAGCTAGACCTTCATAAACTTTCTCCAAATGAAGAGAGCGAGAACTATAGATGCAAAAGTCATCAATAAAAACACGGATTGATTTTCCAAAGAATGGCTGAAAAACAAATGTCACATATCGCTGAAAAGTGGCTAGAGCATTAGTGAGACCAAAGGGCATAACTCTGTAAGCAAAACATCCCCATGGTGTGATGAAGGTTGTCTTCTTTTGATCTTCTTCAGCGATGCTAATTTGGAAGTAGCCTGAGTATCCATCACATACCGTGTAGCGCTCATGTCCTGCTACCTCATTGAGTATTTCGTCTTGAAAAGGAAGAGGAAAATGGTCCCTCTTTGTGGCTGCATTAAGAGGCTTGTAATCAACACAAACCCTCCACTTACCATTCTTCTTTGGTGTGACTACCACTGGAGAAACCCACTCTGAGTCTTCAACAGGATAGATAAAACCGGCTTCTAGCAATTTCCTCACCTCTTTGAGTAGGGCGTCTTGTTGAATTACTCCTAGCCGTCTGAGCTTCTGCACTACAGGTTTACTTCCCTCCTTGAGCTTAATGTGATGTTGAACTACTGTGATCCCAGTGATTTTATCATATTCATCAATGAACAATGTGGTAAAATTTCTTAGCATCAAAATATAATCTTCACGCTCCTTCCCACACAACTCACTAGAGAGCATTTGATGTAGCTTACTTGCTTCTACTAGAGGTTGTATACCTGGTGTCTCCCCTTGGCTTGATGATGAGGCATCAGGTTGCTCCATCTTCTTAGGGTCCTTGAGAATGATCCCCATCACCTCAATGCTACTGTCACTTTCTTCACTCACTGTTGACTCCTCCTCTAAAGTGGTTGAAGAGTCACCACTAGAAAACTCATCCTCGGAGGTTTCTAGATCCATGTCGCGTTGTTGACCTATCTTCATGTCATAAAGTATTGGGCTTCCTTTTGCATCCTTCATCTGGATTATGCCGGTGTCCCAGTCCTGCTTAGCTTTCATAGCCATAAGCCAAGGCCTCCCTAGAATGATAGGATAGCCCTCCCCTTTGTGTGGCATGACAAAGATATCCACATCTACCTCGGTGTTGAATGCCTTTATCCTAACTGCATTTATGACACCAACACATTGAACTTTTAAATTATTTTCCATTTTGGCTCGGCATGGTGCCGGTCGACTCACCTCTAAACCCAAACGGTGCATCATTTTTTCACTCATGACGCATATTTGTGCGCCACCATTGATGTAGATATTGGAGATGTGTTGCCCTTTGATGTAAGCATCCATCACTGGTAGTATGTCGTCTAGATTCCTCCCGGAGATAGCCCCAGCTATCTTTGGCTTTGGTCGCCTCGTGTTAACCATCTTTGTCCATTGTCTCCTCACCCTAGGTGCTAGGTGGAGTAACTGGGGCCAGGTGATTTTTGGGCCCTGCACAGAAACATCTTGAACCAAATCATATGGTTTAGAACATTCACCCAAAGAGAAATCTACAATGTCAATTTTACGTCGTGACTTGGATGGCTTTTTGCTAGATTCCCCTTTAGTCTTCATCTTTTCTTCCTTTTGGGAAGATTCACCATGCCTAGCGCGTTTTACCCCAATGGCATCTACTCCTTTGACCTTGGTCTTATCCTCCTCCACTTTCTCCTTTCCCTTACCTTCAAGACTGATGACGCTTACTGTTTGATTGCCAACTGGTGGTGGGGGTAAGGGTGGAATGAGAAGTTGTGGTGGTGGTGGTGGTGGTTGTGGTTGAATCGGTGGTTGTAAGATTTGCACGGGTGGTGCTTGTCGTGGTGCCCTCGGTGGTGGTGGTCTTGCTCTTGGTGGTGAAACCTGGTTTTGTCTGGCTCCTCTGTTGAAATTTTGCCTCCTTGGTTGTGGACAGTAGTACATTCCATGACCATCCTCCCCACAATTGTAGCAGTGGTATTCTTGGTTTTGCCTTCGTTGTCCTCTCCCTTGCTCTTGGTTGCGATTGTGTGCATGCCCTTGTTGTATCAAATGGACTGAGATATTCTCAAGTTGATTGGTCATTCAGTTGAGCAGGTCTTGCTGATCTTCAATTGGTTCTTGTGGTTGAATCCTCTGGGCGACTGTTGTAGGTGGTGCTAGAGGTGGTGGGGTCCTAACGGCTTCCTCTCCATCGATATTCCTGGCTTGTAGGTGCAACTTCTTGTCTTTAAGGCGGGCCACTTCAACTGCTAGCTCATACGTAGTAGGAAACCTTCCCTTCACCTTCTCTTTAAGAGTTGGCCATAACCCAGCCACAAACTGGTCCTTCTTTAGGAAATCAGGTGCCCCCTCATCCTCTCTTAGCGATGCAACCCATCGCCCCCATAAATCTACAAACTTTGACTCATATGATGCGTATTCCAGCATACTACCCTGCTTCAACTCTGTCAACAATTGCCATAGCTTCTCTGATGTTGTGCCCTCTCCAAAACGCTTGACAAAGGCTGCCCTTAATAAGTCCCACCGTTCCTTGGTTTCTTGTGCCAAGGCATTGTACCATGATCTTGCCTCCACCTTCATTAGAAGTGGGAAGATGCGCAAGCGCGAAGCATCATCATCTCTCGCAGAGATGACACATGCTATTTCCAAGTTGTCTAGAAATTCTGCAACATCCTCGCCCACCTTACCAGTATAGGTTGGAAATGCTACACTTGCCATGATTACTGAGAGAGAGCTAGAAAGACACACTTCTTAACTTGCAAAATTTTTTCCTTCTTTACAAGGAGGCGTGTATACCCTATTATACTAGGACATAGATTAAAACTTCAAACGGTACATTGCCTTGTACCAAAGGTAAAACAAATGGCTGATCTGATGCCAGAACCTCAAAAAACCGCTCCCCACCCGGCATGGTGTCAATGACGTGCTGGTAGTGAATCTTCAAGTCCAATATTACCTTGATTGAGCGTACACGTGTTGGTATGTGTGATCTGTCTTGAGGTAGGTTGTACTGATTCATGTGAAGCTTAGAGGTGCTTAGTCACTGTCTAAGCTTGTAGGAGAGGGTGGTGTTCTTTCCTCGGTGACTTGAGTTACCCGATTCTCAAAGTAAAATAGTGTTGATTCTCTATTGTGCAGAGCTCCTTCCATTTTGTTGTTGTTGGTTGGTTGTAGGTTGCGGACATGGTTTCCACCTTCTCCTTCTTCTTCTTGGCACTTGGCATATGTATATCCAATGGGTTTGGCGCGTTGGTTGACTCTCCCACTTCAAATCGATTATCGTTACGCCTGGCACTCGCGCTTCGATGGAGATGCGGAGTTCGTCTAGTTGTGCTTGGAGCTCTTCTTCTTCTCTCGTCCAGTTAGAAAATCCTTCATACTCATTCATCCATTCACAATAGTTTAGGGTTTTCAGTCTTGTAAACTGAAGGGTTTCAAGAGCCCTCCTCAGTGGGGGCACCAAATGAGAGGCGAAAGTGAAAAAAATAGACCCGGTGGCCTCTACACCAAGACTATGCACAATGGCCTCATCATGGGGAATACACAATAGGGGCACCACCTAGCAAGATATGCGGCTAGGACGCATACATATACACAATGAAGCATGCATGGAAAACAATTTCAAGATCCACGCCCAAATGTGAAATGGGGCGGTCGGAGAATAAGGTGAGAGGAGTGGTGAGTGAGTGAGAATGGGCTCGCTACGCGTGCATGTAGTAAGGAAGATAACGAGGTCAGGGATACATGCAAGTGTACTCACTTCTCATACAAAAAGGTGGCGAATCCACACACCTTAAGATGGAAGTAGCAAGATTATAGGAATATGAGAGGGAGAGAGAGTGTGTGTGTGTGTGGTGGTGAATCCGCACACCTTAACATAAGCAGAAAAAAAAATGGCAAGGAACAAGCATATACCATACTCACAATGAGATGTATCCAAAGCGACACAAAGTATGGCACCAAGATGGAGTGTGTTGATTGCTTGCAAAAGATGAATACAATAGGTAGCGTATGGCAGGAAAATGAGAAGGGAACAAGATCGTAGGAGGCATAATGGAGAGATGGGAGTTGATGGCGAGGAATATCATGAGTGTGTCCACCCTTCTTCTTTTTGAAATTGTGCCTTCAATCCTTAATTACAAGTGGTGTGGAGGTGTGGTGCTCATCTTTTGTGCATGGTGATGGTGATGATGATGGTGTTGTGATTATGTGATTAGGGTTCATGCTACAAGCATGTAGCACAAGAGTGTGTATGGATAGGTGTGTGTGTGTGTGTGTGTGTGTGTGTGTGTGTGTGTGTGTGTGTGTGTGTTCTCTCCCCCCAAGTGAGCTCTCATGGCCTCCTTATATAGGGAAGGAGGGAAGGATTTAGCAATATTTCTATTTGAGGTGAGTGTCCCACTTTGGTGACTAGGAAAATAGGGTGCATGTGACTGTGGCTCCCATCTTGTCTCCTCATTATTTAAAATACCAGAGTCAATAGAGAGAGAAAAAGAGAGAATGTGGGTAGGATGTAGAGGATAGGAAATATTTACAATAGTCTAGCTTTGGATAGACATAAGCTTATTAGGGAGAGAAGAGAGAGGTAAGAAAATTATAAGAGAGGTTGTCAAAGGTGGATATTTGTTGATGAGGATGGATCCTCCAAAAATGGTGATAGAATTACTCTAGTCTAGCCAAGACCTCATTAAAAGAGCCTTGTCTCTTGTAATCATGCTTGAAGACTTGTAGAACCATAGCCATTCTAGAAGGAAGAAAAGTAGGATGGCCTGTGTCACCATTACACGAGAAAACTGGGGTCCACTACAAAAATCATATCTCCGTGTTCATAACTCCAAAAATTCTGAAAAAAATTGAGCTAAAAGATGAGATCACAAGCTACATCTTTCATGTTGAACGCGCCTTCAGATTCGGGGTTCTTCTTTACTTAAAAAATTCAGCCAAATAATGTATTATTTGTGGCTGCAAAAGTCTTTTGGTGGTCCCCTTTGAGTGGACTTCTCTCTTGCCTGCAAGTGTAAGCTCCTTCATGTTGACGAAGGAAATTTGGAATGGCGGCCTCTACACCAAAACAAACTCCATTGCGCCACAAGGGAAATGAGATGAGGGCACCACCTATTCTTGGAAGCGTGGACTAGGACCGCTACACAGAGAGAGAGAGAGAGAGAGAGAGAGAGAGAGAGAGAGAGAGAGAGAGAGAGAGAGAGAGAGAGAGAGATCACTATGAATGAAGCATTAACCGTAGTGTGTGTACAAGGAATGGATGACTTCAATCACTCCCAACACAAATAGCATATAGATTACCAAACAATCACTCAAAGATTAGCCAAGATCACATCAAGCACTCTCACACGCATATAAAACATTTCTCTTAATTAACATAAGTAAGAGGAGGAGAGGTTACTAGCATGAAACAATTTGCACTCTAGGATGTGCAAGAATAGAGTGAATGAATGAGCTTATGGGCTCATGGTGAGTGATACAAAGGCTCAATGGGGCTGAGGGAGGCTTGAAATTACAAAGGGGAAGGCTTCTTTATATAGGAAAGAGAGTGATTAGGAGTGAGGTTAAGATCCAAGTGTAATTTGTACAAATGAAGCTTGATTAGGGACATTCAACCAATGAAGAAGCTCCTTCCAAGTGATTTGTTGACCAATTAGCTCCATCATCACTTGTGTTGTCTTCACTCCTTCCTCCATAGCTTGAGTCCAAGAGCTTCCTTATTTTAAAATGTAAAGAATCTACATAAAATCAATACATATCTAGTAATAATAGAAAGGGGTTGAATGAGGACTTATGAATTACAACAAGATTAAGCATGACTTGAGAGGTGATTAGAAGAGGAATTTTGATGGGTTTTTGAGCTTGAGAGAGAGGAGGAAGGAGAGGAGGGTGAGAAGACTAATGGCTGATTTTTAGAGAAGGTCTCAATGTGGAAAAGGAAGGGTGTGTGTGTGTAAAGGTAGAGGGGGTGGTCTCCACCACAGTTGAAAAACCTGGCATCCACCATTTTGGCCATATCTCCTAGATCGTAGATGCAAAAATTATTAAAAAAATATGGCCAGAATCTCCAGCTCATCAGCTACAACTTTGATGAGACAACTTTTCTTGGATCGGAGTGGAAGTATTTTTTAAAAATTCAGCAAAATCATGTGTCTGGTTTCTTCCTTTACCAAGTCTTCCACTTGGGTCCCATTTGTTTGCATCATCATATGGCTCCAAAGCCATGATGATATGAGCCACTCATGACCCTTGAATCATGGGTGCATGGCTCCACAACCACATCATATTTTTTCTTTTCACATTTACATATTTTTCCTTTCCTTTACCACTAGGTTCTCCCTCTACCTGTCACCTCCGGTGAACTAGTCAAGAAAAATTCCTATCAAATCATTTTTTTTAATTTTCCCAAGAGGTTGTTCTCACTCTTTCTTTTATTGTAAACCTCTAGAAGCAAGGAAAACCAACAAAATATGATAAACAAAAATTTCTAATAGGCTCGGATCATAGCCCCCCCAAACCTGGCTAGGGGTATTTATGCCTCTAGCCTACTTTCTTTGATCTTGAGCTGACCTTATCCTGATGTGATAAGGCTTTAGACGCCATCCATTTGTCCTGGTCTTGTGCACTTTACCATCAATGTCTTGAAGTCTGTAAGAGCCATTTCTGAACTTTTTGGTGACCAAGAACGGGCCTTCCCATCGGAAAAGAAACTTTCCATCCTTACGAGTGTCGAAGCGATTGTCATATCGAAGCACCAGAGATCCCTTTTTGATGTCTTTGGATGCTAGCTTTTTGTTGAATTTTTCTCTGCGCTTCTCTGCTTCTTGAGAATAGTGGTTGATGGCTTCTTCACGATCCAATTGCAGCCTCTCTAAATCCATGATCCTTTGATGTACTTTCTCCTTTTGAGAGCCTACCTGGCTACCCAATATTCAAAGATTTGTTAACTTCACTTCAATGGGCAAAAGCGCCTCTTTTCCATAAACCAAATGAAAGGGTGTGTACCCTAATGTGTTTTTGAAGGAGGTTCTATAGGCCCATAGAGCTCCATTCAGGTGTTTGTCCCAATCTTGGCGCCTAGCATGTACCTATTTGGTGAGAATTTTGCAAATGATTCCGTTTACCTTTTCCACCAAACCATTGCACTGAGGGTAGTAAGGAGTAGAGTGTTGATGCTGAATATTTAGCTTCTTCATGAGTTCTCCTACCAAGTCTGCTCTAAACCCTGGTCCTCTATCAGATAGTATTTCAAGAGGGGTGCCAAACCGGCAACAGATGTGGTCAAAGATGAACTGACTCACATTCTTAGCAGTAATTCTATTGGTCGGCATAGCCTCAGCCCATCTAGTCATGTAGTCTACTCCCATGATGATGTACTCTTTACCTGACTGAGTGCGTGGTAGAGGTCCTATGGCATCAATTCCCCACTTCTCAAAGGGCCCATATACCTTTATTGGGTTCTGAGGTTCAGCTATGAGCCGTCGTGGTCCTGCTTTCTGACATTCATCACATGTTTGACACCAGTATTTGACATCACGATGAAGACTTGGCCAAGTAAACCCAGCTTGTAGAACCTTTCTACTAGTGACGTCGTGTGCAAAGTGTCCTCCGCACATATCATCGTGACAAGCTTTTAAAATCTCTTCAATTTCACTCTTCAAAGGCACTCTCCTAAGCACACCATCCTTACCAAGACAATACAAGTCATCATTTACTATGCGATACCTGGTAGCCTTCCTAGCTAGCCATCGCCTTTCCCCTGCATTCAAGTGTTTAGGAGCCTCTCCTTGCTCCAGAATGTGCATAATATCTTCCAAGTCCTCCTTGCCTTGCTGAAGTGGAAGTTTGATGGCCACTGCTCCCACTATTGACTCATTTAACTTTGATGATGCTAGGTGGTCTGCATCCTTGTTCTGGTCTCTTGGCACATGATGTACTTGTGCCTCCCTAAATCTCCTCATAAGAGCCTTGGCTTCTCTCATTTTAGTAGAGAGACGGGCATTTTTGCAAGCCCATGTACCTTGCATTTGCCTTACCAAAAGCATGGAGTCACCAAAAGCGTTTAATCTCTTAATTGAATTATCGAGGCACCAACGAAGGCCATGAATTAGAGCATGATATTCTGCTTCATTGTTGGAGTGGACATCTTCTAGAGTGATCCCTTCACCATGGATCCTCTCTCCCAATGGAGATAAGACCATGATGCCTGCAGCTGCCTTATCCTTGGTTCTCTTGTATGCTCCATCAAAGTAGAGGCTATAAGCATTGACCAAAGCCTCTGGAGCTGGAGGTGGTGGCAGTTCCTTTCTCTTCAAATGGAAAACTTTTTCATAGCACTTGTTTGTTAAAATGTCGGCTAAGCATGCTCGAGTTGTTCTTTCAACCTGTATTGTATAATCAAACTCTTGAAGTCGCACCACCCACTTTGCTATTTTGTCAGAGATTTCCATATGTTGTAGTGCATAGGGAAACATATCCTCCACAGTGATAATTACAAACCTCTTCGGCAGCAAGTATGGCCGAAATTTGGTTACCGCAAACATGAGAGCTAACACTAGCTGTTCCATCAGGGTGTAGGCCTTCTCTGTGTTTTCCATGAGGCGGCTAGCAAAATACACAGGCCTCATAAAGGATGTTTTTGGATCTTTTTGTAGGAGGGCAGCACCAATGGCCTCTTCTCCCACACTAGGGTTTACAAAGAATGTTTCTTCCCAACAAGGTTGGAGGATTATAGGGAGTGACCCTAACATTTTTTTAATCTCTCTAAAATGCCCTTCACTTTCTTCACTCCAAACAAGCGTCTCTTGACGAGTCAGCTGTTGTAGAGGAAATATCACTTGGGAGAGTAAGTGTATGAATCTACTCAAATATCTTAGCTTTTGCAAGAAGGAGATTAATTGTTTGATGGAAGTTGGGGAAGGTAGATTTAGCAATGTTTCTATCTTTTCAGGATCTACCTCGATTCCATCAATGGACACTACATGCCCTAATAGTGTAACCTTGCTTTCCCCAATGTGACATTTGTCCTTGTTTAGTTGTCCACCCAGCTTAGCTAAACGAGTAAATCCTTCATCAATCTTGCCGAGATGCATACTTTTGGAGCTGTAAATACAAAAGTCATCTATGAAAACCCTTATGGACTTACCAAAGTAAGGTTGGAAGACCATGTTCATGAATCGTTGAAAGGTGGCTGGAGCGTTGGTGAGACCAAAAGGCATGACTCGAAATACAAAACATCCCCATGGTGTGATGAAAGTAGTCTTTTTCTGGTCCTCCTCTACAATGCGTATTTGAAAGTAGCCAGAGTAGCCATCACACATTGTGTATCTCTCATGGCCTGCTACTTCCTTTAGAATCTCATCTTGAAATGGGAGAGGGAAGTGGTCCCTCTTTGTTGCAGCATTTAGTGGCTTGTAATCCACGCACACTCGCCATTTACCATTCTTCTTTGGCCTCACCACTACTGGGGAGACCCATTCTGAATCTTCTACTGGGTATATGAATCCTGCTTCTAAGAGTCTCTTCACCTCAGACAACAGTGCATTTTGTTGCACAACTCCTAATCTTCTTAGTTTTTGTACTACTGGCTTGCTCCCTTCTTTTAGATGGATATGATGCTTCACTGCAGTGACACCTGTAATATGAGTGTAATCAGAAATAAACAATGATGCATGCTTCTTGAGAACATTTACATAACCCTCCTTTTCTTCTTCCTTTATATCCTTGGATAACATCTCCTCTAGGCTGGCATCCCACACATTCTCCATTTGGATCCTTGGGTTGTCTTCTGATGAGGTAGTTTCCTTTATGGTGACGCCCATGACTTCGAGAGTGCTATCACTCTCTTCACTTGAACTCTCTTCCTCATCCATGGATGAGGAGCATCCACTTGAGCTCCACTCATCAGCTGACGTCTCTAGTTCAAGGTTCTCTTGTCGCCCATTCTTTAGGTTATAAACCACCTTCCGACTATGGCCACCCATGCGAGGCCTCAACTCCAAGTCTCCTGTTGCCCAATCTTGCCTAGCTCCTATACCCATGAGCCAAGGTCGTCCTAAAATAATGGGGTATCCTTCTCCCTTTACTGGCATCACATAAGCATCAACCTCTGTAGTGATTCCAAAAACAGAAACTCTCAAAGCTTTCACTACACCCACACAAGTGACAGAGACATTATTGGCCATTTTTGCCCTAAAGTTTGATGATTCCATTACCTCTAAACCCAATTGATGCATTAGCTTTTCTGTCATGACACAAACCTCTGCTCCACTATCAATGTAAGTTTTTGGAATCCGTTGTCCCTTGATTTGAGCCTCCACCAAAGGCACTATATCCTTGAGACCATATGCTTTGATTACACTTACTAGCTTACTTCGCTTTGCCCTCGTGCTCACCATTTTTGACCATTGTCGTCGAAGCTTTGGGGAGATATGAAGTAGTTGTGGCCAAGTAATCTTTGGTCCTTGAGAACTCACCTCAGCTGTCAAGTCATAAGGTTGTGTCCGAGATCCCATAGGGAAATCAGAAATGTCAATTTGAGACCTAGTACGGGTCTTTCTCTTCTTGGCTTCATCTTTAGTTGCCCGAGATGTACTTGCTTCATTGCTTGCATCCTTGCTTGTTTCTTTACCTAATTCTTCTTGGACACGCACACGTTTGATAGGCATTGTAGCCACTTCATCTATCTTCATCTTCCCTTTAGCTATTTCTTCCTGGTTGCTTCTGCCCTTGAGGACCTCCTCCATCCTTATGATGCTCACATTTGGTTGAGTAGCAGGGGCTTGAGCTTGAGCACGAGGTGGCTGCAAAATTTGAGGTTGCGGTTGCTCTTGTGCTTGAGCTCTAGCACGGGGTGGACTTACTTGTTGTCGAGGACCTCTGACAGGGTAGTCATATCTTCTGGGATGAGGGCAATTATACATGCCGTGGCCATTTTCCCCACAATTGTAACACAACATTTCCCTTGCTTGACGTCGCATTGGTGGCCGATTCCCACCATTTCCCTCAATAGGCCTTCTTGCACCCTGCACAAGATTTACTCTCAACCCCTCTAGCTGGTTTGTGAGATTGTTTATTTGTTGGAGCATATCTTCTTGTTGACCTCTATTGAGGTCTGGTGCATTAGGCACATTTGGAGGTATGTGAGAAGCTTCCATAGTTGTGATATTGCCTCCCAAAGCTAGCTGGCCAGCTTGGGCTTGGTAGAGAATCTTTCTATTCTTTTCCCTAGCAATTCTTAAGGCATCTTCAAAAGCATTTGGAAATTTTCTCTTTACCTTCTCCCTTAGCAAGGGGTACAAACCTGAGATAAATCGATCCTTTTGGAGGCAATTGGGAGCTCGCTCACCAGGGTTTAGTGAGTCTGACCATTGCCCCCAAAGTTTCAGAAAACCTTCCTCATAGGTTGCATAACCATGAGGGTCAACTTGATGAAGGGACAGAAGCCGTTGCCATAGTTCTTCTGCCGAATTGGCTCGTTGAAATCTTCGTAGGAAAGCCACCTTCAATCCCTCCCAATCAATTCTTTGGGTTGGATCTAGAGCCTGGAACCATACCCTAGCTTCTTCTTTGAGCACCAAAGGAAAAGCTCTCAATTTCAATGCTTCGTCATCCCTCCCAGAGACAAGGAAAGCCATCTCCAAGTTATCCAAAAAATCCCCAGCATTTTCCCCACTACGCCCAAAAAAATTTGGGAAAGCCATCATAAAAGTGGGTTGCCTTCCTCTCAATACAGCACAAAGATGAAAACGTCTAGGCCCAAATCATATCTTATTAAGGGTAGAATAAATGGATTGATAGATGCATTAATCTCAGCTAGACGACGAGGGCCTAGTAAGTCCCTTATGATGTTTTGGAACCTAAGCTTTGTGCTAGCTATTATATGCACAGTTTGTCTAGCAAGAGGTTGGAAAGGTCCATATAAATCCCTATGATTCATGGAGTATGCTTAAAGCAAGATGAAGATGTGAACATCAAAAGATACATTATACTCCAAAATAGGAAATATTATAGGGTCAGGGGACAACAATATCTCTCTCAACCTCTTAGCTCCAAAATAGAAGACCAATCTTTGTTGGAAAAAAATCTTTCTATCAATGCGCACATTCACCCTAATATTCTGAACTGATTGAAAGTTGTAGAAAATGGGATTATTCATTGGTGCATTAAATACAAACTTCCATGAAGCACTTCATTGAAGTTGAGCTCTCTTCGATCCCACCATTTGAGAGATGCAAAGAATTTGCTCACCAGTGATTAGCCTAGCTTTAGTGTGACCATCTTCAGCTTTGTAGAGTTCATAGGGTTCGATGGCTACCCTCTCAACCACCTTGAGCCTTCTTGCTAGTAGTAGTTGGAGTGCATCACCATATGTAGCCTCTTGCCAATACCGCACCCCATTGATGTGTAGCTCCCCCTCCAAAAACTTGTTAATTCCCGAGTTTGAGAGTGCTTTCACCACTTGAACTCGAGGCTTCAAAGGAAGTGTCTTCACACTAGCCACAAAGCACTCAACACAATTTTTTGACCTAGGGACTTGATGACTACAAGATTTTCCTTGAAGCAAAGAAGGGTGTGTGTAGTTAACTCTCTTTACCCGCATACGTGTTGTTTGTCGATAAAGACGCTTCTTTTCTCAAGCTTCTTGGGGAGACCATAGTGGAAGTCTCGGAGAATTTGATGGATCTTCCTTCATAGGATTGATAGAGCGCTGCTTGAGAATTCCTCCGTGGGGGCACCAATTTATGACGAAGGAAATTTGGAATGGCGGCCTCTACACCAAAACAAACTCCATTGCGCCACAAGGGAAATGAGATGAGGGCACCACCTAGTCTTGGAAGCGTGGACTAGGACCGCTACACAAAGAGAGAGAGAGAGAGAGAGAGAGAGAGAGAGAGAGAGAGAGAGAGAGAGAGAGAGAGATCACTATGAATGAAGCATTAACCGTAGTGTGTGTACAAGGAATGGATGACTTCAAACACTCCCAACACAAATAGCATATAGATTACCAAACAATCACTCAAGGATTAGCCAAGATCACATCAAGCACTCTCACACGCATATAAAACATTTCTCTTAATTAACATAAGTAAGAGGAGGAGAGGTTACTAGCATGAAACAATTTGCACTCTAGGATGTGCAAGAATAGAGTGAATGAATGAGCTTATGGGCTCATGGTGAGTGATACAAAGGCTCAATGGGGCTGAGGGAGGCTTGAAATTACAAAGGGGAAGGCCTCTTTATATAGGAAAGAGAGTGATTAGGAGTGAGGTTAAGATCCAAGTGTAATTTGTACAAATGAAGCTTGATTAGGGACATTCAACCAATGAAGAAGCTCCTTCCAAGTGATTTGTTGACCAATTAGCTCCATCATCACTTGTGTTGTTTTCACTCCTTCCTCCATAGCTTGAGTCCAAGAGCTTCCTTATTTTAAAATGTAAAGAATCTACATAAAATCAATACATATCTAGTAATAATAGAAAGGGGTTGAATGAGGACTTATGAATTACAACAAGATTAAGCATGACTTGAGAGGTGATTAGAAGAGGAATTTTGATGGGTTTTTGAGCTTGAGAGAGAGGAGGAAGGAGAGGAGGGTGAGAAGACTAATGGCTGATTTTTAGAGAAGGTCTCAATGTGGAAAAGGAAGGGTGTGTGTGTGTAAAGGTAGAAGGGGTGGTCTCCACCACAGTTGAAAAAACTGGCGTCCACCATTTTGGCCATATCTCCTAGACCGTAGATGCAAAAATTATTAAAAAAATATGGCCAGAATCTCCAGCTCATCAGCTACAACTTTGATGAGACAACTTTTCTTGGATCGGAGTGGAAGTATTTTTTAAAAATTCAGCAAAATCATGTGTCTGGTTTCTTCCTTTACCAAGTCTTCCACTTGGGTCCCATTTGTTTGCATCATCATATGGCTCCAAAGCCATGATGATATGAGCCACTCATGACCCTTGAATCATGGGTGCATGTCTCCACAACCACATCATATTTTTTCTTTTCACATTTACATATTTTCCCTTTCCTTTACCACTAGGTTCTCCCTCTACCTGTCACCTTCGGTGAAGTAGTCAAGAAAAATTCCTATCAAATCATTTTTTTTAATTTTCCCAAGAGGTTGTTCTCACTCTTTCTTTTATTGTAAACCTCTAGAAGCAAGGAAAACCAACAAAATATGATAAACAAAAATTTCTAATAGGCTCGGATCAATGTGTATGAAAACATGACCTAGAGTGTTGAAAAGATTGGCAATCATCTAGATGGAGGTATTATTGAAATTTGAAAGTGGGGTTGAGGTTTGAAAATGAAAACTAGTGAATAAAATATTTGGTAGAGTGGAATAATATACATACATGAAAAAATATATATTAAAAAATACTAGAATATATATATTTAATATTTTTAAGGTCAAAAGAGAGATCAACAAAGAAAGCTTACTTATTATGCTACATCGTGATTGATTAGCATAAGTATTATTTATTTAATAAAGGCTAAAACGTTTGTGAAAAAGGAAGAAAAAATCAAAAGTAACTTATATAATGGGAAATATTTTGGTAAAAGGGCAAAAATATATGGGGGGGTTCCCATGCATGGAAAAGCTTTCCTCATCATCAATGACACAATTTTTTCAAACCATCTAGGTATCACTTTCACGGAGAGCAAATAGGCATCTGGTAGATCATCATCTATCCCTTTAGGTGATTCCCCCGAAACAATCCTGGACAAATGATCTGCTCTTTGATGTGTAGTGCCTTTTTTACAACCACAGTGAAATCAAATTCGAGAAGAATGATGAACCATCTCACTATTCTTCCTGTGCTGCATAGGTTGTTGACCAAATATAACAAATCTTGGTGGTCCACAAAGAACACAAACTTGTTGGCCAATAGGTAATGTCTATAACTTTTAGCAGCATAGATCATTCCTAGTCCTTCTCTTTCAGTGGTGGTGTAATTCTTTGCTGCCATACTCAATTGTCGGCTTGCATAAGAAATAGGAAAGTCAATGTTCCCATCTCCTGGTTGGGCTAGTATACAACCAATAGCAAAATTCGAAGCATCTACGTGTACATGGAATACCTTATCCCAATTGGGTGCTTTCAATATTGGAGCTAAGGTGAGAGCTTGCTTAAGCTTCATGAAGGATTCTTCACATGCCTCAGTCCATTCAAAGTGCGTAATCAAGCTATACATGGGTTTTGCAATTATAACATACATGTAGATGAACCGTCGGTAATATCCACAATGTCCCATGAAGGCTTGTACCCCTTTGACTATTGTTGGTCTAGGAAAATCAGCAATGACATGAATCTTTTCAATATCAGTAGCTATGCCATTTTTAGACACTATATGTCCAAGAATTTTCCCTTGTCTTTCCATGAATGTGCACTTTTCCGGGTTTAAGCAAATCCTGTAAAGTCTACATTTCTCGAATACCTTTTTGAGGTGTTCAAAATGATCAGCTCAGATTGACGAATGTACGTATAAATCATCCATGTATACTTCCAATAATTTTTGAAGATACTCTTTGAAAGCATGGCTCATCAATCTCTGAAATGTGGCTGGAGCATTAGTTAACCCAAAACGGCATAACCCGATAGGCAAATATACCCCATTCTGTTGCAAAAGCAGTTTTGTGTTGATCTTTTGGGTCAACCAAAAGTTGATTGTATCCCGAAAATCCATCTAAGAAGCTGTAAGCTTCTTTTCCTGTCACTCATTCTAAAACGTGCTCAGTTATCGGAAGAGGAAAGTTGTCTCTAATGGTAGTTGCATTCACTTTTTTGAGATTAACGCACATTCGTAATTTCCCATTCTTCTTAGGTACTACCACAATTGGGAACACCCAATCAGTGTGTTCAATTTCGTAAATGAATTCAGCTTCCTTTAGTTTTTCAATCTCTTCATTGATCTTTCTAGCAAATGTTCCGTTATAAGTGTATGGTCTCTGTCTACTTGGTTTTGCATCATCTCTCATGGGTATGGTATGTTGGCAAATTTTTGGATCAACACCCTTGAGATCCTTGTAAGACCAAGCAAAGATATCCCGATATTCCTTTAGCAAACTTAACAAAAGCTTTTCTTCTTCTTCTGTCAGGTCATTTGCAATGTAAGCCGGACTAGGCTCTTCTCTTGGTTCATCCAAGTTTACCCTTTTAGCGTTTTCAGGGCCTTCATAAGACTCGCCTTGTTCCGATAGTTCTGTAACCGGGTGTTCAATTATGATTTTCCGATCTTGGAGAGTATACTTTTTTTAATGGGATGGAACATGCATTACATCCTTACCATCCTCTTCCGTGGTTTCCATTTCGGTGGTGTATATCTCCTTTAGAGCTTTTTTCAACTCTTGATATTTCTTTTTCCGCTCGACTCTGGTCACGAGTGGTTTTTTATCCTGATGTTCTTCTTGAGTACCCTTCCTTGTTTTTCTCGATGTCTAAGACATTTTTGAGTTTCCGTTCGAAGGATATCTGCCAGTTATTTTGTCCTTGACACAATCTTTAGCATCTATCTACATCAGGAATTGTGTTTTAATGGAGAATGATGGCATAGGTCGTGCTTTCACAATTTTAGTGTCCCTCTTTCTTCTATACCATTTTTGTCTTCTTGATTTCTGGTTTGGAAATTCAAAAAACTTTTCCTCCCTTCCCCTTAAGGGTAGTTGAGCTCTCGTATATTCTTTTTTGGATCCCGAATCTTAGAAGGTAGCTGAGTGTTCATCCAACTCATCAGTTGCATCGTAATAGAGTTCAGAAAAGACTTGTTGAGCTTTCATCAAGTCCTTTGTTTCCTCATCCTTATTTTTCTCAATGTTAAGAACTGACATCATTTGGATGGGAATTATGTCGTAGCCATCCTCATTGCAAAATTGAGTAGGCATAGACGTATGCACACATACATCCATTGTCGCTAAGATTTGAGTCCACTCGAATGGTTTGAATAAATGCTCTAGGAAGGGTTCAGGTATGTAGGCTTCGTCTGTACAGTCCCTTTCTAGGATACATTCCTCTCATCTCAAGCTTCCATTTTCTAAAGCTCCGCACATCCAAATAGGAGTGTCTTTGTTTAGCCAAGATGGAAGTTTAGTTTCAGCCAAAGAGACCGAATCAAACTCCTAGATGGGTGTTTTCAAGACTTCTATATAGGTGTGGTCCTTTAGATTGACCCTTGTTATAGATCCCACCTACTTTAAGTACAGATAGTCATTTCCCCAATCTTGGATAAGCTGTACATGTCGCATGAAAGGTCTTCCCAATATGATTTCATGGTTGAGTTTTTTCTCAAAGTCTATTATGGCAAAAGTGTGTTGATATTCAATTCCACAGGAGTTGACTATCACTTTTTCTAGTAGCCCTAGAGGTCTTTCAATGTGTCCTTCAGCCAACTGCAATTTCATTTCCGTTTGTCTAATGGCTAGCTGTCCCCACGATTCCCATACTGCTTTAGTGGCTATGGCTATGCCAGCTCCACTATCCAGTATTGCCATGGTTTCAATGTCATTATATTTCACTCGGAGGGTAGTGTTTCCTTCTTCCCCTTCATAATATTCTCCGACCTTGTTCATAGAAACTGGTCGAATCTCTTTGTATTCCGTTTCATTTTTTGAGTTTCCTAGATTCTTAGAGGTTAACCCTGTTATCCCCATCTTTTCTAGGGTTTTCTATAAATCATTCCATAAGTATGGCCTGAGTTTCAACAATTCTTCCAAGGTAAGAGTGCATTGGATAGGTGTAGACATGATTGACTGAATGTTGTCTACTTCGAGGGTTTGTTTGGCTCTTTTGACTTGAGTGGTTTTGCAAATGATAGACTTATCTTCGTTATCTCCCAAGTAAGAAGGTAATGTTTTTAATGTCATTGGTTTAGATATTCATGAAGCCTCTGACCCGCAATCCCCGTACAAGGATTGTATATCCATGTTTATATCAAATGGTAGGCTATCCAACCAGACTTCCTCTATAGGAGCTGACTTTAAAGTTAGGCTCCCATCATTGATCTCCCATAAGTGTCCTGGCTAGTCTTCCTCCACGAATGGAATTCCGTCTAAGGCATCCTCACTGTCCGGCAGTATGAGCTCTGGTTCATTTGTTTCAAGGTGGGGTTCTGCCACCACATCGGATTTTGCTTTCGTTTCTTCTACCGCTAGCTCTTTCGGTTTTGCAATACTTTCAAGCTTGGGTTTTTGTTTATCCAGCATTTCCTGTGTGATTCTTACCAAATTTTCATAAGCTTCCAGCTTTGCTGCTTCCATGTCTGGAGATGGATAGTTTTTCCATTTGTTTTCCATGTTTTGGCCCGCTTTAAGTCTTGCTTGGTAGGCTTCCAAGGCAGCGTTGATAGGTTCAAAAAATTTATCAAACCAGAATGAATCCTCCAGATTTCACGGTTGTTTCCTTGAATTCGCTGCCAATTTCTTTCGACTTGTCCTGGGCTAGAATTTTTGCTTTCTCTTCGTTTTCAACCCGTTGTTTTTGTTTTCTCATATCATATCTTTTGCTTCTGCTCCTTTTGATTCTTTGAGAAGAAACTTTTTTGTTCTCCGAATCATCAGAGGAATTGTGTTTCTTTTTCTTTGCCTGGGCTCTAGTGATTACCTTGATTGGAACAATTGGTTCGCTCTCTGATGAGCTACTAGGTATCACTTGGACTACGTTGACTACAGTTTTTCCCTTGTTCAAAGGATTCTTATGACAATCTTCTGGAAAGTGTCCACCCTTTTTGCAACATTGTATGCAATATTCTTCAATTGGTTTGAGGTTTTTGTGAGGCTCTGGACATTCGTTCTTCCAATGGTCATCAACACCACAGTTATGACAGTTTTCTGTTCTGGGCTTCATCATGGGTCTTCCCATAGGAGGTCTGACACCTTGATTAGCTACATAATACATTGGTGTGAGCTCTGATGGAGCATAAGTCATGGTTTCCTCCATTGGTGGTGAGTATGGACTATACCAATCTCCCTCTACCATTACTGTAGATGGACTAGGCTCTGCATAGGGTGTAATAGGCACTAATGCTTGTTCATCTATGACTGCTTCTGAGTACATGTACTTTACAGGCACCACATTATGTCCTGGATAAGGAGTTTGTTTTCTTAACACAGGTTGAGGTCTCTCCATACCCATTGGTGGTCTTTGAACTTGAGCCATATTAGGCTGATATCTGTACATAGGTTGTCCTTGTGGCCTCATGGGCACGTACTGAACATTCACATCATAATTTGGTCTGAAGTAGCACTCCTGGGTCTCGTGGTTGGTCCATTTACCCTCGATTTCACACCATTTTTATGGCCTAATTGGTTGTCCTTGTGGGGATATCCCCTGTCCTGGTCCTCTCATAGGTTCTTTTTGCATATTGTTCATCATGTCATTCATCCCTTTTAGCATATCTTCTATGGCTGAGAGTGGTGCCGTACAGCCATTCCCACTTGTGCTGGTTTTGTGGATGTAGTCTTCTTGCTTTGGTTATCCTTAGGGACATCCTCTTCATTGAAGATCTCACAATTGTCTCCTAGGTTGATAGCATCAGACACACATGCCTCTAGGGTTGTATGCTTCTTACTATAGAGTATAGCATGAAGTTCTTTGTTTAGCAGTCCCTCCAAAAACAATGAAACAAGTCGCTCCTCTGCAGGTATCTCCATCTCTGGACATCTGGCAATATATTGTTTCATTTGAGTTGCACAATCCCTAACAGACTCACCATGTTTCTGTTTGAAGCTGTAGATTTGAGCTACAGTATTATATTTAATCCCCGTTTTAGATCAAGAAGCTACAAATCCTTGAGATAATGTATTCAAATCCATGATTGACCTTGGTGGAATGTTTTGGAACCATGTCAAAGATTTTCCTTCCAATGTCATTCCAAACCCTTCGAATTGAGTATGGAAATCGAATATACGCTCCGCTCTTAGCACTTGCTGGAAGCTTGCTAAGTGGTCATATGGATCTCCTGATCCACTTTATTTTCTGACTCATTTTTGGAAATCAGCTGGTCTCACATGTCTATTTGGTTCAACTCCAGGTCTTCTAGGAGTTGGTCCCGTTCCGAGTCCTTCAAGCCAGTCTGTCGAAAATAGTGACTCATGGGCCCTAGACTGGCCTTAGTGTCACCCAATTTTCTCCGTGATGAGGTGGTTTCTCGTTTGTTCACATTACTCTCATATGATCTCTCACGATGTTCATCTCTTGGAGTGGTTTCTGATCCTTGACTCAATATCCAACCCCATATCGAATACCCCTGTTATTTAGTTTGTTCTACCTCCTCAAGAGTCATCATAACAAAGTTGTTGTTATAACAATCCCTAAACAAGTAAGTTGGTAGATCCATAGATCCCTTATCTTTGATTTTGAAGATATAGATGATCTTCATGGCCGTTAATTGTCTTGGTCTAGCATGAGAAGTCCACAAAAGATCTTTTATGTTTCTATCTTCCCAACAATAGACTCCGATCCTAGGATTATCCGTACTAAACCGTTTCAAAGGCTTCAAGTCTACCTGATCGTATCCCTCGAATTCCAAAGTTGGTGGTCCTTCTTTTGCTGACATATCTGGGATTATAGTGTTTACTTCTAATCCCCATTTGTCTATCACATCTGGATTTTCAACTTGTACATATTGAGTTCCGTTTCGATCCATGTACATTTTTCCTTGTTTGTTGGCCCTAACTTCTTTTTCGAACTCAATACCATGATCATTAATGCGAATAGCAAACTCTTCATTAGGATCCAAGTAAACCTGGGCTCCATGACTATAAGTCTTGTAAAAAGAGAGTATATGCTTGTAGCGCATTCTCATTTCGGTCTCCAAGTGAGTCGAGTAAGAAGACATTTCGGAGGTTGAATCTGAAAAAGTGTCTGAGACTTCTTCAGGAACTGTGTGCAAGGAATTGCCTTGATTTATCCTTTCTTCACTGGATACTCTACTGGTGTTTTCTCCAAATAGGCCTTGATTTCCGATTGCACGACCGGATCTAAGGTTCATATAGACTTATGAAGCCTTGGATAGAGTACTCACCTTGGATTGACTTGTAGTCAATTTCCACTTGACTCAATTGCAACTTTCTATCAAGCCACTGATTCCTTGTCTGCAACCTGATTCCTGTATAAAATTTGTCAATTAGCTATTTTTGTATAAGGACAGTAGAGCTCTTGAGAACTCCAGTGACTGGTCTCTATATTTCACTTCAATTCGTGCTATGGAAGTCAAAATTCTGACTTTCAATTTCAGCTTAGCAAAATCAAAGGTTTGATCTGCAATCTGTAAACTGAGAGTATATGTATCAATTTTGATCCAATTGAACCCAAAATTTCCCAATGGCCTTATTTTATGCTAAGCAAAAAAGTCAAATTTGAAGTATCTGGATAGCAGAAGTAAATAATCGCGATTATTTACTTTTGTCACTTTTTTGCACTTTCTGGATTGGTTTGGCAAGTATACAACTTGTTAAAGCCCTTGGGCAAGTTTCAACAAGTTTGGACAAGATTTGATCTAGTTTACACACTGTTCCGTGTCCGCAGACTCTGATTTCGAGAATCTGGCTTGAGTCTCACTTTTGTGGTCCAAATTTCACCAAAATTTATTTGTGGGGTCTAATTGATGTGCTTGACCTTGTGGTATGCTCAAATTTGCAAAATCACCAAGTTTTGAAGCAAAAGTAAATAATCACGATTATTTACTCTTGATAATTTTTTGCAAATTTTTGTCCCAACTTTGACACAGCTCCATTAAGCACCTTATATTAAGGTCACTAGCCAATTTTCATCAAGTTTGGACAATTTTTGGTCAAGTGGTCATCAATTATCTGTCCACATACTAACTTTGCAATTTTTGCCACAGTTTTCACCCCTGTGATCCAAATCTTACCAAATTTGGTTTGTGGACTTATTGTTAAGTATGGAGCCTGATTTACCTTGTAATCTTCTGTGGTATAAGCACACATTTGTAAGGCCCCCATTATGAGGAGAAGCCATCGTGCGTGAAGAAAAATCACTCGCCGGAAACAAATTTTCACGGCCAAAAATCAGAGGCAACTTTAGGGGCCTCAGGGACGGAAGCCCCTGAGATTTTTTTTTTTCCCTCGCCGGGATATTATGGCCGGACGGCGGCCGGAAAGTGGTCGGAAAACAACCGTCGGTTGGCCGGTAGTCAATGGCCGGTGGCCAGTGGTCGGAAGTCAATGGCCGGTGGCCGGTGGCCGAATTCAAAAGCGGACTTGTCTTCTCAAGAGCGGCCACACATGGGCGGATTGGAGGGTCCGATTTGGACTTATCTACACAAGGGCGGCTACACATGGCTGCCTCTCATGAGAAAGGGCAGCCCTTTTGGCCTATAAAAGGAGGCCATTTCTACACACATTTCATATAGTGTGAAGTTGATGCAACAAGGTGAGTGTGAGGTGGTGAGAGTGAAGCAAGGCCGGAGCTCTATTAAGGGTTTAATCCCTTTGTAAACTACTTCTTCTTTTGAAGTGCTAAAGCCATTGAGTGGCTGCTTTCCCATGGACATAGCCCACATTAGGTGAACCATGTATATCGTGTTTACTGTCTCTCTCTCTACTCTATTATCTCTTGTGTGTGAAATCTATCTCTCTCCATTAAGTAATCTACTCAAATATCTATTTAGCTACATCTTATTTCCTAACAACTGGTATCAGAGCAAGGTTTGCTCGTAGCTAAATTATCTCAAGGAAAGGATTCCTTGAATTGAGTGGGAGTTATGGGGGAGGAAGGGAAGCTCAAGATTGAGAAGTTCAACGGCAAAAACTACCAACATTGGAAGATGCAGATTGAAGACTATCTCTACCAGAAGGACCTCTATTTGCTCTTGCAAAGAAGCCCGCAACGATGGCAGATGAAGCATGGATTGTCCTTGATCGAAAGGCATTGGGAACAATCCGGTTAAGCTTGGCTTCAACGGTGGCCTTCAATGTTTCGGAGATGAAGACCATGGAGGACTTGATGAAGTCACTTGATGACTTCTACGAGAAACCATCGGCATCCAATAAGGTATTTCTTATGAAGCGCTTGTTCAATCTAAAGATGGCAGAGAATGGTTCAGTTGTAGAACACCTAAATGACTTTAACACAAACATAAGTCAACTTCGATCGATGAAAATCAATTTCGATGATGAAGTGCGAGCTCGCCTTATACTATCATCTCTACCGGATAGTTGGGACAGCCTTGTGATGGCTGTAAGTAATTCTATCTGTGGTACAAATACTCTTAAGTTTGATGATGTTGTGGGTGTTCTCCTAAGCGAGGAAATGCGAAGGAGAAGTACAGGAGAATCATCAAGTGCTGCACTATCAGTGGAAACAAGAGGAAGGCCTAAGGAAAGGTTCAAAAACCAAAAGGGTCGTGATCACTAAAGGCGGAGCAAGTCACGCACAAAGTCAGTTCTTGAATGTTGGAACTGCGGCAAGAAGGGCCACGTCAAGAAGGATTGCTGGTCCAAGAAGAAGAAGGAGACAGAGTCTCAAGAAAACAAGCCAACATCAGAGGCCAATGTGGCAGGTAAAGTAGAGCAAGATGCTCTAATTCTCTCATTAGACAATGTGTCTAATTCCTGGATAGTAGATTCCGAGGCTTCATTCCATGCGACACCACACAAGCAACATTTCCAAGACTACACCAAAGGTAATTTTGGGTATGTATACTTGGGAGATGATGAAGCTTGTGAGATTGTCGGCAAAGGTACAGTTTCTGTCAAAACTGCTAACGGAAATGAATGGAAGCTTAAAGATGTTAGGCATGTTCCTTCTCTTCGCAAAAATTTGATCTCTACAGGACAATTGCACGATGAAGGTCACAACATTGCATTCGGAAACAAACGGTGGAAGATCTCAAAGGGATCTTTGGTGGTTGCCAAAGGAGAAAAGGTCGGTACACTTTACTTGTGTACTGTTAGCACGCAACCTTCAGCTTGTGCAGCAACTACAAAAGTTGACAGTGCGGTGTGGCACTACCGGCTTCGGCATATGAGTGCCAAAGGAATGCAAATACTTCAAACAAAGAAGCTTCTACTAGGTTTGAAAGAAGTGGACTTAGAGTTCTGTGAAGATTGTGTTTATGGTAAACAAAAGAGGGTTAAATTTCAAAAATCAGGAAATGAAAGAAAAAATAAAAAACTTGAGTTGGTTCATTCTGATGTTTGGGGTCCTACAAGTACACCATCACTTGGTGGCTCATTGTACTATGTAGCATTCATAGACGATGCCACTAGAAAAACATGGGTTTATTTCATGAAGAATAAGTCCAATGTATTTTCCATATTTCAAAGGTGGAAAGCCTTTGTGGAGAATGAAACAGGTACCAAGGTTAAATGCCTCAGTTCCGACAATGGAGGTGAATATTGCAGCCAAGCTTTTGAAAGCTTTTGTGCTAGCAATGGCATTCGGAGGCAAAGGACAACCGCAAGGACACCTCAACAAAATGGGATTTCGGAAAGGATGAACAGTACAATCATGGAGCGAGCACAAAGCATGCTGCTACATACTGGCCTACCGCTTGAGCTTTGGGTGGAAGCTGTAAGTACGTCTGTGTACTTAATCAATCGGTCACCCTCAACGGCATTGGATGGGGGAGTTCTAGAAGAGGCATGGACAGGTAAACCGGTGAATTATGCATTTCTCAAAGTGTTTGGGTGTGAGGCTTTCATGCACATAGATAGAAGCCTAAGATCAAATCTAGATGCAAAGTCTTAAAAGTGTTTCTTCATTGGCTATGGAGAAGGTGACTTTGGGTATCGCCTATGGAATCCTGAAGATGGTAAAATCTTAACGAATAGGGATGTAATTTTTAACGAACAAAATATGTACAAAGATTACATGGAAAGAAAACAAACAAAAGAAACAGGTGATGAGTACATGGAGCTTGAGGACGGTGAAGACTTAAGGACTGCAAACGGTGACAATGTGCAACAACGTCAACCAAATGAGGAGCCTCAACCTATTCCCCGAAGATCTACAAGAGCAAGTAGACCTCCAGAAAGGTTTGTTCCTTCCCTCAACCATCTCTTGATCTCAGATTCTGGAGAGCCAGAATCATACGAAGAAGCTATGCAACATGAATCCAAAGAAGAATGGACGAAGAGCATGCAAGTGGAGATGGACTCACTACATCGCAACCAAACATGGTAGTTGGTTGAGTTGCCTAAAGGTAAGCGGGAACTTCAAAACAAATGGGTGTATAAGTTGAAGGAAGAAGAAGGTGGAAGAAAAGGTACAAGTCTAGGCTTTTGGTAAAAGGGTTTTCTCAAAAGAAAGGTATTGACTTCAATGAAATATTTTCTCATGTTGTAAAAATGAACTCAATTACGCTTTTCTTAAGCCTTGTGGCCGCTCATGATCTAAATCTCGAGCAAATGGATGTAAATACGGCATTCCCTCACGGTGAGTTAGAGGAGGAAATCTACATGCTTCAACCAAAGGGGTATGAAGTAAAAGGTAAGGAGAAAATGGTTTGTAGATTAAAGAAGAGCTTGTATGGTTTAAAACAAGCATCAAGACAATGGTACTTGAAGTTTGATCGATGGATGTTGGATCATGGATTCACAAGATGCAACTCGGATCACTGCGTCTACACGAAGAATTTGGGAGATGGGAAATTCATCATCCTAATGTTATATGTTGATGACATGTTGATTGCAAGTGCTAACATCCAGGACATCAAAGACCTAAAAGAGGAGCTGTCTAAATCTTTTTCAATGAAATATTTAGGTGCTGCAAAGAGGATACTTGGTATGAAAATATCAAGGGACAGGACGAAGAAGACAATAAAGCTATCTCAAGAAGATTACATCAAGAAGGTACTAGAAAGGTTTGCAATGCAAAATGCAAAACCAGTTTCTACACCTTTGGCTTGTCACTTTAAACTAACGAAGGATATGTGTCCAAAGACACAAGAGGAGATAGCCTATATGTCTAAAGTTCCATATGCTGCAGCGGTAGGTTCTTTAATGTATGCTATGGTCTGGACAAGGCCAGACATTGCACATGCAGTGGGAGTTGTGAGTAGGTTCATGGACAACCCAGGTAAAGAGCATTGGCAAGCTGTGAAGTGGATACTTAGGTATCTAAAAGGGACAACAACAAATGCTTTGTATTTTGGAGGAACTGATATTTTTCTAGAAGGGTATGCTGATGCAGATATGGAAGGTGACAAAGATACTCAAAGGAGCACTACTGGCTATGTGTTCACGGTTGGAGGCACAGCAGTAAGTTGGGCTTCAAAGCTGCAGAAAGTGGTTTCACTTTCTACCACGGAAGCAGAGTATGTAGCAATGACAGAGGCAAGCAAAGAAATTCTGTGGCTTCACAGATTCTTAGAAGAGCTTGGATTCAAACAAGACAATTGTGTCTTGTACAGTGATAGCCAAAGCGCTATCCATCTTGCGAAGAACTTAGCCTTTCATTCAAGGACAAAGCACATTGAGGTGAGATATCACTTCATACGCACTCTTTTGGAAGAGGGACAACTAAAGCTAGGAAAGGTGCATACAAGTGAAAATCCTGCAGACATGTTCACAAAGGTGGTCAACAAGGAGAAGTTGAGCTTTTGCTCATCTTCAATCGGCATTCAAGGATAAGAAGCCAGGATGGAAAGCAGTCACAGGTTTGGTTTGAAGATCAGTCTCCAAGTTGGAGATTGTTAAGTATGGAGCCTGATTTACCTTGTAATCTTCTGTGGTAAAAGCACACATTTGTAAGGCCCCCATTATGAGGAGAAGCCATCGTGCGTGAAGAAAAATCACTCGCCGGAAACCAAAATTTTCACGGCCAAAAATCAGGGGCAACTTTAGGGGCCTTAGGGACGGAAGCCCCTGAGATTTTTTTTTTTCCCTCGCCGGAATATTATGGCCGGACGGCGGCCGGGGACGGCGGCCGGAAAGTGGTCAGAAAACAACCGTCGGTTGGCCGGTAGTCAATGGCCGATGGCCGGTGGTCGGAAGTCAATGGCCGGTGGCCGGTGGCCGAATTCAAAAGCGGACTTGTCTTCTCAAGAGCGGCCACACATGGGCGGATTGGAGGGTCCAATTTGGACTTATCTACACAAGGGCGGCTACACATGGCTGCCTCTCATGAGAGAGGGCAGCCCTTTTGGCCTATAAAAGGAGGCCATTTCTACACACATTTCATATAGTGTGAAGTTGATGCAACAAGGTGAGTGTGAGGTGGTGAGAGTGAAGCAAGGCGGGAGCTCTATTAAGGGTTTAATCCCTTTGTAAACTACTTCTTCTTTTGAAGTGCTAAAGCCATTGAGTGGCTGCTTTTCCGTGGACGTAGCCCACATTGGGTGAACCACGTATATCGTTTTTATTGTCTCTCTCTCTACTCTATAATCTCTTGTGTGTGAAATCTATCTCTCTCCATTAAGTAATCTACTCAAATATCTATTTAGCTACGTCTTATTTCCTAACACTTATTACAACATGGTAAAGCTAGTGGTATGCCAACTTGGTCAAAAAAGTTTAAAAACTGGACAGATGTAAATAATCGCGATTATTTACTTTTGTCAAATTTTTGTAATTTTTTGGTCAACTGAGCATATACACATGTTTATCACCTCAATATAAGCCTATGAATCAATTTTCACCAAGTTTGAATAAATTTTCCTCTATTCACACTCAAGATTCAAAAAGTCGGTACAAACTTTAGTTTTCACCCAGTTTTTTGTCAGTTTGGTGATCCAAATCTCTTGGGCCTTTACAAAAGTTGTTTGTACACATGCAATGAGTCAATGGTATGAGCCTTGGTCAAATTAGAGCAAAAAGCTAATAATCACGATTATTAACTTGAGGCTTGAAATGAGCACTTTTTTGAAATTTTCTCAAGGACGGTCCTTTTATGATGTGTTTTAAGCCTATGAATCAAGTCAAAACTTAGTTTGGCCTAAAAAGTCAAGAAAAAGTATGTTTTGGTCAACTTCTTGAAATTTTTACCTCGAAGTGTCCTTGAGCTTACCCACTGGTTCAGACAACTCTTGGGCTTACTCCCCAGTTGGATTGAGTGAATTCGAGTCTTTTCATGCTATTTCTTGCCGTAGACTTGAAATTTTTCAACCTTACATAACAAATCATACTTGATTCTTTCAGAGAGAGCAATGTTATGAAATCTACCTCGGATCCTACTTACCCTACTCCTAGTTTCTCATGCAATGGGGTTGTGGAAAGTGTCCACAAACACTCTTTTTCTTGTGTTTTTTATGTTTTTCAGAGTCTTGATCTTAAGAATTGTTTCGTCTACCAATCATTCTCCAAATCCTAATCTAAATCTACAATCCTAAAGGTACTCAGCAAGTACAATTACTTCCAAGCTACCTCTACACAGCAAAAGACGACAATCTTAAGCTATGCGGTTTCCAAAAGAGAGTTTTGGACTCTAAGCAAACCTAGAAGAAGTTAAAGGACAATTACACAAGAAGCTCGTGTTTTTAGGTCTCTTCGATCCCCAGAAGTGGCGCCAAATGTGGGACGCATGTTTAACCTCACCATCCTATCTTATTGCAGTATTAGCGAGAACCACGATTAATTTATCAAACCATGAGACGAAGCTGACTCGACTAGTGCATAGAGGCTACAAGAGGTTGTCAATCTCTTGGAAAACAACTAACAACCCACATCTAACTCAGGCTACACTCAAGTGACTGAAATCACCAAAAGCCAATCGCTCATCAGCAAGCAAATCACATATGTTACAGCATCAAATGACATCCAAACGTAACGAAACTTCTAGGACAAGTTTACAAGACCTAAGCACACATGTCTATGGTCTCAAATCCCACTTTAGGTCAAGTTCCAAATTTGCGATTATTAACAGCAGTGGATTTTTGACATAGTCGTTTTCGACCCAGAATGCATCTAAATGCTTAGCAATGATGCCCCAATACCTTGCAATGCAACAAACACATTCGCAATGTGATAACCGGAGAGGGAGTAGGAAGCGCGAGAAGGAGAGAAGTGAGCGTTGTTAGCTCACGCTGTGTATTTCTTATCCAAAAACTTATTAAAAACTTACAAAAATTGGCTTTTATACCTTAGCCAAGGTTTTTGGGTGGTCAAAAGTAATAATATGGAGTTCTACCAAAGCTGGGAATTGAATGGCTGATACAATCTGGAAGCTTGTAGCCCCGGCTCATTAATTACAAGGTTTATCAAGAAAACAGGAGTTACAATATTCTCGATTTATCAAAATAATAATTGTTTTTACAAGGAGAACTCCGAAAAATGGTGTCCACGTTAGCTTGCTGCTAGCATTTTGCCTACCGTCTTCGTGGGTCCATCTTTATCGAGGTGGTAGGAGACTCGCTTCTTTCTCGTTCTTTTGGTGGGGGCTCTACTGTTGAAACTTGGGCTCTCCTTTGAGAGGGAGATGCCTCATTGAGTAGTAAGTTTTTGCACCCTTCGTATGGATCCTCCTCTTCTTCCCTTATCAGAGAGAGTCCTCTTTTGAAAGTCTCACCAGGAGCTTTCCTAGGTACTCTCTCTTCTTGGTGGGGAGTTTGGAGAATACTATGAGTGCGCAATTGCTATAGCACTTCACCTTGGAGGGATGGATTGCCCAGGGCTTGTTGAAGCCTACAAACAAGATAGTTTACAAGCATAGGGGCATCATTAGTTGCTCTTTCATTAGCAAAATCAAAACTATCAACATTCATTTCAATCTCTTTTCCCTTGTCAGCCATACTAGCAAATTTTAGATGGAAATTTTTACTTGTACTTTGGCACTTCAAGCCCTAGATGCTACTCCTCTTTACCTTCAAAGATAAGCACTCAAGCATCTATAACCGTGGCTCAAATATTATTAATTGCAAGCAATAGAAGAGAGGGTTTCACAGAGCCAAGACAGCACCGGTTCCTTTCAAGCTTCTAATAGCTCAATAATGGTTAAGCCATAGGGAAGCCCCGTAGGACTCCATTATTAAGACCATAGCTCTCGACGGTATCCTCGTTAACACTACATAAAGTAGGCGTGCTTCAAGGATGAAAAAACCCTAATCTACTTACTCTTTTGCGATTAATAACACCAACCATTTGTAGCAAGCTTGAGGACCTCTCTTCTTGAGCAAGAAATGAGAAACCAATAGCTCTGATACCAATGTAACATTTAATGCATTAGTAACTTGTGTGTAGCGGAAAATGATAACATAGTGAGAATTTCATTAAGAACAAGTTTCTACTGAGCATAGAGAGAGTACTTATTTGAGAAAGCAACATAGCAATTACATCTAGCTAGTTTGGCATAGAAAATACTTGAACAGAGAGAGAAATAGAACAATTGACAAAAGTTGAGGACAAGATTTACATGGAGCCTGTCCCCCCTCCAAAAAGGCTTTGTATTATAGCTTCTCCCATCAAGGGAGATTTTTGTACAATACAATCTTTGTGTTCCTTGACAAAACTCATTGATGCAATGAATATGGAAGCTTAATGCACCAAATTATGCTTGAAAAACACACCTAGTGGGCCTCGGCTCAGTCCCAAGACCTCACACACCTTCAAAGATGGTGAGAGCTAGCAAGGAATGAGGAAAGATTGAGAGGAAGAAGATGTATCTTACAAGAAAGAAGTATTTCTCCTCACATAATCACTCTAATAGCATAGCTTAGCTTAGTAATTAGAATGGTAGAGGAGGTGAGCATGCCATTGAAGCTTGGCTCTTGGTTGGATTTGCATTTCATAGCCAAGGGTTGTAGGTCTAGGCCTCTACTTCTCAATTCTTGGAGAAGGAGATGGAGTTCTTGCTCAACACATGAGTTGTGTGTGTGTGTGTGTGTGTGTGTGTGTGTGTGTGTGTGTGTGTGTGTGTGTGTGTGTGTGTAGCAAAATTGGTTAGTTTAAAATTCCAACCTCTCTCTCTTCTTGGTCGAACCCTCTTCCCAAATGCTCTTGTTGGCTTTCCATTGGTTCCTGCAAAGCTTAGCCAATAGCAATTAAGAAGCATAGTTGATAGCCTTGTGACAAGTGTCCCCCTTTCCCCTTTTGTGAGAGCTTTAGATAACTAAAATAATTTATTTAAACTCTCATTGGACCTTTTAGTCTTTTGGCCAGTAGGAATCAAGCAAGCCATTGGGTTGATGGATGCTCATTGGACCCCTTGGTAGACTGTCCAATAATATTCTAGGGAGCTTACTTTCCATTTGTTCTTTTATCAAGAATTTATGAATTAATTAGAATAATTTTACTCTAGCCAAATTCTTATTGGTTCACCTCTATGGCCATCGAATAGGATTTGAGGGGAGATTGAGGGCATCTGGGCTAGGAGCCTGCCATGCATCCATTATTTCCTTTGTGTAAACGGGGAGCTTGGGAGTGTGTGTGTGTGTGTGTGTGTGTGTGTGTGTGTGTGTGTGTGTGTGTGTGAGTGAGTGAGTGAGTGAGTTTCTCTCTCTTCCCCTACCTTTAGGGCTCGCCCCCTCCTTCTTAGGGATGTGGGAGGACTGTTTAGTCTTCCCATAACCATCCAATTTTCCCACTTTTGGCCAATAGACTTTTGAATTGATTTTTGCAACCTTAGCTTATGGAAGTCTTAATGGAGCTAAACCTTAGGTCTTTTGTGCTCCATTGATGCACATTTCTCTTATGCAACTGTCCCTGTTTGGACCCTATTTTCCCTCCGATTTGGATCCTTGCTGAGACCGGTGTGGCCGTCTTACCAATATTCTAGCTTTTACTCCCCTAGTACCTCCCCATATCAAATGATAAGTTTAACATGAGAAAATCATTTGGGAGAATTAGATATTAGTTTTTATGAGATTCCATATGAGGGGTTGGATAGTTTTCCCACTTGGTTTCCACGATTTGACCCTCTTTCAATCTCGCTTGGAAGACTTCTAAGGCTGAGTTAATGGGTTCATATATTTTATTCACAAGTACTAAACCATCTAATTTTGGTCTTGGTTTCTTGAACTCTATCAATGTTGACTTTGTTCTTTCCTAGAGTATCTTTTGAGCTTTCTCCTTGATTTACTTTCTCCTTTTTTGATTCCTAAGCTCATATTCCTATCGTCTCCTTTTCATGAAATATATAGAGGATTTTTACTACTTTTTTACTCACTAGAACTGTTTTGTTTGTTCTTTTTGCATGTGCCCTCATAACTAATTTGACCGGAACTATCGGTTCACTATCAAAGGAGTTAATCGGCAAGATGTTTACTATGTTTTTTTCTGTTTTTCCTCTGTTTACTCGGTTCCTAGGTTAATCCTTGGGATAATTTTCCCCTTTTTGGCCACATTGCATGTAATAAGCCTCAAGTGGCTTGACATTTTTATCAAGTTTTGTGCAATTATTTTTTCCAATGATCATCAGATCCATAGTTATGGAAATTTTTCATTCTTGTTTTAGGGATTGGTTTCATCATGGGTGGCCTAGCCCATTGATTGGCAATGAAGTACATAGATGTAGTCTCTAAAGGTGTCTGATAAGCTGGTTCAATCATGGTAGTTTGTGGTTGATTATACCATTCTTCCTCTGCTACCATTGTAGATGAACTAGCTCCATTGTATGGTGTAACCACCAAGACTATGACTTGCTCTTCCACTTGTCCTTCAAGATGCATATACTTGATTGTCATTGCATTATTCCCTATAGTGGTGGTTGCTGTCATAAAATCTAATATCTAACTAACCCAAATGATTTTCTCATATTAAATTGATCACTTAATGTGGGAGAATAAACGGGAACAAGTGTTAAGATATAGGTATGTGCTTTTAGATCTATCTCAACACGGGGCCAATGTAAAGGGGCCCAAAAGGGAGATGGTCTATCAAAGAGCAAGGCTAACCAATGGAGCATAAGACCTTAGGGTTAGCTTCATTGAAGACCTCCAATAAATGTGTGTAAAAGTCCTTTTGACCTTAAGCAAGCTAGGGCTGAGCTTGAGGTGGGAACCCGGCCCAAGCTCGAGGTGCTTGTCCTGCTTGAGGTGCTTGTCATGCTTGAGGTGTTTTTCATGCTTGAGGTGCTTGATTAAGATGCTTGAGGTGCTTGACTGGCTCCATGCTTGAGGTGCTTGACTTGCTGCATGATTAAGGTACTTGAGGTGCCTTGAGAAGCTTGCCTGAGATGCTTGTGGGAACACCCCCTAGTTCAAGTGCTTTGTCATGCTTGATGAGTAAGGTGCTTGATCACCTAAAGTCAAAATCATTCCTACAAGAGGGGGGGCGAGCCCTTTTCCTAGGAGCTAGAGAGAGAACACCCACTCACACACACAAGGGAAGCCCCAACTTGAAGAGGCAGCAAGGACACATGTCAGGCCCCTACCCATGTTACCTTCATGTGTTGCTTGAAGCCTATTGGCTAAGCTTCAAAGGGGTCCAATGATAAATTACATGAATTATCTAATTGTTTTAGCATTTATCAAGTCCTCTCTCTCAAAGGGGAAAGGGGGACACTTGTCCCAAGGCTACCCATGTTGCTTGTAATGGCTCCTGCTTGTGATTGGCTAGGCCTGGAGGGGTCCAATGAGCTTCAGGCATGAGCTACAAGGGGGGGTCGACCCAAGCAAGCTAGGGGGGTGCCTAGGGGGTATACTCACCCACACACACTCACAATCACTCTCATTGTGTGCTATGCAAAGTGCAAGAGCTCCCTCTCCAAGCAAGTAGAGGTTGAGAGCCTACACCAACACTCTTGGCTATGGAGTGCAAATCCAACCAAGAGCCATGCTTCAATGCTTAAGCTTGCCATCTCCTTCTTCTTCATTACTATGCTATTATGTATGCTAGCAACAAGAGTATGATAAGTGAGGAACTAATTCTTTCTCCTACGAAATGTTTCTTCTTCCTCTTCCCTACCCTCATTCCCTGCTAGCTCTCTCCACCTTCGAAGGTGTTTGAGGTCTTGGGACTGAGGCTTGGGATAGTTAAAGCTTTCTTCAAGTTTATGTTATGTTTGTGGTGCATGAAGCCTTCCATCTTCATGGCATCACCTAGGTCACAAGGAACACAAAGACTGTATTGTAACAAGTCTCTCTTTATGGGAGAAATCATAATACAAATGCCTATTGGAGGGGGGACCGGCTCCACATAAATCCGGTCCTCAATTGTTGTCATGTTCTCTAAACTCTCTCTCTCTTGCAAAAGTATTGTCTATGCCAAGTTAACTAATTGCTATGATTATGTTGCTATCTTCAATTATGTCTACCCGCTATGCTCACAAAATCATTTCTTGAAAGTACTCTCATTAAATTCCGCTATTCTCAAATTGAATAGGCAAATTCCATTACATTGGTATCAGAGCATTTGGTTTCTCTTTTCTTGCTTAAGAAGAGAGGTCCTTAAGTAGCCTATAAATGGTTGATGTTGTTAATTATAATAGAGTAAGTGGAACTGGGATCTAATACCGGTTTTGTTAAGCCCACTATGTGGGGGATGGTGCACACCTCGGGAGCTTTGGACTTAATAATGGAGTCTTTTTAGACTTGCCTACGGCTTTACCATTATTGAGCCATAAGAAGTCCGAAAGGAGCTAGCCCTTGGCAACTCTGCTATGTTAGACCTACTCCTCTACTCTCTATAATTAACCACTTTGAGCCGTGGGTGTAGATACTTAAGAGCCGATTTTCAAAGGCTAAGAGGAGTGGCAACTAAGGTTTTGAATTGCCAAAGCATACACTAAGTACATACATAAAATTTTGTTATCATGGCTGACAATAATCAAGAGAGTAGAATGAACATTGATAGCTTTGATTTTGCACATGAAGGTGCTAATGATGATGCTCCCATGTTTGTGAATTATCTTGTGACTAGGTTGCAACAAGCTATGGGCAACCCTACCTTGCAAGCCGAAGTTACTCAACAACTTCGTGCTTATGGAATTTCCCTTCCTCTCCAAGAGGAGAGAGAGCTTAGGAGGCCTCTTGAAGAGACCCCCAAAAGAAGACTCTCTCCCATTCGAGAGGAGGAATCCAAAGAGAAAGAAAGCAATGAAAGTCTAAGTTCTTCTGAAGATGTGGCTCCACGAAGAAGGCGGTCTAGACGATCGCCTACTCCTCCCAAGAGGAAAAGAGCAACCCATAGTCCTTCTCCTCATCACTCTCAAAGGCAAGAGAGGAAACAAAGGAAGAAAAAGGCTAGGAAGAGGTCACCCTCTTCTCCTTCTTCTTCACCTTCCTTCTCTTCCGATGAAAGTTATGGCTATTCTCCTAGAGAATACAAGAGGGGAGGACATCGCAAATCATTTCCTGCATGGCGAAGGTCACAAAAGCTAAAGAAGTTCAAGGAGGGAGGAAAGAGTATCTCTTTTCTCACCTACGATGGCACCTTTGGTGCTACCGACAAAGTGTTGGCCTTCATCCAGCAATTTGATGCGGCCTTTGGGGACGAGGGCTTCACAGAGTCCTCCAAGCTACGCCATGTAGCTATGCACTTCCAAAAATCAGCTCGTCAATGGTGGGCTAGCCTTCGTGGCAATGGAGAAGCCCCAAAGACATGGAAAACTCTATGAGTTTCCATCATGAAGCAATTTCTTCCAAGCAATACTAAAGATAAAGTTCTTACCAAATGGCGCGGCTTGAAGCTCCTCTCTCATGAGTCTATCAACAAGTATGTAGATAAGTTTTGGGATTTACATCTCAAAGCTACTGTCTTTCAAAAGATAGACTTTGCCGAGCAAAGACAACAATTCTGTGCGGGATTACCTGAAGAGATGGCCGAATATATCAACTCTCAACGGCCCGGTACTATTACCGAAGTAATCCACCACACCATGGTTGCTTCACGCATCAATTTCCATCAAGGGGCTAGACGTAATGTCAAGCCCATGGAAAACAAAGATAAAAATGATGCAAAGGGGAAATCCAATGCTCAAAATAATTCCCAAGGCACTTCCAACAACAACAATAACAATCGGTCCAAGGAGAAGGGAGTTTACAAAGGTAAAAACAAACTCTCTCCTGAAGAGCTTGAAGCTTTTCGCAAGGACCATAAGTGTTTCAAGTGTGGGGAGCAAGGACATGGCTATCGTTCTTGCCCCAAGAAGAATACTCGCAATGAGACTCCTAGGGCTTCCACCATCGAAGCTCCAAAAGAGGATGCTCATTGCAAAGGATCATCACTCTCCTATGCTTGGGGAAAGGTAAGAGAGCATGATGCCTTCATCTTGTTTGATCCTGGCTCTACTCTCAACTTCATATCAATAGAGTTGGCCACCAAGTTGGGCATTCAAGCTTTTGAGATGGGAGATATAGTAACAGCTGATGCAGCTTTCAAGGGACAACAAGCCTCCGTTACTCCCTTGATTGGGAAGTTGAGGCTTCATGTCCAAAGCTATGTCGACAAAGAAGACTTCTTCATCTCTCCCCTCCAACATCAGGATGTTATCCTAGGGGCACCATGGTTTGATCACATGGCTGCCAACATGAAGTTCCCTGAACGGAGAATTTACTTCACCTACAGGGGAAAGAACATGTATATAGATGCTAGTGAGCGTGGTCGCACTATTCCACTTGTAAATCCTCTTTCTTTTGATAAATCAATGAAGAGCTCAGTTTCTGCGTACATGATTTATGTCAAAGAGTCTCTAAAAGCTAATAATGTTTCATCAAATGAAAATGATAGGAATCAAGAAGAGTTAGACTTGTCTACTTTTCTAAAAGGATTCCAAGATGTGTTCATCGATGATATCCCTATGGACCTACCTCCAAAACGAGGGGATGATGACCATCGTATTGAGCTCCTTCCAGGAAGCTCACCGCCTAACAAACCTCCTTATCGAGTCTCACAAGCTCAACAAGAGGAGATCATGAGGCAAGTACAAGAGCTGGTAGACAAAGGGATGGTGAGGCCTAGTTCCTCTCCCTTTTGTTCTCCAGTCCTTTTAGTGCAAAAGAAAGATGGTACATACCGTATGTGTGTGGACTATCGAGCACTAAACCATATCACTATCAAAAACAGATTTCCCGTACCTCGGGTAGAAGATCTGTTTGATAAGCTACAAGGCTCTACCTACTTCAGTAGGATTGACCTTAAGAGTGGCTATCATCAAATAAGGATAGTGGATGAGGATATCTTAAAGACCGCGTTTCGCACAACATTTGGTCTTTATGAATATCTAGTCATGCCTTTTGGCTTGACTAATGCACCAGCTACGTTCAATCGTTTGATGGAGAAAATTTTTAGACCATATCGAAAATTCACTGGAGTGTTCTTCGATGATATCATCATCTACTCCAAGTCTTTGGAGGAACATAAGCAACATCTCCAAGTGATTTTTCAAGCCTTGAGGGAGAACAAACTTTTTCTCAACCAAAAGAAAAGTGAATTCTTCCTTCAAGAGATTCAATATCTAGGCCATATTATCTCTCACGATGGTATTCGTATGCATCCATCAAAGTTAGAGGTAATAAAATCATGGCCTAACCCAAGGAATCTACATGAGCTAAGAAGCTTTATTGGTATGTGTGCATACTATAGACGCTTCATAGCAAAATTCTCTCAAGTAGCAGGACCACTACACGACTTAACCAAGAAGAACGTTAAGTTTGTATGGTCTGCTAAGGAGCAAAATGCTTTTCAAAAACTCAAAGAGAAGCTTACTTCCCAACCAGTCCTCGTGCTTCCGGATCTCTCAAAGCCATTTGAGGTCCAATGTGATGCTTGTGGTGATTGCCTTGGAGCAGTTTTGCTTCAAGAAGGGCATGCCATAGCATATGAGAGCCGAAGGCTCAATGGTGATGAACGAGTCTTGGGCATTTATGAGAAAGAGCTTTTAGCTGTTCTACATGCCCTAGACACATGGAAGCACTACCTATTGGGGACTCCATTTATCCTACGAACCGACCACCAAAGTCTCAAGTATTTCATGACGCAAACCAAGCTTTCCGACAAACAAATGAGGTGGGCAAATTTTCTTTCGCAATTTAATTTCCATATTGCTCACATAGCTGGTAAGCACAATCAAGTTGCCGATGCACTTTCACGACGACCAAAAGTTAATGCGGTGTCTATAGCTACTCACAATGATCTATCCTCTATGATAGATGAGTATGCTACTGACCCTGACTTTAGAGACATAATGTCATCCCTTGCTTTGGGGAAGAAAGAGGAACCATTCACCTTGCAGGATGGTTATCTTCTCCACGGCAATAGGCTATGTGTTACCCATTCCCTTCGTGAGAAGGTTATGTATGAATCCCATGCTCCTCCATATGCAGGGCATAGAGGTATTCAACCTACTCTCCGAGGAGTAGAGACGTATTTCTATTGGCCTACCATGAAAGTGGACATACAAGAGTATGTTTCAAAATGTGTAGTATGCCAAAAGACCAAGTATGATAGAGGGAAGCAACCTGGATTACTCCAGCCATTGCCTATTCCAAATTCACCATGGGAGAGTATATCCATGGATTTCATCTTTGGATTACCCAAGTCTATCCATGGGAATACAGGAATATGGACAATAGTCGACAGGTTTAGCAAGCAAGCACATTTTATTCCTGTCAAAAAGACTATTAAGGCACATCAAATGGCAACTCTCTTCATATCTCAGATTTTCAAACACCATGGATTACCCACATCCATCGTGTCAGATAGAGATCCTAGAATGACCAGTAATTTCTGGAAAGGTCTCTTTGAAAATCTAGGAACAAGATTGAATTTCTCTTCGGCCTATCACCCACAAACGGATGGCCAAAGTGAGATAGCCAATCTTACGATACTCGATCTACTCAAGACTTATGTTACCGAAGTAGATCAACGCTCACAATGGGAAAAGTATTTACCGCTAGTAGAGTATGCCTACAATAATACTGTACATACTTCTACGGGCAAAGCACCTTTCGAGATCATAGAAGGAAGACCTAAAAGTCCCTTGCTACTGAAAGTACATGGGAAGATCTTCGCCACCGATGAGTATAGCCGTGACCTACAAGAATCTTTTCAAAAGATTAGGGAGGCTATAGCCATCTCTCAACAAAGGCAAAAAGCTGCTGCTGATAAGCACAGAAGAGCCTTAATGTTCAAAGAAAATGATTGGGTCTTACTCAAGTTTCCTAAGGCTCGATTAAGGCAAACGACGGGCAAAAATCCTACGGGCCATCAAAAGTATTACGCTAAACTAGCAAAAAGATACTATGGTCCTTTCCAAATCTTGAAGCCTATCAATGAGACGGCTTATCAACTCAAGTTGCCCAACCATTGGCTTATACACAATGCCTTTCATGTAAGCTTACTTAAGCCCTACAAAGGAGAGCCACCAATTGAACCAATTATTGAAGACCCTCCCGAAGTTGAAGACCAAGAAGAGGTGCTACAACCCGAAGCTATCCTTCGGCATGAAGACAAGGTACTACGACATGGTAAGATTATCCGACGGTATCTTATTAAGTTCAAAAATTATCCTTTTGAAGATGCTAAATGGATGCAAGGAGTACAACTTAAGGATAGTATGAACCTTGTCAATGCTTACAATGCTACATTAGAGTAAGCAAATGTACAAATTTCTTTTAAATAACTCATGTTTTTGTCTTATATGACTAGTCCTCTTTTTAATTGTGCACAAATTTAACTAGTATGCATGCTTAGAATCATGTTTGTGATGACGACGTCTCTCAAACACCAAGTAGAATTTGTCACTCTACTTTGGGAGAATGAAATGGACTAAAGAGCAGACATGCTTGCGGCAGCTATGTCTCCCAAGCACCAAATGGATTAGTCATCCATCTTGGAAAGATGTCGTAGGGTAAAAAGGGATCCTTTACCCGCTAAGTACGATTGACTAATGACTAAGACTTTATCTCTTCTACCTCATAGTCGAGGAAGACTAGGATTTCAAGAGAGAGGTAATGTCATAAAATCTAATATCTAACTAACCCAAATGATTTTCTCATATTAAATTGATCACTTAATGTGGGAGAATAAACGGGAACAAGTGTTAAGATATAGGTATGTGCTTTTAGATCTATCTCAACACGGGGCCAATGTAAAGGGGCCCAAAAGGGAGATGGTCTATCAAAGAGCAAGGCTAACCAATGGAGCATAAGACCTTAGGGTTAGCTTCATTGAAGACCTCCAATAAATGTGTGTAAAAGTCCTTTTGACCTTAAGCAAGCTAGGGCTGAGCTTGAGGTGGGAACCCGGCCCAAGCTCGAGGTGCTTGTCCTGCTTGAGGTGCTTGTCATGCTTGAGGTGTTTTTCATGCTTGAGGTGCTTGATTAAGATGCTTGAGGTGCTTGACTGGCTCCATGCTTGAGGTGCTTGACTTGCTGCATGATTAAGGTACTTGAGGTGCCTTGAGAAGCTTGCCTGAGATGCTTGTGGGAACACCCCCTAGTTCAAGTGCTTTGTCATGCTTGATGAGTAAGGTGCTTGATCACCTAAAGTCAAAATCATTCCTACAAGAGGGGGGGCGAGCCCTTTTCCTAGGAGCTAGAGAGAGAACACCCACTCACACACACAAGGGAAGCCCCAACTTGAAGAGGCAGCAAGGACACATGTCAGGCCCCTACCCATGTTACCTTCATGTGTTGCTTGAAGCCTATTGGCTAAGCTTCAAAGGGGTCCAATGATAAATTACATGAATTATCTAATTGTTTTAGCATTTATCAAGTCCTCTCTCTCAAAGGGGAAAGGGGGACACTTGTCCCAAGGCTACCCATGTTGCTTGTAATGGCTCCTGCTTGTGATTGGCTAGGCCTGGAGGGGTCCAATGAGCTTCAGGCATGAGCTACAAGGGGGGGTCGACCCAAGCAAGCTAGGGGGGTGCCTAGGGGGTATACTCACCCACACACACTCACAATCACTCTCATTGTGTGCTATGCAAAGTGCAAGAGCTCCCTCTCCAAGCAAGTAGAGGTTGAGAGCCTACACCAACACTCTTGGCTATGGAGTGCAAATCCAACCAAGAGCTATGCTTCAATGCTTAAGCTTGCCATCTCCTTCTTCTTCATTACTATGCTATTATGTATGCTAGCAACAAGAGTATGATAAGTGAGGAACTAATTCTTTCTCCTACGAAATGTTTCTTCTTCCTCTTCCCTGCCCTCATTCCCTGCTAGCTCTCTCCACCTTCGAAGGTGTTTGAGGTCTTGGGACTGAGGCTTGGGATAGTTAAAGCTTTCTTCAAGTTTATGTTATGTTTGTGGTGCATGAAGCCTTCCATCTTCATGGCATCACCTAGGTCACAAGGAACACAAAGACTGTATTGTAACAAGTCTCTCTTTATGGGAGAAATCATAATACAAATGCCTATTGGAGGGGGGACCGGCTCCACATAAATCCGGTCCTCAATTGTTGTCATGTTCTCTAAACTCTCTCTCTTGCAAAAGTATTGTCTATGCCAAGTTAACTAATTGCTATGATTATGTTGCTATCTTCAATTATGTCTACCCGCTATGCTCACAAAATCATTTCTTGAAAGTACTCTCATTAAATTCCGCTATTCTCAAATTGAATAGGCAAATTCCATTACAATTGCTAACTTGGCACGGGTTGTGGTCTCTCCATAGCCATGTGTGGCTTTTGGATTTGGTCCATGTTAGGTAGAAACCTATACATGGGTTTTCCTTGCGCTCTTATTAGAACGTATTAAAAAGTCTTGTTGTACTTTGGTTGGTAATAAGACTAATTAGTCTCATGGTTTTTCTAGTTTCCCTTGATAGTGCACCATTTTGGTGGCATTAGGAAAAGTTTGGACTCAAATTTGGGCCTTGTAAGAAATGACATGTCAGCGTAGAGATAGGTAACGGGAAATTCATTTTCTATTTTTTCATACATGTTTTGTAAAAACTCAAATATCTTTTTCATTACAAGACTATGTTTATTAAAAAACTCAAAAAATAATATAGTCATGATAACACTTAATTATCTGTGACCGTTAAGAATTCAATGCCAAATGTCTTAATCTTCTACATTTTTGAAGACTAAAATCTACTTGTTCTTGCACGTGACTATTGAAAATTCTTTCCTCCATTGACCCCACCTCCTTCTGCAGACAGTTTTAATTAGTCATGTCTCAATTCACTCTTATAACTTTTCCACAAAAAACTTCTACGAGAAACTGGAGAGATGTATATCACATGCACATAGAGATCTCACAAGATTATGAGCTTCTTTGCAAGAAAAACAAACAAAACACCATTTCAGAAGCTTCAAAGGAGAAATTTAGATCACAGGGCATGAAAAATGTGGACCTTTGATTGGAGGGCAGAATGTATCCCAAGCATCCCATCACAAACTCCACTTTACCTTTCAAGAATATAACGTCCTTAGTGAACTATGGTAGAGATGGACCCAATTTCTTGTATGGATACACCAAGCACTTGGCCACAAGAAATGGTATTATGCAATGAGAGAGAGACATTGCATGCAAGGAAAATGTGCCCTTACACCAGAAAGTCATGCAATGTGTTCAGTAGGTGGAAGGCAACAAAGAGACCATGAAGGATCTTACTCAACAACTCATAAAAGAAAAATAGTGCTAGGTCTTTGCGAAAGAGAAAGAAGACATTTGCAGTTTTCATTTTTTTAGGAAAGGGTTTAGCATCCTAACTATTCGTACTCGAGGTTTGCGTAGACACAAGTTGAAAATATTCATATAAGCATACACTACTTCCAAACCCTTTCTCTATTCAACAAACAAGATAGGAAGTTAATGAGGAGGTGCTTCAAATTATGGGTAGTCCTTTTCACATAGATTTGACATACGGATCACCAAAAGGGGAGGATATAGTATATGACAAGTACAGCAATATTTTTTATGATTTCATCGCTTTGCAAACATACATTTTGTAGTTGTTCAATGTTACTCTCAAAGAGTGCAATGGTCTCCTAAAGTTTGTCAACAAGCTAGATGAGTGCAAGCTTGTAAAGGAGACGAAGGTTAAGCGAGTCACAATTACACTCATAAAGAGAGGTCTGGATGCAATTGGACTCGATGATCCCAAAAACTTTAGTGTGCAATCTCAGAACAACATTTTTCTTATTGCAACCTTCAAGTTGAGTTAACGTTATGTTGAACCTCAATTGACATTATGTTGAAGCCCATTTTGGATATCCCACTTTCCATAGTGCATATATGCACACTGCATGCACTTTGTAGGATAATAGAAAAATTAATGTTTCTCTAAATCTATTTTGCTTGGACCACTCAACCTCTCCCTTTAAAGCAAACAAGTCAAAGCCGGTCAAATTGGCCATGTATTGAGGTTAACTAAAAAATGATGAAGGAGAGAGATATGGGGATGTTATTTTGCGAGCTTTCATTTCGTAGTTGTAACTTTTTTTAAAATCTTTTGAATGCTCACGTTACACTAATTATATCTTTAAATATCATTGTGATATGAAAAAAGTCAAAATTGCATAGTGTATTCCTTCAATTACCAAACAATTATAAGTGATATGAATGCATGTCTATGGTTAAGCAAAATCCAACTTTAAAAAAAGCACCATTTGTATTTAATTTTGAGCTTGTACATAAAGTTTAAATCTTAAAAATTTTGCCAAAGTCTCCTTTGTACAAAGATCTCTTCCTCAAAAAACATACGTACACCCTTTCTTGGGCTCCCACAAGGGATTTCCATCACATAATTTCTTTTTTCAAAAAAACGTCCACCCCATCTTGGGCTCCCACGTGGGATTTAAGGATTTTCTTACACACCAAAATCCAACACATTCTCAATAGTGTCAAAATAATCTAACTAGCTAGCCTCAAAGTGGTGGTGTGACATGTATATCACACTACGTAGGAAACCTCCAATCACATAATCCAATCACACGATTACCAAAAGTCCATGACCACATTATGTGGCCATCATGTACAAAACAAACACTAATGAAAACATAAAAATGCAATGTATAGAGAGAGTAGCATACAATATCAACTTAAGAACCCTCAGAACAAACTACATTCCAAGTGCTAGTATGTCATACATCTCATACTACACAAGCTCGGCCCAAACCACCACAACCCACAAACAAGTCCAAAACATAGTCGTAAGGCTTAGTAAACGTTTCCAGTAACCACTTGACCATATAAAAAGTCAATTAGAAACCTATTGCAAACACACATATACTACAACATTGACTAATGTCATACATTGGACTAGTCTTACTAAAAGAATAAAGGAGTCATCGTTGCCCTGCCTCTAAGAATAACACCATCAATCTTCCTGGGGAAGAGTAAATCATCCATCATGTAGCTATAGTTTGCTAGAAACATTCTCTTAGCAATTTTCTCCCCTACCTCTCTATCATAGTGAGGCACGAGATGCCCAACACAATACCAAATACACATGGTAAGATCAAGTGCCTCATAAATAAATAACTCAAAGAATGAATGACTTGTTACAATTTTTTAGTTGTGAAATTAAATAAAGAAACTAAGTTTGTTATCTCATCGCCTCTCTAGTGAGTGGATGTCCATATGCATTCTTAATGCACATGAGGTTCCATGTGTTGGGTCCAAGCCCTTTTCGGTCAGCCGTGGGAAAGCCTCTTATAGGCATGCAATAGAGATCCAGTTAAAGTCAAGTTTGCATGACAAATTGCCTTATATATGTAAGGTTTTAGAAAGAACAAATTAATCAAGCGTGTTATTTTGCTTTTGCTTGGTGTCAACTTCTTCTTCTCTCTCTCTCTCTCTCTCTCTCTCTCTCTCTCTCTCTCTCTCTCTCTCTCTCTCTCTCTCTCTCTCTCTCTCTCTCTCTCTCTCTCTCTCTCGTTCATCTTCTACCTGGACCTTCTCGCCATGGCCCTCAAACTACACCCACCATAGCTAGCCGCAGTCACAACAACTGGTATCAGAGCATCAGGCTCTCAGGCGGGCAAGGAAAGGCGTAGCATATCAAGACGCTCAATGCTGCAGTGACTGTGCCCTAGGCAAGGTGGACCTCATCACATGCAGGCGCTTTTGCGGGCATCTCAAAATGCAAGAGAACTTGGCACTTGCAGCGACAACTTAGCACGCCATTGTTGGAGCAGTACGCAGTGTCAGAGACAACCCTAGGCGGTGCCTCGAACAACATATCAAAACGTTGCATCTGGGGTCTAGGCCAGGTCGCAAGCTCAACTTGTCAGCAAAAATAGCATCTCAAAATGCCACTGTAGAAGGTAGCAATACTCCACGATTTTGCTAGCATCTCAAAACGCCACAGCAGTTCTACTAGGCTCCTTGGCAACAAAATTTGGCAGTTTTGTGAGCATATCAAAAGTGAGTTGCCAAGGACGATTCTCAAAATGGCCTTGTCAATAAAGGTGAATGTAGCCTTCAAGGTGACTCTAGCAAAGTGGTGGTGATCTCGTTGGTTTTGCATGTGATCAATTTAGAGTACACAGAGATACTCCATCTGGTTTTTAGTGTGCAACATGTCCAAAAGCACATGCTTTTTTGTTTGGTTTCTCGGAATGGCATGCACTTGCATGTATCCATTTTGCAATGATGACAGTATCCAAAGCTTCACATTGGATATGCATGCCATATATGACTAATTTTGTGGCTTTTCTTGTCAATCGGATAAAGCTATCAATGAGGCAAGTGATGAAGAACATGAAGATCTGCTTTTAGAATGCAGTACAAGATTTGTCATAGGTTTGTCCTTTTTGTCTATTGTCAAAACAATCATTTTTTTTTCAGTCAAAGCCTTGTTTTCAGTTATTGTCATGCTTGTCAGTTTTCATCATATCAAAATTGTACGGGCTCTAGACAATGCCACACAAATAAGTGGTAAGACCTCCCCATTTTTCTCAGTTCTCAGCCTGTTGTTATCACTTCTCATGGGGTTACTGGGTACACCTGAAACCCAAGGTTTGGCAGTGAACCAAAAATCCATTTTTGGTAGCTATCTTTTTTTACCATCACCCTATATGTTCAAGGGGGGGTTATTGATCTAGCACCAGGTTATGGATACACCAGAAATCCTTGGTTGTGAGAGAACCTAAAACTCACGGTTGACGAGTATACCAAAAACTTGAGGTATCATGAGAGGGTCTGTCTAGTTTGGGCTTGAGGGGGGGATTGTTGGGTCTAAGCCCTTTTCGGTCAGCCGTGGGAAAGCCTCTTATAGGCATGCAATAGAGATCCAGTTAAAGTCAAGTTTGCATGGCAAATTGCCTTATATATGTAAGGTTTTTGAAAGAACAAATTAATCAAGCGTGTTATTTTGCTTTTGCTTGGTGTCGACTTCTTCTCTCTCTCTCTCGTTCATCTTCTACTCGGACCTTCTCGCCATGGCCCTCAGGCTACACCCACCATAGCTAGCCGCAGTCACAACACCATGTACGTAAGAGAACAAGTCCTACCCTTGTTGCATCTGCAATAACATTTTCGATATACTCTACAATGCACATGATGACCAAAAACCCCTCATCGGCCAAAAACTCACATGCAAAATCTATGCACCCTATCACTAGACCCCTGGAAAATGTGTTCCACTTGGGAACACTCATGTCCTCTAAAAAATAGATTGATGGTATGTAAACATGCAACCATAGTGAGGTTTAGGTACTAGTTTAAAGAGTAGTTACTTACTCAATGGGATTGGTCCTAGACCACCATAAGTAAACTCGTAGGAAATCAGCAAACGGAACACCATCTCTGCTATATAGATTTGTATTTTGTGTCACAAAAAATTTGTTGATGCTAAAAGAAAATCAAACATGAATCATGTCTAGAATCTTAGAACTATGCAATATAGCATGAAAATAAGTAATCATTACACAAATCTACCTGTTAAGGGAAAACTTATAATTTGTGAGATATCCATAAGCAAAACATCAACAAAATTTTGGTAATGGAACCGTGCAATCACTATGCCAATTAGCATTGAAGTAGAAAACAAGGAACGCATATTTGCAAACTTACCAATAGATCGTGTGATTGGCCTGCTCTCCCAAGCCTCGCGCCCAAGTGAAGATTCTGCAGATCTAGTGGGAACCTTAGAGGAGGGTGCTTGTAACAGGACTAAGATTCCCGAGAAGTCTCATTTGATTCTTGGAAAGGATAAGAGATTGTCTCCACGATTTGCTGGGCCATTTAAAATTTTGAAGCACATTGGTTCATTAGCTTACAAATTGGAATTGCCTTCTCATGTCAAAGTGCATCCTGTATTTCATGTGAGTTTATTGAAAAAGTATGTTCCTAACGTGCATCATGTTTTACACGACAACTCTAAGTTGAAAGATGACGGAACATTGACAGTAGAACCAGACTTAGTGCTAGATAGGCGTGTCAAACATCTGAGAAATAGAGACATTGTGGAAGTTTTGGTTAAGTGGCAGAACTATCCAGTAGAGGATGCATCATGGGTTGATCTTAGTGTTTTGTAAAGTGAATTTCCCTCCTTCCAACTCTGAGGACAGAGTTAATTTTGAAAAGGGGAGATTGTAACAGGACTTGATTTTGAGGTGTTTTAGCAATAAATTTTGTTTTTCTAGGAAGTTTTGGTCGTTTTAAAAGCTAGTCCACTGTGTAGAAGGATGTGTGGATTGTTCTCGTCCAATAAAATTTTTTGATCCGGAAGGCACTTTCTGGAGCATTTTTGAAGGTGTTCATGTGGGATTTTGAAAAAGTGATGTATAAGCGATTGAAGCCTGTGTTATAAGGAACAACTTTGGAGCACACAGTCTTTAGAGATTTTGATGTTTTGATGCTTGTTGAGGGCCAAAGATTAAGAAAAAAGTGGGATTTGCTGTTTTTGCATCGTTTTTGTAGAAAATGCTGTTTTGTAGGTTGATTTTCAGCAAATCAAAGCAGGCTATGGGAATTTTCCATCACATAGCCGTCGAAGAGCGCAATGAGGGCAACAAGATTGTGTGAGACAGACTTGGGCTGTTTTGGCTCCGTTTGGGAGTTATGTTCAGTTGAAGACAGCTGAAAATTTTAGGACTTTTTTTTTTATTATTTTTTTATTTTTAAAAAAGTTTTAAAAATCTAACCTTACGTATCGCTTCGATCACGTTCTTACTTTATTTTCGCAGGTATACTTGGCACGCAAGTCGAGTCGATCGAACGCCAAAATTAGAAAAGCGGCTATTTTGAGAGGTCGCATGCTTTTGGAGGAAAAATCAGAATAGAAAGACGGGTGGTGCGTTTTGGGGATCATTGACCGATCTCTTCTTCTGCGAGTGCGAGTGCGAGTGCGAGTGAGACGCTGCATGCAAGCGAACCGAAGCTCGGGGGTGGTCGGGAGGTTCGAGCTTCGTACAACGGAGTGTGCCCATATATTTTATTGCTCCTCTGTTGTATCAAACTCTATCAATACAAAGATCTCTTTCTCTATCTTTTGCTGTCTAGCTCTATTATTCTGTTCCTGTGACAATAGCCCCCGCACCAAGGATGGGTAAACCATTTGTTGTGTCATGTGACGCTAGTGGTGAACAATTGGGTTGTGTTTTGACACAAGAAGGAAGAGTGGTTGCATATGAGTCTAGGAAATTAAGACGACATGAATTGAACTATGCAACACATGATCTAGAATTGCTTGCTGTTGTTCATGCATAGAAACATTGGCGTCATCTTTTGCTTGGTGTCAAATTTGAATTGCGTACTGATCATCAAAGTTTGAAGTATATTTTCACTCAGCCATTGTTAAACAACAGACAAAGGAGATGGATTGAATTGATGGCTGAGTATGATTTTGATTTGAAGTATTAAAGAAAATAAAGTTGCAGATGCATTGAGTCGTAGGCCCATGTGTAATTTGTTGACTGTTGTGTGATCCAATTTGATTGATAGTGGGTCTTTGTCCCCCCTTTTTTTCACATTTTTTAGGCAAAATATCTCCTTGTTTTCACAATATAGAGGTTTGTTTTAGAAGCATGCAACAAAATTCCCGCAACGTAGAGAAAAATTTAACAAAAGCAGGCACTAACTGCATTGCGTAGGTCAAAAAAAGGGGGGGGGGGGAGCCCCTCCGACAGCGTCAAGGATGAGCAAAAGCAGCCGCTAACGACATTGCACAAGTTGAAGTAAATTTTAAACTATATAATATATATAGAAAATTTATATATTATATATAGTTTATATAATATACATTAATATATTATATATAATAATATATAATATAAACATTATACAATAGAATAATAATATATTATATATTATAGTATGCTATATAACATAGATAGCAAAACTATATACGATATATATTCTATATAAGTTATATAATATACATTAATATTTAAAATACTATATATATATAATATATGTTATAAAATACAATAATAGTTAGCTTATATACTATATAATATATGTCATACAATACAACAATATATAATATACTATAGTATGCTATATAATATACAATATAATATATAAAATATCATATAGTATACAATATATAATATACTATATACGAATCTATATAATACATATTATAAAATATATAGTATACTATATATGATACTATATAATATATAGTATATATGTATATAGAAAATATTATATACGATACTATATGGTATTATATATATATATAATAGATGGTGTATATAAAGTATACAATATATCATGTATATAATATATGTTATATAGTATAAAAGAAAATAATATATAAATTATAGATAATATACTAAATATATCATGTATATAATTTATACTATATATTATATAGTAAATGCTAGATAAATTATATATTATATACAATATTATATAATATACAATACATAGTATATATAATGTATACTATATATATTATATAATATAAACTATATATTGTAGTAAATATATCATATGTACAATATATAGTATATATATATATTATATAGTATATTGTACATATATAATATACGCTATAATATACATAGTAGATATTATATATATTATATATGATGAAGTAGATATTATGGTAAATATATCATATATATAATATATATTATGTAGTATATAATAATAAATATTGTGTGTGTGTGTGTGTGTGTGTGTGTGTGTATCATCTAAATTATATATAATGCATCTACCATATAATAAAGAATAGAATATATATAGTATACATATACATACTATACAAAATATTTATTATAAAGTAAATATACCATATAATATAGAATATTGTATATATATAGTATATAGTTTAAAGTATAATAAATATATAGATAGATATATAATTTTTTTATGTAATCATATAATAATAAAAAACAATAAGTATAATATGATATAATAATAATATTTAATAATATAGTAAATATATAGAGATATTTATAGTATATGTATTAATAATCATATAATAATATTAATAAAATGCAAATATACGATATCTTTTAATATATCATTATAATATTTTTTATACATCATTACATATTTTGAGGGATTGTGAAAGCAACGTGTGTTAGCAAAAAGATTTGAAGAGATGTTAATTTGAATGTATCTTAATGATTATGACTATGTGTATCTTAAAGAATGAATATATCAAATCCATTTAGAACAATCTTCAATGAATGCATTGACTCTTTTCTTTGACATGTCTTATTCACACTCTTTGTCATCTTTTTTCATCACTTTCTTTCCCTCAAGAATTCCTCCTCCTTGTTTGTTTCAAACATGATGACTTCAGTCATGCTTTGATGGACAACTATTGGTGCTCCCATGGAATATAGTGTTTCATTAAGAAATGGAGTGCTTTTGCTTAGTGAATATTTCCTTCAAAGCTTGTTACCTCCTCCTATTATATCTAAAAGGTTACAAGAAATTGTTGAGTCACAGATCTCTGTGTCTAAGGTCAATGTGTTGCCAAGATGGGGATCACAAAGACCAAAACCATTACCTCCTTGATTGTACTTTTTCCTCTGCTTATCACATTCTACATTTAGATTATTGTGTTTATGTGTTTAATAGTTTAGAAACTATGGACGATGTTGGTGATGATTCTCTCTATGTTAAATCATGTAACAAAAGCTCAACTCCATTACATTTAAATGTTGATAATGATGAAGATGCAGTTGTAGTTGTTTTGGAGATGGTAGAAACCACCAAGGCACCATAACCCTGTCTAGACACACATAGGTTGGTTGAGCAAACAAGGCATGAGTACTCAAAGGATAAATCCATCATTGCATGGATGAAAGACAGAGGTAAATCTTGCAAAAGAGGTGTGTTTTTTCATTCTTTTATGGAAGTCGTTTTTTTGGTCAAGGTGGACCTAAGGATAAATGTTACATGTTCAAAATTTCATGAAAGGACTTGCTTTAGAAGTTGAACTTGTCAATCAAATGAGGCAAGGAGGACATGAGATTTGAGAAGTGCATGGGTGCACTTTGATCACACTCACCGGATTAAAGGATGGGCAACTATGTCATGTTTGGTTTATGATCCTAGGTAAGTGAGCTCATAAAAACATGTTAGAAAGCATATTTTGATATGAGTCACCTTTATACTTATTTTTATTTTGTATACAGCATGAGAGCATTGATGTTGATTGCAATATGTGAATGTAAAGAGGAAGACAAGGAGATGCAAATTTTCTTTTGGAGAAATTTAAACATGGTGATGGGGAGATGCGGGCATGAGCCACAAGACTTTGTTGGATTCATGTCTAACAAAGCTGGAGCTAATTGGTTGGCAATATGCATTGTACAATGGAGGAAGACATAATGTAATGGAAGGGAGGGAGTGCTCATGCCTTTTTCATTGGGAGCAGAGTCTACACAAACACACAAAAAAATATGTCACTTTGGATAGACAAATGCATCACATTCAAAAGTGTGAAGCATGGCATTGTCAGGAGTTTTTTGGAGCAAGGGATTGTGCATATGTACATATACATGCATGGTGCAGCAAATAAAGAATTGCCCATTTTTCAGAGCCAGGTGGTTACGTGGGGCCCACATGTGTACACATAGGACAGGGTGTACATAGTGCATCGATTTTCACTATTACCAGTACCACTGTGTTTTTTCTACAATAAGGAGGAGTTGGTAGCATGTAAAACTTCTCGAGGAAGCTATCCGCGGGCCGACGACATGAGGTAAGCAGGTGCGTCAGATGGCATCTAGTGGCGTCAGGAGGGCGAACGGGGTCAATATTTGCACGCAGATGAGGACGGACACAACGTGGGTGTTTTCTTGTGAGAGTTATGCAGAAAGGTCATCATTAGGACCACTTTTTGGGGCCACTTCACATGGTTGCGAAACGCATTATTGAAAAGAAATGAGTGCCAGGTGTGCGGATGATGCAAAAAGGTGACAACTATGCACTGCGAGGTCAGTTTTTGGCCTGTTCGAGGTCCGTTTGAGGTCATCTAAAAGGCCAAGGGTGCCCAACTAATAAATCTGAGTGTGGGAACTGAAAAAACTGAGAGAAGACCAGAAAAAACGTGGAGAAAAGAGGAGGAACAGCCGCAAGTGTGTTTTTGCTGTTTTTGGAGCATTTTTGGCCCTAAACTGCTCATCCGAGGTCGGATTTGAGCACTGTGACATTGAAGGGTGGGGTTTTTGGGCGTTCCAGACGCAATGGCGCTATCCATTTTTTCAAATTCCTCACATATTTTTTGTTGTTTTTCTGTGTAATCTTCTCCGATGAGTGAAGCCTCTGCTTAACTTTGTGGTTGTATCTAGTGTATTTCCTCAATACTGTGTAAACTATTTGCCCCATTGGTGTTGGGCTGAGCTTCATTGAGTTTAAACAACAGCAATTTGCCTCCTTTGAGTTGAATTGAGAGTGTGTGTGTGAGTGTGTATGTGTGAGTGTTGAGTGGGCAAGTGGGAAATCTCTCTCTTCTCACTCCGTCTATGTGTTTCCTGTCTCGGCCAGGCTGGTTGTGTAAGCCGAGTGTTGCCCCATAGTGTGTGTGTGTGTGTATCTTCCCAAGAGTGTGTGTCGGGTCGTTATAGAGGCGCTGTGTGTGTTTTCATCCCGTTCACATACTTTTTGGCGCCCCCACGAAGGATCTTCTTCGAGTACCTTCTGCTTCGAGCTTCAAGCTTCGAGATTCAGGGCTAGAGGCTACAGGTTACAGGTTACAGGTTATAGGTTACAGGTTATAGGTACAAGTACAGGTTGTTCACACAGGTACAAGTAGCTGGAGTACAGTGATATACTAGCAGTGATGTCACTTGCAGTTGTTGTGGGTATGCATCACTTGGCGCCTATTTGAGCGCATTGTGTGCTGGATTGTACGTTACTTGTGGAAACTGCCATTGTACGCATTTGTGGAGCCATACTTGGTTGTATTTGGCACTCCCAGCCATTTCTGAGACTTGGTCTGGAAGATAGTCATTTCTGAGACTTGACTATACGCGATTTACATTAGCCTTCGTGTGAGGGTCGATAGTGTGAGGTTTTTATTGAGCTGGGGGATTCTCAAATGTGGAGATCCTTTCGGTGATACAGGTAGCTGGAGCACCCTTTTTGTGACCTCGCCATAGGCTATGTACTAGTGAGTCCTATTTGATGCTCGGGTTCTATTGTTGACAATTTATGCATATATATACAGTCTATATTTTGGGTTCCTACTGCTCTACTTCTAGGGAAACTCTGTCAAACTTTTTCCAAGTTACGATGGCTGGTTTCTTGGTCTTTTGAGAAATTTATGCTGTTATGCTGTTGAAATTTTGGCAAAATCAGAGGTTAAGTCAGGTGTGCCTTCTTGGGAGCTTCATGGTTGGCTTTAATGGATGATCAAAATGGCCCTCAATTCACTCATTTTCATTTAACTCAAAGAATCCAGATAAATGTTTATGTGTCCAGGAAGATTTTTTTCCAGCAGCGCGTAGTCTTTATGTTCGGGCCAAGAAGATTACGAGAGATCCTGGAATGTCCTTTGCATGTTGTCATTCCGATGATTAACTATGAAAACTCATTTGATGTGCATGTGTTTGTCCTTATCTAAAGTTGAGCTCCATTGAAGTTTCTGGGGATTGGGTAGTGAGAAGTTTTGGGTTCTTGCACGTGTGTTCGAAGGGGTTCTCAAAGCATTGTAACTTGGGTAGCCATGGCTTTCTCTTATCCGGAGTTTCATGGAAGCAGTGATGAGGATGTGGAAGATTTTTTGGAAAAGATGGAGGTTGCTTGCATTAGCAACCAGATTCATGACCCTGCGCAAATGTTAAGTCTTCTCCAAATTTGTTTGAAGAGTGATGCATGAGTCTGGTCCAAAACATTTGAAGAGGAGTTGCGTGTGGCTGATCCACTTGTAAGATTGAGTTGGGAAAATCTAAGGCATAGGTTGGAAGTGGAGTTTGTGAAGATAGAAGATCCTGACAAAGTGTGGCAAGAAGTACAAGGTTTGGTGCAAAAGGAAGGTGAGCCAGTAGATGCGTATATACGTAAGTTCTCATTGGCATGGGAGCGGATGTGCAAGGCCTTAGCACCACAGGTACCCCCGCCTGACATGATGAAGAAGGACAGGTTCTTGGCTGGTCTTTGGGAGAATATACGTTGGAGAGTGGAGCTAAAGAAGCCTAGGACATATGAAGATGCACTAGAGGTAACAAGGAACAAAGAGTGGAAGTTGAGGAAAATGAGCTAGTTAGGGGTGGAGTCTTTGCCAATGAGGTCTGAATTTCAGCCTATAGAGTCTTTACAAGGTCGCATGTCAGGGGTTCATCATGAACCAGTGGTTCCTGTTACTACTCAGGTTATGCCAGCAGTGGTCACTACATCGGTGCAAGATGATGGGCTAAGGCAAGACATGAGGCAAGTGGTAGATTTGATGAAGAATCTCAGCCTAAACATGCTAGGTCAAGTGGGAAATAATCGAGGTCGAGGGAGGTTTGAAAATCAGCCAGGAGGTGAAGAAAGGCCTAGGAATGGTGTTGGACAAAGCAATGGTAGGTACTGGAGGCAGACGCCCACATGTTATAATTGTGGAGAGTTGGGTCACATCAGTCCGCAATGTGATAAGCCACCAAGGATGGGGGGAGACATGTATCCATTGCCAAGACAGGTGCTAACTAGGTCAAATGATTATGGCATCGAAATTAAGGGAGACGAAGGAACCAGTGGACTGACCCATGAGGAAAAGGGAAAGACAGAAGTGCTAAGTGTAGTCACCTTGGAGAAGGCATCAAAGCTAGAGGATACATTAGTGATGCCTATTGGGAAGAGGACCACAGAGGATAAGGAAGGAAGAAGTGTCCCAGGTCCTAGTAAGAAGAAAGGAAAGAGCCATGAAGGCGAGGATGTCAAGGTCAAGAGGAAAAGGAGAGCTCGTCGAAAGTTTCATGTTTCAGATTTTCCACTAGGGGATGGGCAATTAAGCTATGACTTGAAGGAGGATCTGACGAGAAGGAAGGCAGATGTTACTTTTGGGCAGCTTATAGAGATGGTGCCTAAGCTAAAGCGACAGTGGAAGAAGATGGTTAACCCAATGGAGAAAGAGCCAGAGAGAGATTCATTAAAGGTATTGGCAATGGATGAGCTACCAGAAATTTGTCCAATAGTAGATGTGTGGCATAAAATGAAAATTTGGGACAAGGTTATGTGGATGGTGGAGCCCAAATATGCGTCATAACACACTCATGCGTTGAGAAGATGGGTCTCACAGTGGCTGGGGTGTCAGGTTTTCGGATCAGATTGGCAAACCATCAAAAAGTAAAATGCTTGGGTGTTGTAAAGAGCTTAGAAGTGGAGGCATATGATGCAAAGGCAGTGGTTGATTTTCATGTGATGCCAGCAGGGTTGGGAGCATATCCTATTATACTGGGCAGACCATGGTTACGTGCAGTGGGAGCTGTTCAAGATTGGCGACATGGTACGATTAGCCTCTATGGAAAGACAGGTACCAAGAAGCTTTATAATATGGACACAAGGAAACGATTAGAAGAGCTTTATGAAGAGGAGGATGAGTCTAGTGATGAAGACTCTTCCACGGTGACAGATGAGGACAGTGATAGCACTACCAATAGTGATGAGGATGCTGATGTTGCATTTCTTTTGATGGACAAAGAAATCCAGGAGTTTGGTTTAGTTGCATTTGCGAATGAGGTTGACGATGAAAGTGAAGGGCCTTATGAAGATTGAAGGGCTGATGCAAACCAAGGTTGAGTTGTCAAAGAAGCAGGAATTGATGACACAAATGATCAGTGGAGACCTCTCAGCTATGGAGAAGGATATTTATTTGCACATGCTGGCTAGTTTTCCTGATTTGTTCATTACTTCATATGAAGAGATCAGAGGGTTCAAGGGCGAAGAGATGCATATAGAGCTGAAAGAAGGTGCTAAGCCAGTGCAGCAAAGGCTAAGAAGGATGGGTCAAGAGCAAATGGAAGCCTTGCGAGAAGAGGTGGACAAGTTATTGAAGGCAGGGTTCATAGTCCCCGTGGAGACCACAGAATGGGTGAGTCCAGTTGTAGTCAGTCCAAAGAAGGATGGGAAGTGGAGAATTTGTGTAGATTTTAAACCCTTAAACGCAGCCACTAAGAAGAACCCATATCCTCTTCCATTCATCGATCAGATCTTGGATTCAGTGGCAGGTTATGAGAGGTACAGTGTGTGTGATGGTTTTTCAGGATATTTTCAATTGAAGATTGCTCTTAAAGACCGCACAAAGACCACTTTTATTACGCCATGGGGCTGCTATTGCTACACAGTATTTCCATTTGGGTTGTCAAATGGACCTTCCTTCTATCGAGAGAGCAAATTGGGTGTTGGAACCATTCATTGGTAGTTGTGTTAAAGCTTTTATGGATGACTTCTGTGTTTATAGCAGTAGGACTGAACACCATGAGAAGCTGCAGATGTATTGGCTCGATATAATGAATGTGGAGGACAACTAAATCCAAAGAAACGTCATCTAGCACAGCCAAGGGTGAATTTATTGGCCCACATGGTGTCAGAAAATGGCATTGAGACTGATCCAAACAAAGTTAAGTCTATTATTCTTCTTCCATCACCTACGAGTACGAAGCAATTGGCAACCTTTATACACAAAGTGAAGTACATGGCAAGGTTTATTCCATTGTCTTCTCAGATTCTTTATCCATTACAACAAGTGGCAAAGCATGATCCATTGCAATGGGATGACAAGTGTGAAGAAGTGTTTCAAGAGGTGAAAGAGGTGTTAGGGGGTTTGTCAGCCATGCAGGCTCCTGATTGGGAGAAAGTTTTTTATGTAAATCCCTCAGTAGGGGATCATGCCATTGGAGCCATTATATTGCAAAAGGGGAAGGGCAGCCATTATATGAGGCCAGTGTATTGTGCAAGCCGAGTGAAGTTGGTAGCGGAGAGAAAGTTCTCGGAAGTAGAGCTAGTGATGGCTAGTGTAATATTTGCTTGTTGACGATTTCGTCATTACTTGCTACCACGACCTTTTGTTTTCTTGACGAGTTATTCCTTTTTTCCACAGTTAATTAATGGCACTAACATGTCAAATGTGGTGAAGAAATGGGTAATTGAGCTGCAAGAGTTTGAGTTCTCTTTTCTAGTGGAAGATAGTACAAGGGCTACCCTAGCTGATTTGTTGACCTACAAGGAGAATCCCCTTATTGTTAAGGAAGAGGTGGTGAGAAAGGTAGTTGAAGAAGTGCCACAGATCAGCAATGCACATGTGTTGTTCTTTGATGGTTCATACATAAAGAGCCATGATGCAGCTTCAGGGGGTATAGCACTTTATGATCCAGAGGGGAAGCTAGTATGCAAGAGAGGGTTCAAATTGGATGCTCATAGTAACAATGAGGCTAAATATGCTACTCTGGAAGCCGGATTACACATTTGTTTGAAGCATGGGGTTCGAAGGTTGAGCATAAAAGGTGATGCCTTGCTAGTGGTGAAGCAAGTGCTGGGTGTGTGGAAGAGCAAGAACACCTCATTGAAGGAAATGTGCTTCAGAATTAAAGGCTTGTTAAAAAAGTTCGAAGCATGGATCATCAGACACATTGAACGTGCTCTAAATGGAGAGGCACATGAAGCAGCTCAAGGCATGATTGGGGAGCTATTTGTGTTGAGGACCACTTTACCTCTTTATCATGGTCGGGAAAGTTTGGCTCAAGAAGAGGAGTTTTCGCTAACAGGAATCATTCCAAAGGAGATTCAGAAGTCTAAGAAGTATGGCTTTGTGCGTAGAGCATACAGGTACAAATTGATTGGTGATGTCTTATACATGAAAGGGGTTGATCTCGTGTTGAGACATGTACCTTGGCGGGAGGAGCTTTACAGAGTGTTGGAAGAGAATCATGAAGGCGCATGTGGTGGCCATTTTGCTCTAAAGATCACCTTGCATAAGATTTTGCAAGAGGGGTATGTATGGCCTAGTTTGCACAAGGATGTTCACCATTGGTGTAGGTCTTGCAATAGGTGCAAGCATTTGGGAAGAGAGTGTTGAAGCCAGAGCTACGAAAAACCATTATGGCGTTTGATGTGTTTGAAAAGTGGGGGATTGATGCAATAGGCCCTTTACCTATCACAAGCAGGGGCAAAAGCTATATCTTGACGGCAGTGGACTATCTCTCTAGATGGGCAGAGGCTATAGTAGTAAAACAAATCACTACAAAGGATGTGGCAAAATTTGTGTATGATGAAACATGTTGCAAGTTTGGGGTGCCATTAGAGCTACTTTCAGATAAGGGGCCAGGATTTAGAGCTAAACTGCTAGACTTCTTATGCACAAAGATGAAGATTAGGCACCAGCATACCACTCCTTATTACCCGCAGTGTAATGGCTTAAATGAAAGATTCAATGGTGAGTTGGTACAAATTCTTTCTAAAGTGACAGAGCACCAAGGAAAGAATTGGGATTTGGAATTGCCTATTGCATTATGGGCTTACCGTACTTCGGTGAAGACAGGTACAGTGTTTACTCCATTTCATTTGGTATATGGAAAGGAAGCACTATTGCCTGTGGAGGTAGAGTTTCCTACGGTCAAGATGTTAGAGAAGTTTCTTGGGCCGCCTAGTGATGAATTCAAAGAGAGGCTCTTGCAGTTACAAGAGGTTCAGTTGGATAGGATGAGTGCATTGGAGCATTATGGGCAGATGCAGGATAAGGCTTTGGCAAAGATAAATGAAAAGGTCAAAAGTAAGGGTATCAAGAAACTTGACTTGGTTTTGCGCTACAACAGTAAGCTGGACAACACCTTTCAAAAGAAGTTTCAAATTAAGTGGGAAGGCCCTTTCAAGGTAGTGGAGTGTTTTCCAAATGGCACATATCAGCTGGCTAACCTGGATGGTGTTCTACATAAGTCAAGGGTAAATGGATTGCGTCTTAAATTGTATCATGCTAGATTGATGATGGTGGAGCAAGATGAGCTGTCTGTGGATAAAGCAGTGTTGGTGAGGGATGAGGAGACCTGTGATGCGGCGAGTCTCATATCTCTCTTTGCTAGTGCTGATCATGAATGATCTAGCAGGCTAGGGGATGGGCAAATTATGTCAGGAGTTTTTTGGAGCAAGGGATTGCGCATATGTACATATACATGCATGGTGCAGCAAATAAAGAATTGCCCATTTTTCAGAGCCAGGTGGTTACGTGGAGCCCACATGTGTACAGGTAGGACAGGGTGTACATAGAGCATCGATTTTCACTATTACCAGTACCACTGTGTTTTTTCTACAATAAGGAGGAGTTGGTAGCGTGTAAAACTTCTCAAGGAAGCTATCCGCGGGCCGACGACATGAGGTAAGCAGGTGCGTCAGATGGCATCTAGTGGCGTCAGGAGGGCGAACAGGGTGAATATTTGCACGCGGATGAGGACGGACACAACGTGGGTGTTTTCTTGTGAGAGTTATGCAGAAAGGTCATCATTAGGACCACTTTTTGGGGCCACTTCATGTGGTTGCGAGACGCATTATTGAAAAGAAATGAGTGCCAGGTGTGCGGATGATGCAAAAAGGTGACAACTATGCACTGCGAGGTCAGTTTTTGGCCTGTTCGGGGTCCGTTTGAGGTCATCTAAAAGGCCAAGGGTGACCAACTAATAAAGCTAAGTGTGGGAACTGAAAAAAATGAGAGAAGACCAGAAAAAACGTGGAGAAGAGAGGAGGAACAGCCGCAAGTGTGTTTTTGCTGTTTTTGGAGCATTTTTTGGCCCTAAACTGCTCATATGAGGTCGGATTTGAGCACTGTGACATTGTAGGGTGGGGTTTTTGGGCGTTCCGGACGCAATGGCGCTATCCATTTTTTCAAATTTCTCACAGATTTTCTGCTGTTTTTCTGTGTAATCTTCTCCGGTGAGTGAAGCCTCTGCTTAACTTTGTGGTTGTATCTGGTGTATTTCCTCAATACTATGTAAACTATTTGCCCCATTGGTGTTGGGCTGAGCTTCATTGAGTCTAAACAACAGAAATTTGCCTCCTTTGAGCTGAATTGAGAGTGTGTGTGTGTGTGTGAGTGTTGAGTGGGCAAGTGGGAAATCTCTCTCTTCTAACTCCGTCTCTGTGTTTCCTGTCTCGGCCAGGCTGGTTGTGTAAGCCGAGTGGTGCCCCATAGTGTGTGTGTGTGTGTGTGTGTGTGTGTGTGTGTGTGTGTGTGTGTGTGTGTGTGTGTGTGTGTGTGTGTGTGTGTGTGTGTGTGTGTGTGTGTGTGTGTGTGTGTATCTTCCCAAGAGTGTGTGTCGGGTCGTTATAGAGGCGCTGTGTGTGTTTTCATCCCGTTCACAGCGCGTAGTAGAGACAACAAATGAGACCTCCCTTCAGGCTACCACAATATGAGAATGGTGGGTGCAAATGTTACAAGGGTTAATAAAAAGGCTTTGGAGTGATAGTTTAATTGGTGGGAGCAATGAATTGCCCATTGGGGATGCACTAAACCAATGGTATATCAATCTTTTCTTTGATTCATATAACATACATGAGAATAAAGGTTAGCATATATATGTTTTTTTATGTATTGTATTTATAGGCCAGTAAAAGTCCTTTGGAGAAAGCTCAAATTCCTAGCATAAACTTGCCAAAGAGCATCCATGCAAGTTGGCTAGTAGGTGAAGGTGGAAAAGAAAAATCTCCCTTTATGATGCATGTGCTGACGACATTTTGAATGCATATATACAATGTGGAAAAAAGATTGCGATGCACCACGGGCAGATTCATGGGAATTGTCCCTTCCATAAAAGCAATGATGGGCAATGCCAAATGAAGAGAATCTCAAAATCCAACTCATATTGCAAGTACATTGAAAGGCTTGGTTGCTGGTAGTCCTTTCTATGAAGAGCCTGTGATGGAAGGTTACAAAGAGACTATGCAACAGAAGAAGAAAGCAAGTGCAGCCAATACAAGTTCAAATAAACCTAGATATGTAATGGAATCAAGGCAACGCAAAACTAGAGTAAGACCACAAATTATACAGTTTGATAGAGAGAATAATGAAGATATATATGTCAGTGATAATGAAGCAAGAGAAAGCATTCCTCTAAAGCAAGGGAAGAATTTAGCAAGGTGTATTCAAGAGGTCAGAGTTGCTTGCAAAAAGTGGGTTTTAAAAAGGATGTCGACCAATTTCACGAGGAAATATTTTGGAATGGAAGGGAAGAAAAATTGCGGTATCAAATTATAGAGGTGTCATGTGGGATTGGTTGCACCGTGTTTTTTGTCTAAGAGAACTTTTAAAGACAATATGATTGAACAATGGATATGGTTTTGCAATCATGACGTAAGCCACACAACAAAAGTACAGAGACAAGTTAAATTCTCACCTATCGCTCATACATTCTATCGAGTGGATATTGAAACCAAGTTATCACAGGAAGAGAGTGACAGCTGAGTGCGAAGTGGTTTTTAATTTGCAAATTTTGCAACACCACTACAAAACATGAACAATACGTCTGTTGTTCTTACAGAGGGAGGCTCCAGTAGTATGAAGCACAAGTGGAGACATGATATCTCCAAAGAAGCACAAAACAGATTGGAGTCTGCTGCTGCAGGTATGGTTGCAACATTTTTGGAAGAGAAACTAGAAAGTGAAGCACATAGTTTTTGAGTTTTGATAGAGAGTTGTTATGATATACACATAAAGGAAGAACATAGTTGCACCTACCCCAATTTTTAGAAGAGAGAATCCACACATAAATTTTTTTTATCGTGTAAGCACATGTACTATGTGTGCACATACTTGGGCTTCAACCAAAAGAGAACACAGTCATTCATCAGCCTGCCTAACTCCCATAGACCTTGCATTTGTATTGGGGCAAATCCTGCAAGATAAATGCTATGGGTAGAGAATCTAAACCTTAAAGAAATTTGTCTAGAGGTATGCATCAAAGGAGACATTTCTTATGTATGAGCTACGAAATTACTTCTCCCCACCTTTTGAAACTTTTTTTGAATCCGTTTTAGTTATAGATGTATGTTTTGTTGTATTTATCTTACCAAATGTGCAAGCTCAAAGTTAGGTCCTTTGGAAAGTTGTACATGTATTTTGGTGTGTATTGTATGAGTAATGTCTCTTTTTTGGTGAACATTTTTTGTGTCATTAAAAAAGGCTCCAAATCTAACGTCAAGTTATTGCAAACTGATACATGTTTTTTGGTGTGTATTGTATAGTAATGTCTCTTTTTTAGATTAACATTTTTTGTGTCATTAGAAAAGGCTCTAAAACTAAAGTCAAAAATCTTGCAAAATGGTTTTGATTGCAAAAGCTCAAAATCATAAGCTCGCAAGAAAAACATACTCGAGAGATATGGGAATTATCCTTTGCAGCAAGATGGCATGCAAACTAGCGGCTAGAAACATTAAGGTTTGGACAACATCGTTGTAAGTTTCTCCATAATTCCATACTCAAACCTTCATGTATCTAGAAGACTTTTTGTAATTTCAACTTTTCGTAATGTAAATGATGGTTGCAAAAAAATAAAATATTTTGCAAGATTTTGGTACAAAATAAATCCGAGTTTGATGCATAAAACAAATACATTTTGATTGTTTCTAGTCATCAAGAAAAGTTACAAAATATTGTGGCCTCTTGTCCTTATCAGAGGGCCCTCCTCCTTGTGCCTTGCTCTTTTTGAGCAATGTATCTTGTCATCAGCATCTGTCATGAGCACATTCAAGCTCAGCAATCTGGTCTCCTCATTTGCCTCAACTTGTAGGGCCTCTTTAATAATTTGAAGGGATCTCTGCTTATGTTTGAGCAAATCATGTTTTTTGTACATGGGTCTGTGATTCCACAAGCTAGACCATACGTAGCATGTGTCTAAAAGTAGCAATTGTGTAGGCCATAGATGCTAGGCCCAACACCAAACATTGAAATTGTTGCTTGCCTCTCTAGCAGCATGACCTTGTCTACATTCCATATGATAGATGTGCCTCCTAGATATCTTCAGAGTGTCTTCAATGCAAATATAGTAAATTCATCCTTGTCCTCAGAGAAGCTGGAATGAAAGAAAAAGGAATTTGGGGTGCTCAAATTCTCCAAGTTTTGTCCAAGGGCGGAATTCTTTCCTAAATCTCTCATTCCTTGTCCTTGTGGACAAGGAATGAACTCATCATCATAGACTACGAGCTATGAAAAGTTATATCCAAATGAAAATCTTCATCTATACACTACCAACATGAAGGAAACAAATTAATTACATAGAAGTATAGCTTTGGATTTTCATCTTCTTTGACTAATGTAGTGTTCCATAATTCAAGTGTGCTCTTGGTTGCAGAGGAAGATGATGGCATAAATGTCATTGATGGATCAGTTCTCCCCAACCCTGTGATTCCAAGCCTTTCTTTAATCCCCTTGAACTCTGACTCCATTGGGAGCGTCACAGCACATGCAGCTACATCCTTGTAAACCATCAATGTGCATCTACTGGTTCAACAAAATCACATGTTTTTACATGAGAATCCATGATAGAGTACTTATCATCGGCATGGTTGATTATATTGCCATCCTTTCGTAGATTTTGAGCAACTATAGCAATGCAATAGTCCTCTCTCAAGTCAAATAGTTCCATGATGTCATTAGGCATTACATAATTATGATCATTGATGGGGATAGTAGGGAGCACATTTTTTTGTAAAGCTCCCTCTGGCATGAGCTAAAGACCTTTTGATACATGTAAACCACCACTTGGTAGCTACATCAACTCACCACCAGTGAGTTGAAGGCTAACTAATATTTTCCTCCTCCGCTATGTCCTTGTGGTCATCTAGAATGACATTCAAAAATAGTATGAACCTAGCATAGTATATTTCCATGCGACACTTTCAATTATGTACAAAACATTTGATGTCATTCCTACGTAAATGCATTGGAGCTTGAGGCTGTATTTGTAGAAAAATATATTTCTTAGAATGGTCATGACTTATGTCCTTCATATGGACATATCAAGAATTCTCAAACTCAAATGTGTTGTTGGCCGTGTGTTGCTCATATGTCTGATGAAACTCTGCAAGAGAATGTCTTGCAGAAGCTAGCCACTCTTGCAATGAGAAGTGAGGGTTAAAAATTGGCTTGATATCCTACTCTTGATGCTAAAGTCCAATTTGGTAGAGAAAGTGGAAGAGCTTGTCCTTAGGTTCCTCTTAGAGCAAGGTAGATCCTCCTCTATCTTGATCTGGAAGGGATCCATTTGTGGAAGGAGGCAAGAAAATCTTCAAAGATAAGGGAGAGAGTAAGAAGAGGATGGGAGTACGAAGAGGGAAAAGAAGAATCTAATATTTATGGTCATCCCATGGATTCCATGATGTCATTTCAGCTACCCTAATGATTGCATTAAAAAAGGGTGCATTGAAGGCGGCACACAGCCTGAGACAAGCTCAACCACACAATGACATGTGGAGCCTGAGACAAGCTCAACCACACAATGACATGTGTCTGGGTTGGGTGATTATTGTAGTTATATAAAGCACCTTGAGTGCACAATCCTGGAGTCACTCACATCTACACATCACAGGTATGCAAGATAAGTAGAAAGGAAAATTGAAGCTCTCCCAAAAGATAATGGCAGACATGAAGGAGGTTAAGAAAACATTGGTCGAGGCAAATAAATGCAAAAGAAACTAAAGAAGAAAAACAAAGTGAACCAAAAGGTGTAGGTTATGGGAGACTTAGTACAAATAAGAAACCACCAACAATAAAGGAAGAGGGAGAATAGTAGGAAGGGATAAACAAGATAGTGAATTGGTCATCTCTTGGACTTATCTAATAAAGGATTCATTGTAGATTTTTCTTTGAAATTATGTGATTGTCATACTATCTAGTTTCAATACCTGCATCTCTATATTTCACTTTGTGATTCTTGGTGATGATGTCAAATTTTTCGTCAATATGTATCGCATCACAATGCTGGGAGGAGGTGTGCATGCCACGATTGCTCACTACCTCACGTGGTGGCACAACAATATATTTTCTATGCCACAATGCAAAAACAAGGTATACACATGAAGACTTCACTTATTTGTGTCATTCCACAATGCAAGAATGAATTGTGCCTGCGAGAGGTACCTCCACATCAGATATAATGGGGCTTGACAATGGTAAATGTCATGTTACAATGCAAATAGTATAAGAGGCTAGTGACTCTTCCATATCGCGTTGTGGCGTGACGTTTTTATGCCATGCCACAACGCTATGTGGAGGTGTGCCTACAATTGACATGCCTCTATATCACAGTAATGATTTCTACATATATTTACTTAGGGTAGGAATTTTGTTTGCACAGAAGGAACCTGGCAAATTATTTTGATGTCCAAGTCAAGGTTTCAGGATGACGATGATCCAAAATATGATCAATCTTGTGGAGACATGCCTTGAAGGAGCCCTGGATACATTTGTCTCACCACAACCACAGTCACAATCACAGCCTAAAACTCGGAGGTATGAAGCAGTTACTTAAGCACCACAGCAAGCTCATGTAATTGCCTCTCCTCATCTCTCTGATTAGTCCACCTCTAGCCTTTTTGTTATACCCGATTTTATAGAGGATGACAAGCCAACTCCACAATCCTTTCCTCAACCCCAGCCACCATCATCCAACACCCAGACCGTCTTGAGAGCATGACCTGACACCCTCAATCCCTCATGCTTCCTAGGATGCTCATTCACCTTTCATCCCTGCAAACTCTCAATCTATCCTTTCCCAGACCAAGCCTTCACTTAATTACATTCTTTCTTGTTCTTCTTGGACATAGAGAAATTATAAATCTACGAGGGATCATCACCTTGGTCATACATGGTGTTTCTAGTGTAGAGTTTTTGCAAGTTGGGCTACCAAAATTATTCAAAATCTTCTTGCATGCCCCTTTCTCTTTCAAAGCCTTCCTTTTCACATTTCAATCTTACATCTAGTTAGGGAAGGTCTTCTATTATTATTGGTGGTGGCACTAAGGCATTTGAAACTTTGCTCACCAACTTTTTGTTTACCCTTTGTAGCTCTCTTTTTCTTCTCCTCCATATCTCTGAGGGTTCTAGAGCACTTTCCAAATGTGGTTGGTCTTCAAATTCCAACTCCCCCATAGGACCTCATCACTTTCTTCTTCATCATTATCAGAGGGTTTGTAACAAAATTGAACTTATTCTTTGTAACTAACGGAAAACAGAATGACTTAGTGAGCTTTACATTAAGCAAATTCTTTATAAAGATAGAAAAAGTGCTTGGTTGGCGATAGCATCATGATCTACACATCTATCTAGCATGGTATGAACAATAACTTGAAAAAGAGAGAGTAGGAGAGAGTGACAACAATTGAGGACCGGATTTACTTGGAGCCGGTCCCCCCTCCAAAAGACTTTTGTATTATAGATACTCCCATGAAGAGAGTCTCGTCTACAATACAAGCTTTGTGATCCTTAAGACAACTTGGATGCCATGAGTGGAGAGAGCTAGGAGGGAATGAGGAAAGATCAAGGGAAGAAGAAGTATCATACGAGAAAGAAGTATTCTTCTCATCATAGATTACTCTTAGAGCATAGCATAGCATAGTAATGAAGATGGAGAGAAGATGAGCTTGCTTTAGCTTGTCTCTTGCTTGGATTTGCATTCCATATACAAGAGTTGTCGATGTAGGCTCTCTATTTCTCAAGCTTGGAGAAGGAGCTGAAGCTTTCCATTAAAGCTTGGCACTTTGTCTTCCTCACAAATGGAGTGTGAGAGAGAAGAGAGCACTCCTTGCTTATGCCTTGAAGAATGAATGAAAATACACTGCAAGTACTGGTTTTGTGTGTGAGGGGTTTGCCTTGTGGGTGAAGCCTCAAAAGTCCACATTCACTCATGCTCACTCACACACACACTAGGGTCGAATTTGACCTCCCTTAGAGTTCCTTGGGGCATACCCACACCCTCCCTTTGGTTATTTTGCCTCTCACGTCTCCCTCTCTCAAGCTTTCATTGTCCACTTGAGCAGAAGGCCCATACCTTGCACTTTGCATGCCTAATTTCTATTGGATAGCTTAAGGAGGCCTTTTAGCAAGTTAGTGAGGCTATGTACCTTAGTCAAGACTTCCACTTTGAGCCAAATGACTCACCTTATCTTGTAGAAGTCTCCTTGCCCATGTATGCCCCATACCTACCCATGTGCTAATCCTATGTGGCATGCTGACATGGCATGCCTATGTGGCATTAACCTTATACCTTAGAATGACCATGGTCTTTTAATTGAACTATAGACATAAAATTATAAATAAACCATTAAGACCATATTTTAGCTATAATTTAGGAAAGGCTATGCAGTCGCCTCGGGGTAGCGACTACCTTCTAATTTGGGACTGACCAAATTAAGGTAGACTCCTTGTACCCTAGACCACAAACTTAGTCTTTATCGAGCATGTTGACAAAGTCAAAAGCGCTTCCTATATTTTAGGATAATTTCCTATAATAATTTAGGAAATGCTAAATTATAGCTCACAGTGTTCCCTGACTTCTTATCTAATGGTCCTAGCCTTAAGGACTTGAAACACTTACCTTTGGAGGATTTGATGAAGCAACCCGTTAGGTCCTTGAGCTCCATTACATGAGCATTGCTCTTTGGTAGAATGTCTCCAATTGGACCTTTAGAGAGATGCTTACTTCTCTCTCTTCTTGATCTCGTGCTGAGACAAGACTAGTAGCACATTCTAATATTCCAACCCTTGTTCCCTTTATCCTCCCATATTAAATGATCAGTTCAATAAGAGAGAATCATTTGGAATTGTTAGATATTAGTTTTTATGACATTACCTTGCCCTTGAAATCATAGTCATCCTCCTTAAAAAGGATAGTTATGAATTTTGATAAGATATCATCAAATAATCTTACCTTTCTTAGCCTTGTCCTCTTGTCATAAGATGTACTCGAGGAAGAGTACCTCTTCTTGATCTTCAATCTTTGGAGGGTAGTCATTTACTGCTTCTCGTGGTGGCTCTCCTTTGTAAGGCTTGAGTAGGTTTGCATGGAAAGCCATGTGTGTGAGGCAACAATTTGAGGCTTTTTGGGTTTATTGCTCCTTGTGGACCCATTTATAAATATTTCTAATTCTCCTCTTAGTCCTATGTGGAGATAAATCTAAAAGCACTTTTTTCCCCGTAAAATACCTTAAACAAGGCTTTGAGCTAGACCCTTTCATTGCCTGTGAAGATCAAGGCTCTTTTGTGCATAAGAGCAACAGCCTTTTTCTTTTGTTGAAGATAAATTTTGCCTAATTGTCGGGCATAATTATTAGCAATTAATATCTTTCCATATACTTTAAATAGTAATGGACTTTTGGATCTTTCATTTATCATTTCAAAAGGTGTCCTTTCCTAAGAAATATGTGTAATGTCATAACTATTTCTCTTATTAGGAACACTGATCTACTTCATAGAGTTTTTTTTTTAATTAACCATTGTACTTTGGCCATCCATTTATAGGTGATAGGCCTAAGAAAATTTAACCTTATATTAGAGTTTCAAATAGACACTTCCAAATTGTTATTGGTCATTTTAGGATCTCTATCCGACATCATAAATATAGGCAAGCCGTGATACTTGAAAACTTTTGTCTTTTTGCCATACCATGCATTTTGAAACATAACATTGTATATGTCTTTTCATGGTCATACATTTCTACTCCTTAAAGAATAGCTTGAATCTCTCCATGTCCCGCATGAAATTCATACTACATATAGCCTATTGCCATAGAGAAGATAACCATCTTGTAAGGTAAATGGTTCTTCTTTCTTTCTTTAGAGCAAGGGCTGATAATATATGCTTGAAATCAGGATTAATAGCATACTCACCTGATTTGTTTGTCGAAAAGCTTGATTTGCATCATGAAGTACTTAAGGCTTTGATGATCCATTCGTAAGATGAATGGAGTCCCCAATAGATAGTGGTTCCATGTGTTTAGACGCTTCATAGATGCCCAAAATTTTCTCATCAAAGTTGAGTCTTCTACTCCCATATGCTATGGCATGTCCTTCTTGAAGCAAAATAGCTCCAAGACAATCACCACAAGCATCTCATTATTTGAGAGATCCGCGAGTTTAAGGATAGGTTGAGAGGTAAGCTTTTCTTTTAGCATTTTAAAAGCTTTTTGTTCTTTTGCAGTCCATAATTACTTAACATTCTTCTTTGCTAAGTCTTGTAATGGTCAAGCAATTAGTGAAAATTTCTCTATGAAGCGTCTATGGTATGTACACATACCGATGAAGCTTCTTAATTCATGTAGATTCCTTGGATTAGGCCATTCATTTATTACCTCTAGCTTTGATGCATCCATACGGATTACATCCTTAGAGATATTATGACCTAAATACTGAATCTTTTGTAGAAAGAACTCACTTTTCTTTTGGTTTAAATAAAAACTTATTTTCTCCCAAACCTTGAAAAGTTACCTGGAGATAAGCTAAGTCTCACTATACCTTTCTCAACCAATTTGTTCACTTACCTCATTTTCTCCTCTTGTTGGATTTGTGAGATCCTATAAGGAGACGTGTTAGGCGGTGTACTCCCTGGAAAAAGTTCAATAGAGTGATCATCATCCCCTATTTTTGGTGGCAATTCACCAGGGATAACTACGATGAACACATCTTGATATTGATTAAGGGATTGAGTTAACTCTAACTCCTCACCTGATTGTTCACATACATTTAAAGAATTAGATTATTATTCATAAAATCTTTGACAACAATCATGTACACGGAAGTAAAACTTTTCATTAATCTATCAAAAGCATGAACATTTACAACCGGTATAGAGCTTGGATGCAAACGTCCCTTTTCCGATACCTAAAGGTGACTTTCTTTTTGGGATGCTTCATGTTAGCTTCCATTCGATGAAAACAGGGTAAGCCTAGGATTACATCTTCATGTTGAAGTGGAGAGATATAAAAATCTTCTTTGTCCACATATAGAACCATTATCAAAAAGAAAAAGAGCGTCATGCTCTCTTACCTTTTCCCAAGTGTAAGAAAGTGGGGATCCTTTGCATTGAGCAACCTCTTGTAGAGCCTCTACCTTGGCGGCTCTAGGTTCTTCATTACTAGCTTTCCTTTGTGGACAATTCTGATAGGAGTGCCTTTGTTCTTCACAATTGAAACATTTTTTATTTTTACGATAACGCTCTAGCTCTTCTGGAGATAACCGATTCTTACCTTTGTAGACTCCTTTCTCCTTAGCTTCCTTGGTGCTATTAAGGTTGCTTTTGGAAGTATTCGTTGCATTATTCTTCCCTTTGAGGTCGCTTTGTTCTTTAGTCTCCATGGGCTTAACATTATTTTTAGCCCCTTGTTGGAAATTGATGTGAGCAACAACCTAAGTGTGGTGAATGACTTGGGAGTTGATATACTCAACCATATCTTCGAAAAGCCTAGCACAAAATTGTTGTTTTTTCTCCCCAAATTCTATCTTTTTGTAGACCGTAGCTTTGAGATGTAATTCCCAAAACTTTTCTACATACTTGTGAATAGATTCATAAGGAGACATCTTCAAGCTCCTCCATGCAATAAGAACTTTGTCTTCGGCATCTCCTGGAAGAAATTGCTTCATTATGGAGACTCTCAAATTCTTCCATGTCTTTGGAGCTTGCCCATTTGCCCGTAGACTCTCCCACCATTTTCTAGTAGACTTTTGGAAATGCATGGACACATTTCAAAGCTTGGAGGACTCCGTGAAATCCTCATCTCCGAAGGCCACATCAAATTGTTGGATAAAGGCCAACACTTTGTCTAAGGCGCCGTAGGTGCCATCATGAGAAAAGTGATGTTCTTTCTTCCCTCTTTGAATTTATTCATCTTGTTGGACCTCTTCCAAGCAGCATAGGACCTCCGGTGTCCTCTCCTCCTAGACGGTGATAAGCCACTACTATCATCAGAAGAGGAAGATGAAGGGGAGGTAGAAGGAGAAGATGGAGATTTCTTCCTTCTATCTTTCCTTTCCCTCTTCTTGTCTTGGTGAGGAGAATGAGATCTCTTACTTTTTGGTGGTGATAGTGACCTTTGGGGCCTCTGTCGTCAAGGAGCTACATCCTCATCATTGGAAGAATTAGAGGTATGATCCTCTTCCTCCATTGGAGCTTTATTTTTCTGTGTATTTCCATGACCTTGATGGGGAAATTCTCTGCCTCTTTGCTCATGGGATACCACTTGGCTTTGCTCTCTTTTTCCCTCTTTTCTCTTTTAATAGTCTCACCATGAGGCCTCTCAAAAATTCTTTCATTTTGGGGAAGAGTGAGTAATGTGCTAGCTTGGAGTTGAGCTTGCACTTCACTGTAAAGTTGGATTACTCATAGCTTCTTATAACCTGGTAACAAGAAAATTCACAAGCATAGGAGAATCATTAATAGCACCTTCATGTGAAAAATCAAAGCCATCTACACTAGTTCTACTCTCTTCATTATTTTCAGCCATGTTGCAAGATTGTGTAATGCTAATTCCTTTTGCAAAAATCAATTCCAACCTTGCTGATCTACTCTAGGATCTCTCTTCTTAAGCAAGAAAAGAGTAACCTAATGCTCTGATACCAATGTAAAAAAATTGAACTTATTCTTTGTAACTAGCAGAAAATAGAATGACTTAGTGAGCTTTACATTAAGAAAATTCCTTATAAAGATAGAGAAAGTTCTTGGTTGGAGATAGCATGATGATCTACACATCTATCTAGCATGGCATGAACAATAACTTGAAAAAGAGAGAGTAGGAGAGAGTGACAACAATTGAGGACCAGATTTACTTGGAGCGGTCCCCCCTCCAAAAGGCTTTTGTATTTTAGATACTCCCATGAAGAGAGTCTTGTTTACAATACAAGCTTTGTGTTCCTTAAGACAACTTGGATGCCATGAAGATGGAAACCTCACGCGTCACAACATGCTTCTTTCTACAACATAACATATCCCAACCCTCAGTCCCACGACCTCAGAGACCTTCAAAGGTGGAGAGAGCTAGCAGGGAATAAGGAAAAATCGAGGGAAGAAGAAGTATCATACGAGAAAGAATTATTCTTCTCATCATAGATTACTCTTAGAGCATAGCATAGCATATTAATGAAGATGGAGAGAAGATGAGCTTGCTTTAGCTTGTCTCTTGCTTGGATTTGCATTCCATATACAAGAGTTGTTGATGTAGGCTCTCTACTTCTCAAGCTTGGAGAAGGAGCTGAAGCTTATTATTAAATATTGGCACTTTGTCTTCCTCACAATGGGAGTGTGAGAGAGAAGAGAGCACTCCTTGCTCATGCCTTGAAGAACGAATGAAAATACATTGCAAGTACTGGTTTTGTGTGTGAGGGATTTGCCTTGTGAGTGAAGCCTCAAAAGTTCACATTCATTCATGCTCACTCACACACACGCATTCCCACACACACACACACACACACACTAGGGTCAAATTTGACCTCCTTTAAGAGTTCCTTGTGGCATACCCACGCCCTCCCTTTGGTTATTTTTCCTCTCACATCCCCCTCTCTCTCAAGCTTTCATTGGCCACTTGAGCAGTAGGCCCATACCTTGCACTTTGCATGCCTAATTTCTATTGGATAGCTTAAGGAAGCCTTCTAGCAAGTGAGGCTATGTACCTTAGTCAAGACTTCCCCTTTGAGCGAAATGACTCACTTTATCTTTTGGAAGTCTCCTTGAGCCCATGTGTGCCCCATACATGCCCATGTGCTAATCCTATGTGGCATGCTGACATGGCATGCCTATGTGGCATTAACCTTATACCTTAGAATGACTATGGTCTTTTAATTGAACTATAAACATAAAATTATAACATAAACCATTAGGACCATCTTTTAGCTATGATTTAGGAAAGGCTATGCGATCGCCTCGGGGTAGCGACTACCTACTAATTTGGGACTGACCAAATTAAATTGTCTTAGGTAGGCTCCTTGTACCCTAGACCACATACTTAGTCTTTACCGAGCATGTTGACAAATTCAAAAGCGCTTCTTATATTTTAGGAGAATTTCCTATAATTTAGGGAAATGCTAAATTATAGCTCACGGTGTTCCCTAACTTCTTATCTAATGGTCCTAGCCTTAAGGACTTGAAACACTTACCTTTGGAGGCTTTAATGAAGCAACCCATCATGTCCTTGAGCTACATTACATGAGCATTTCTCTTTGGTAAACTATCTCCAATTGGACCTTTAGAGAGATGCTTACATCTCTCTCTTCTTGATCCCGTGCTGAGACAAGACTAGTAGCACATTCTAATATTCCAACCCTTGTTCCCTTTATCCTCCCGTATTAAATGATCAATTTAATAATAGAGAATCATTTGGAATTGTTAGTTATTAGTTTTTATGAGACAGGGTTGCATCAGTTTCTTTTTTATCTTGTGGTAGGGTATGTTTCAAATTCCATTTCTTCTTCCTCATTCTTTACCCCGGCTATTAGCCATGCATTTTTATATGGGATAAGTGGTAGATTGCCAGCCATACCTACAACATGGTAGGCAATTTGTGTGAGGACTTCAAAAGCTCCTAAATATGAGATTATGTTACTCTTCTTAGTGCTCTTTAGTGTGTTGATCACGTCTAAAGTGTGATCAATAGGCATTGGTAGCCTAGCCTTCAGAGTTCTTGTAAATGTTTATGCTATTGTAAGGTTGGGAGTAGTATACCTTAGTAGCCTTTTAGTAGAAAAATGGGAGAAGTGTTTGTGGTAGAGTCATGTTGGAGCCTCTATCGGCTTGTGGATCATATCTATGAAGGTAGCCATGGCATTGTTCTTTGTGAAGACTCCCATTCTCTTCTTCTCTTTTGACCCCATTGATACAATGCTTCTACCACTATGTTGAAGCAAAGGAGCCCATTCACACCTATCCAGATGGACCAGCAAAACCACTTTCTTCCTCACTCGTTTATTTTCCGCCTAAGCCGGCATTGTAAATCCTGAACTCAAAAGAGTTATATATTTCCAAACCATTTTTGTACTTAATGAAGAGGCTAGATGCCAAAGCCTACCAAATTTTTTAAAATACTTATCCCTTTCTAGCCAAAAATCTAAATTTTCCTCCTTAGGTGTATAAGCCAAATTTTGTAATTATCAAAGGAGTTGTTTTTACTTTGGAGCTTACGTAGGGAAGAGTATGCCTACGCTTGCACTCTCACTACTCTTTGTATGGGAAAGCATTGCTAATGAAACTTCATGTGTTGCTTCCTCATGCTCTCGGCATCATGTACATGTTCAACATGCTATGTTTGAGTTTTTTTTGTGTGTGTGTGTGTGTGTGTGTGTGTGTGTGTGTGTGTGCGCGCGTGCGTGCGTGCGTGTGTGTGTGTGTGCGTGCATGTGCGTGTGTGTGTGTGTAGAACACAATGAGCGGTTTTAGCTCTAGGTCTCCTAGTGTAATTAAGTGCTTGTTTTGTGTTGTTAATGGTATTTAAAGTGAAACTAAGCATGGACAGAGGTAAGTAGGCCTTGGGAGGAGCCAAACGACCCCTCATTCGTCATTTTTGGGTGAAGTTGAGAGGTGGCATCAATTGCGGTAGCTTACCTACTCGACTGTGACTTTTGCAAGTTTTGGTGTTGGGAACCTATTGCCTATAGCCTAGAAACCCCAAATCTCAAGTTTCGTGTCATTTGGGGCTCATTTTTCTCCAAGGATTGAGGAATGCACATCTCTCAAAAGACTTTCACATGAAAAAGAGCCCTACATTGAATGAACTGACAAAAAAGGATCTCTACTTAGCAGACAATTGTGATGTTTACAAGGAAGGATACTACAAGGATTTAGATGATGATTCCTCTTCATGGCATAGTGGCTCCAAATCCACCAAGTCAGTACAAAAATCCGAGTCCGCAATAAACCAAGAGAAACTCATTGAAGAGGTGCTCAAGAGGATCAATCTGTTTGCTAAACATTAGGCTAAGCAACCAGTATGGTGCGCGATAGAATAGAAGTGGGAAAATCACGCAACAGAAGAGTGCTATTGCAACAAGCGATACATGAAGGAGCACCAATATTCCCCGCAAGCCCAAGTAGCACCAGCACAAGCCCCACCAATGCCTAGATATACAACAAAGATTCTTCCAGGGCTAGTAGGAGTTGAAAGACCACAACCTATCTTGGGACAACAACCCCCACCGCTAGGGATGAGACCGCTAGGAGTTAGATATGCACCAACAGTAGAAGAACCTGAGGAGCAAGCCTTAGTACCAATTCCACCATATTATGAAGAGCCTAGTGGTTATATACCAAAAGCAGGATACTATCCACCTGAAGAACCAAAAATGCCAAAACCATGGAGCATGATTGGATCAGTTGGACGACCAACTACTCTGCACACTGCAGAAGAAGGTAGATACAGCTTGGACAAACACACACTGTTTTTCATAGAAAATGGAGGATTAGTGGGATCAATACCTACTTATCAATAGAAGGCTGCTCAAGGAGAACCTCAACAACCCAAGGGACCGTGCTATAAGTGTGGCAGAGACCATTTGATGAGAGATTGTCCTCACAAAAAAATAATTAAGGTAAATGCATATTGCCTAGAGTGTGGAACCACTCATTTGACCCTCGATTGCCTAAATAAGTGTTAAGTATGGAGCCTGATTTACCCTTGTAATTTTCTGTGGTAAAAGTGCACATTTGTAAGGCCCCCATTATAAGGAGAAGCCATCGTGCGTAAAGGAAAATCACTCGCCGGAAACCAAAATTTTCACGGCCAAAAATCAGGGGCAACTTTAGGGGCCTCGGGGGCGGAAACCGCCGAGACTTTTTTTTCCCTCGTCGGAATATTCCTTTTCACCAGAATATTATGGCCGCGGACGGCGGACGGCGGCCGGAAAGTGGTCGGAAAATAACCGTCGGTTGGCCGGTGGCTGGTGGTCGGAAGTCAATGGCCGGTGGCCGGTGGGCCGAATTCAAAAGCGGACTTGTCTTCTCAAGGGCGGCCACACATGGGCGGATTGGAGGGTCCGATTTGGACTTATCTACACAAAGGCGGCTACACATGGCTGCCTCTCATGAGAGAGGGCATCCATTTTGGCCTATAAAAGGAGGCCATTTTTACACACATTTCATAGTGTGAAGTTGATGCAACAAGGTGAGTGTGAGGTGGTGAAAGTGAAGCAAGGCGGGAGCTCCATTAAGGGTATAATCCCTTTGTAAACTATTTCTTGTTTTGAAGTACTAAAGCCATTGAGTGGCTGCTTTCCCGTGGACGTAGCCCACATTGGGTGAACCACGTATATCGTGTGTACTCTCTCTCTCTCTCTCTCTCTCTCTCTCTCTCTCTCTCTCTCTCTCTCTCTCTCTCTCTACTCTATAATCTTGTGTATGTAAATATGTCTCTCTCCATTAAGTAATCTACTCAATTATCGATTTAGCTACGTCTTATTTCCTAACAACTGGTATCAGAGCAAGGTTTGCTCGTAGCTAAATTATCTCAAGGAAAGGATTCCTTGAATTGAGTGGGAGTTATGGCGGAGGAAGGGAAGCTCAAGATTGAGAAGTTCAACGGCAAAAACTACCAACATTGGAAGATGCAGATTGAAGACTATCTCTACCAGAAGGACCTCTATTTGCCACTAGGCGGTCTTGCGAAGAAGCCCGCAGCAATGGCAGATGAAGCATGGATTGTCCTTGATCGAAAGGCACTGGGAACAATCTGGTTAAGCTTGGCGTCAACGGTGGCCTTCAATGTTTCGGAGATGAAGACCACGGAGGACTTGATGAAGTCACTTGACGACTTCTACGAGAAACCATCGGCATCCAATAAGGTATTTCTTATGAAGCGCTTGTTCAATCTAAAGATGGCAGAGAATGGTTTAGTTGCAGAACACCTAAATGACTTTAACACAAACATAAGTCAACTTCGATCGGTGAAAATCAATTTCGATGATGAAGTGCGAGCTCTCCTTATACTATCATCTCTACCGGTTAGTTGGGACAGCCTTGTGACGGCTGTAAGTAATTCTATCTCTGGTACAAATACTCTTAAGTTTGATGATGTTGTGGGTGTTCTCCTAAGCGAGGAAATGCGAAGGAGAAGCACAGGAGAATCATCAAGTGATGCACTATCAGTGGAAACAAGAGGAAGGCCTAAGGAGAGGTTCAAAAACCAAAAGGGTCGTGATCGCTCAAGATGGAGCAAATCACGCACAAAGTCAGTTCTTAAATGTTGGAATTGCAGCAAGAAGGGCCACGTCAAGAAGGATTGCTAGTCCAAGAAGAAGAAGGAGACTGAGTCTCAAGACAACAAGCCAACATCGGAGGCCAATGTGGTAGGTAAAGTAGAGCAAGATTCTCTAATTCTCTCATTAAACAATGTGTCTAATTCCTGGATAGTAGATTCTGGGGCTTCATTCCATGTGACACCACACAAGCAACATTTCCAAAACTACACCAAAGGTAATTTTGGGTATGTATACTTGGGAGATGATGAAGCTTGTGAGATTATCGGCAAAGGTACAGTTTCTGTCAAAACTGCTAACGGAAATGAATGGAAGCTTAAAGATATTAGGCATGTTCCTTCTCTTCGCAAAAATTTGATCTCTACAGGACAATTGGACGATGAAGGTCATAACATTGCATTCGGAAACAAACGGTGGAAGATCTCAAAGGGATCTTTGGTGGTTTCCAAGGGAGAAAAGGTCGGTACACTTTACTTGTGTACTACGAGCACGCAACCTTCAGCTTGTGCAGCAACTACAGAAGTTGACAGTGTGGTGTGGCAATACCGGCTTGGGCATATGAGTGCCAAAGGAATGCAAATCCTTCAAACAAAGAAGCTTCTGCCAGGTTTGAAAGAAGTGGACTTAAAGTTCTGTGAAGATTGTGTTTATGGTAAACAAAAGAGGGTAAAATTTCAAAATCAGGAAATGAAAGAGAAAATAAAAAACTTGAGTTGGTTCATTCTGATGTTTGGGGTCCTGCAAGTACACCATCACTTGGTGGCTCATTGTACTATGTAACATTCATAGACGATGCAACTAGAAAAACATGGGTTTATGTCATGAAGAATAAATCCGATGTATTTTCCATATTTCAAAGGTGGAAAGCCTTTGTGGAGAATGGAACAGGTACCAAGGTTAAATGCCTCAGATCCAACAATGGAGGCGAATATTGCAGCCAAGCCTTTGAAAGCTTTTGTGCTAGCAATGGCATTCGGAGGCAAAGGACAACCCCAAGGACACCTCAACAAAATGGGATTTCGGAAAGGATGAACAGGATAATCATGGAGCGAGCACGAAGCATGCGGCTACATGCAGGCCTACCGCTTGAGCTTTGGGCGAAAGTTGTAAGTACGTCTGTGTACTTAATCAATCGGTCACCCTCAATGGCATTGGATGGGGGAGTTCCAGAAGAGGCATGTACAGGTAAACCGGTGAATTATGCATTTCTCAAAGTGTTTGGGTGTGAGGCTTTCATGCACATAGATAAAAGCCTAAGATCAAAGCTAGATGCAAAGTTCAAAAAGTGTTTCTTCATTGGCTATGGAGAAGGTGACTTTGGGATTACTTGGAAAGAAAACAAACAAAAGAAATAGGTGATGAGTACATGGAGCTTGAGGACGGTGAAGACTCAAGGACTGCAAACGGTGACAATGTGCAACAACGTCAACCAAATGAGGAGCCTCAACCTATTCCCCGAAGATCTACAAGAGCAAGTAGACCTCCAGAAAGGTTTGTTCCTTCCCTCAACCATCTCTTGATCTCAGATTCTGGAGAGCCAGAATCATACGAAGAAGCTATGCAACATGAATCCAAAGAAGAATGGACGAAGAGCATGCAAGTGGAGATGGACTCACTACATCGCAACCAAACATGGTAGTTGGCTGAGTTGCCTAAAGGTAAGCGGGAACTTCAAAACAAATGGGTGTACAAGTTGAAGGAAGAAGAAGGTGGAAGAAAAGGTACAAGTCTAGGCTTGTGCTAAAAGGGTTTTCTCAAAAGAAAGGTATTGACTTCAATGAAATATTTTCTCATGTTGTAAAAATGAACTCAATTACGCTTTTCTTAAGCCTTGTGGCCGCTCATGATCTAAATCTCGAGCAAATGGATGTAAATACGGCATTCCCTCACGGTGAGTTAGAGGAGGAAATCTACATGCTTCAACCAAAGGGGTATGAAGTGAAAGGTAAGGAGAAAATGGTTTGCAAATTAAAGAAGAGCTTGTATGGTTTAAAGCAATCATCAAGAAAATGGTACTTGAAGTTTGATCGATGGATGTTGGATCATGGATTCACAAGATGCAACTCGGATCACTGCGTCTACACGAAGAATTTGGGAGATGGAAAATTCATCATCCTAATGTTGTATGTTGATGACATGTTGATTGCAAGTGCTAACATGCAGGACATCAAAGACCTAAAAGAGGAGCTGTTTAAATCTTTTTCAATGAAAGATTTAGGTGTTGCAAAGAGGATACTTGGTTTGAAAATATCAAGGGACAGGACGAAGAAGACAATAAAGCTATCTCAAGAAGATTACATCAAGAAAGTACTAGAAAGGTTTGCAATGCAAAATGCAAAACCAGTTTCTACACCTTTAGCTGGTCATTTTAAACTAACGAATGATATGTGTCCAAAGACACAAGAGGAGATAGCCTATATGTCTAAAGTTCCATATGCTGCAGCGGTAGGTTCTCTAATGTATGTTATGGTCTGGACAAGGCCAGACATTGCACATGCAGTGGGAGTTGTGAGTAGGTTCATGGACAACCCAGGTAAAGAGAATTGGCAAGCTGTGAAGTGGATACTTAGGTATCTAAAAGGGACAACAACAAATGCTTTGTATTTTGGAGGAACTGATATTTTTCTAGAAGGGTATGCTGATGCAGATATGGCAGGTGACAAAGATACTCGAAGGAGCACTACTAGCTATGTGTTCACGGTTGGAGGCACAGCAGTAAGCTGGGCTTCAAAGCTGTAGAAAGTGGTTTCACTTTCTACCACGGAAGCAGAGTATGTAGCAATGATGGAGGCAAGCAAAGAAATATTGTGGCTTCACAGATTCTTAGAAGAGCTTGGATTCAAACAAGACAATTGTGTCTTGTACAGTGATAGCCAAAGCGCTATCCATCTTGCGAAGAACTTAGAATTTCATTCAAGGACAAAGCACATTGAGGTGAGATATCACTTCATACGCACTCTTTTGGAAGAGGGACAACTAAAGCTAGGAAAGGTGCATACAAGTGAAAATCCTGCAGACATGTTTACAAAGGTGGTCAACAAGGAGAAGTTGAGCTTTTGCTCATCTTCAATCGGCATTCAAGGATAAGAAGCCAAAATGGAAAGCAATCACAGGTTTGGTTTGGAGATCAGTCTCCAAGTGGGAGATTGTTAAGTATGGAGCCTGATTTACCCTTGTAATTTTTTGTGGTAAAAGCGCACATTTGTAAGGCCCCCATTATGAGGAGAAGCCATCGTGCGTGAAGGAAAATCACTCGCCGGAAACCAAAATTTTCACGGCCAAAAATCAGGGGCAACTTACTTTTTTTTCCCTCGTCGGAATATTCCTTTTCGCCGAAATATTATGGCCGCGGACGGCGGCCGGAAAGTGGTCGAAAAACAACTGTCGGTTGACCGGTGGCCGGTATAGTCAATGGCCAGTGGCCGGTGATCGGAATTCAATGGCCGGTGGCCGGTGGCCGAATTGAAAAGCGGACATGTCTTCAAGGACGGCCACACATAGGCGGATTGGAGGGTCCGATTTGGACTTATCTACACAAGGGCGGCTACACATGGCTGCCTCTCATGAGAGAGGGCAGCCCTTTTGGCCTATAAAAGGAGGCCATTTCTACACACATTTCATAGTGTGAAGTTGATTCAACAAGGTGGGTGTGAGGTGGTGAGAGTGAAGCAAGGCGGGAGCTCCATTAAGGGTATAATCCCTTTATAAACTATTTCTTGTTTGAAGTACTAAAGCCATTGAGTGGTTGCTTTCTCGTGGACGTAGCCCACATTGGGTGAACCACGTATATCGTGTGTACTCTCTCTCTCTCTCTCTCTCTCTCTCTCTCTCTCTCTCTCTAATCTCGTGTATGTAAATCAGTCTCTCTCCATTAAGTAATCTACTCAATTATCTATTTAGCTACGTCTTATTTCCTAACAATAAGGAGCAAAAGTAACGTTTAATATACTAGAGGCAATATTATCTAGCAGTGATTCAAAAAACAAAGCTGTAATTCCAATCCAGGTGATCACAAGAGCCCATGCTCAAAAAGTGATAGATGAACCCATCATTGAAGAACCAAAAACAATGCACCTAGCATTGAGCAAAAAAGTCAACGAAACACATGGAAAGCTAGAATGAAAGCTAGGAAGCAACAGGAACAAACTTCCCTACTAGTAGACGAGCAGAAACAAACCAAGGAAAGACTGAGAAAACTCGAAGGCAAAGAAAACAAAGAAAAGGGAGCCCCTGGGGTAGCACTAGTGCCAGACCTAGTTAAAATCCCAAGAGCACTATTTTGGGAGGATCCATACTGGTAGAAAAAGTCATCAAGCCATTAGATGCCCTCCTTAAAGTTTATGAAGCATGGATAAAAAACAACCAAACCCCAAGAGCAAATGTGGATGAAAAGCAAAGGCTTGAAATGTGTCAGAAAATGATTCAAACAGACCAAGCTTTGCTAGAACCACCAGTTGGGAAACCTCAGAAGGTGATCACTATTCCATCAATACCAATAATCCCACCAACCCAAGAACGAATAATACCAGATCCTAATCATGAACACGGACCAAAGCTCAAAGACCCAGCATTAGAACCAAGGATAGTATTGAATACCACAGATAACTCTTCTGAGGGGTTTCACTTAGCTATACCAGAGGGTTATAGAGAAATAGAGGATCTTAACGAATTGTGGAAACAAGTCAAAGAGGCCAATGAAGCCAGTGAACAAAGCAAATGGGTAAACCAGACCAGTGAGACGGAAGAGGAGTGTTTCTTCCACCGATAGAGGAATTTGACGTTGGATCTCAAATGAATCTAGAGATGCAATCATATTGGGGAGAACAAGGATCTGTAAAATCTATGGACATCCAGTCCCATTCACTGAGAACACTACCTTCCTATATGGAAGAGCATAAAGCCAAGTCAGATGTTGTTGCAGTCCCATCTCAGAGACTCTCTTCCAAGAAATTCATTGACTTTTAAGGGATTGATAGACTTATTAACAACACCTGTGACATGCATGATAATGCTATCTGAGTTGCTACAGATACATCCAAACATGTGGATGATGGTAAGAAGTTGCCTGGAAAAGTTTGGTGTAAAGGATCCTTCATCACGAATTCAAGAGGGAATCAAGGAACTCAAAAAGCCACACCTCACTACAAGGCCGGTACCGGTGAACAAAGTCGGAGCCACTACACACGTTGCTTGTTGTCCCATCACGTACCCCTCCTATACACTCTGTAAAAGTGTCCATAGCGGTACTGTGAAGGAGAAGATGGAAACACGACTCTTCTTATGGAATTTCAAGTTGTCACCACCGTGGAAATTCTTGACAGTGGGACCAGGTAACCATTGCTACAAAAGAACCATGGAAAAAAATGGTAAAATTGGCTTTAAGAGCAACAAGGATGGAACTGTAGCTTGCAGATGGGTATATGGAGAAACCTCTAGGGCTTCTAGAGAAAGTAATTGTTACCTCTTGCAAAATTGAATATGTGCATACATTTGCTATCGTTGATTTTGACAAGAACAACTACGACATCATATTGGGAAGACCATTTATGAGACAACTAAAAATGGTATAGGATTGGGGATACGACCATATATACCTAAGAAACATGGAAACAACAACCAAGATTAACCTAAAGGACCACAGTTACAAGAATGTAACCAGAACATCGATTGAGGAGTTTCTCAACTACATTAGCAAGATCAAGATTTCTAGCATGGTTAGGTAAGTCAAACCTTGATATAACCTTGACAATTTTCAATGACAATTAACGTTTAAATAATAATTGAGTTTCCTTCTTCTAGGCCTAGCAAGTATTATCCTTCAACACTTTCAAGCATTGATCAATCTTAAGGAAAGAATCAACATCATTATCTAAAAACCTGCTTGCTCTACTTTCTAATGGACTTTAAGCTATATAAGTTATTCAACAATAAAACATGTATGGCACAAATGAATGGATTTAGAGCTTCCTTTATTTTAAGCTACCCACAAGCTTAGATGGTTTTTGAATTATGTTTAGAGAATGAAAGCTATGTAGCAAACAATACACACAAATTTTGACAGAAGTAGTCAAACCGTATATCAATTGTGTCAATGGAAAAAAACAAGCATTTGTACAAGGTGATGGAAGGATTTATATTCGTTTCAACCGCTTGTGAGCTGCAAATCCACGCATCAAGAGAACTAACTCTTCCTATAGTGCTCGGGGGGTTCACCATTCAATACTCCCCTGTATAATGTGTGTTCGCGAGGTATTAAAAAAACCCCTCTTTTAACATGTCTCAATGAATCAAATGACCCCATATTTTTTTTTAAAAAAAATCGCAATTGAATATAAAACCCCCTTATTTTAATGTATCTCTGTTAAATTGCCTAAATTTTTTGCATTTTAAAACCTCTCCGTTCGAACTCAGATTACACATTGACAAAATTACGTAATGCATCCCTCGAGCTATAGTGACACTCTGGCTGTATGTGAGCTTGTAAAATCCCAACTATATGTATTTGTTGTTGAATGATGGAGGCTTGAATACTATGCATGGCCAAAATGGGAATAAAGGCTTTCCGATTTTGCCATGAACTCCTCAAAATAAATACATGGGCTTTGCACTAACATAAGCTCAACTGTAGGAATGAAGACCGACCATAAGTTATAATGTGTGTGTGTGTGTGTGTGTGTGTGTGTGTGAGAAACGAGCATTGACAACATAAATAAACTTTGTTGTGTACATTGTGTGGTAATTCCCAACCTACAATGAGCCTAGCAACAAGGCTCCTCAAAAGGAAGGAGGCTCCCAATTTTTGGGCGACATGCCTTCGATCAGCCCCAAGAAATTGAAGTTCACAAGAGCTTTATGAGGAGAATGGCCAATTCACATTTGAATGGCAGCTCCATAAAGAATACACTATGTCACAGACCTTCCTAAAGGAAGGTAACATAATACAAGGTTGAACTCCATGCTCTTCATTGCAAATCAAAAGAAGACCTGCTCACAGCACCATGAGTTCTTGGAGGGTGAAAGTGGAGCACCAAGAAACAAGGTGCCCATCATCCGATAACACCACTTTCGTGTTTCGCACTCGCATACATCATCATTCTGAGTCTTAGCCTCCAGCATTACCAAAGAGTGAACCGTCAGCCTTCGCAAAGCAGCCCGAGTGTCATCACTTTCATAACAACCCTCCATCTCTGCGCAGACACCATTTCTTAATGCCTTCTTGCGTCAACTTTCTCTGCTTGCACCAAGCAAATGCAGCAATGGCCATAAGACTTGAACGCGATGGATCTCTGGAGGCCCCTGGAAACCAAACATGCATTAGACAGGTGCTCTTCTGGAAAAGCAGATAGCACAATTTAGGTCGGCACATACTTCAATGACAAACTTAGCCCAGATTGAGTTGCTCCTTGCTTCCATTACCCCCTTCAGAATGGTAAAGCCTAGCCTTTTTAAGACATCTGCTATCTTTAGAAAGATTGAATGTTCCTGACACATCATCTGCAAAAGAAAGTTCCTCATTAGTCCCTACTCACAAATCTCAGCGGTTACAATCGAGTTAATCACCCACTACAAAGCACACTCCATACAGACATCGAAGCATGGTTGCATGTACACGTGCCCATATGATATGCAACGATCCAACATGCTCACACAAACTTAATACACAGGGAACAATAAGCACGGGTGACCTGCATAAATTGTAGCAAATTTCACATGGTTAAAAATTCTCAAACGGCTGGAGCTGAATTTTCCAGCATGAATTTGAGCAAACGATTGAGTGGCCTTCATAGACATCAGGAAAACACCCTAGTTGAATTGAGCCAGATGCTTCACTACAGGATCATCATGATAAATTCATGCAAGCAATTTAACATATTGCATGCACACATGGCACAAACTATGCCCCGCAGCCTTGACAACATCTATAACTCACTAGTGCCACAACATATTTTCTGTGGTCGCACCTCAACAAGCATCTGTCCAGGTTGGCTATGACTTTCCACTAGAACTGGACAAGCTCTTTCCTGTGTGCCAATGTCGACAACCCAGCTTACTTCGAAGGATGTAGAAGCCTCCGATGTACTACCAATTCCAGTGACACCTGCAGGAATCTGTGAAGGAAAAAAAAATTGTTGAATGATCCACAGGAAACATAAAATGAAGCTTTTTTCTGTTGCCATCTGCCAATGAGACTCACCTGCACATTTGCACTTGAGGCACCTTTGCCAGAATTTTCTGATACTGTCTGCAAAGCACTCGCATACTCAAGTGCCCTTTTGAGCAACGTGTCAATGCCACACTAAATTCCATGCCACAAGAGGACAATAAGGAAATTTGCCGAGAGAAAAAATAATAATAAAGATCAAACACATTTGCTTACTCTTGCTCCATCAGGGACAATGGTTCTGAGCTCTTGTATCTGTTCTTGTATTTTCTGCCTGCATTTCGACCGCAGAAGGCCACCATCTTTGCCTGGCCATCTACGTTTTTTCCCTTTCTTTCTGGTTTCACGTTGCCTACTTGCAGGATGCAGTAATGCTGCCATTTCCTGACAGCTCAAATCTGCATCACCATCCCGTGGCAAAGATAGTTCTGGATGAAATCGGGAGTTAACAAACCTATCAACCAGCAGCTCTTTATCTAGGTGGGTTACTTCCTTAGCTGGCGGAGTCGCTTCATCAGCAATGCAACCTCGAACTTGCTGATTGGCAGCAGAAGCAACATGGCGAAGGGGTGCGCTACAGCTACTAATTAAGTTAGTAAACTTCTCCTCCCCTTTCAGAGTAACATCTTGAGAGTCACTGTTTAAATATCCTGACACCTCACTGCTACTTCTAGTACCGCTAACTGATTCTGGCTGCGCAGAAAGACCGCTTTTGCCTTCTGCTCCTTTACTAAGGGATGCAAAAAACTCATCAAAATCATCTAACTCACTTGTAAATAGATTATGGACTGAATACTCAGTAGGCCCAGAGTCACCAACAGGCCGATCCGGACTTTGGAAGATTGGCTTCAAAGATTGCATACTCTCAAAATAATCATCAAATAAGGCAGATGAAAAGGCCTGATGAGAGTCCACATTCACAGAGGTAAAATCCTTGTGACTCTCACTGTCGGCGTTGTCAAATCGCTGTGCCAGGTCTAATAAATCAGATATCTGCACTGTCAGACGGCTGCTCTTGCTAGTAATTTCTTCACATGGAAAAGAAGAGACTTTGGCACCAACACTACCTGATTCTCTCCCATCGTGCAAGTCTTGTTTCGTGCAGCATGAGATGCTCAAAGGAAACCCACCAATTACACTATTGTTGGAGCAAGATAGAAGATTCCTTACACCTGGCTCAGATGAAGATTGGTGAACCTGATACACTCCTTTTGGAATACTGACAACTCCAAGATGCTGGCTTTGAAGAGAGAGTTTTCTGGCCAAACCCTCATTGCTCTCAATGGCAGGCCTATCGACAAGACTTGAGATCTCCCCTGAAGGCAGGGAACTATCAAGCTGTGGGCCACCAATTGAAAGTTGATTGCTCAAAGGGCCAGAAGCCAGCTGTGCACAATCGGCCATGCGACTATACCGATCCTGCTGCTGAACCTCCTTCAAAGTTTGAATGTGTCTCATTTTCCCATGTAAGGTTGAAGACCTGCAGCTATCTAAATGCTGGGAAATTTCTGATAGTCTGCTATTGTCAGGTTGCAGACCTTCTACACATAATCTTTTATCTAATGGGAATGATCTGCCACCTGATTCCTCTGCTGAAAGTCGTACACCACCAAGCGTTCGCTTCAGTGGCAACTTTTGACAAGCCACGCTTTGAGTGTTCTCCAACCAGGTTCTTCCAGCCATACTTGTGTAATCTTCTCTTGTTATACTACCAGATGTATTTGGACTATCAATTAAGGACTTAACTTCGCAGCTTTCAACAGCCATTAGCATCTGTCTTCCAGTGACAGGCCGGGGACTTTCCATTCTAAATGCTGACTTACTTTCTGCTCTAAACAGTTCAGATTCCCCAACACTTGGCACATTAACACCTTTGTTTCTAGTAGCTGCAGAACTAGCAGAACAAGGAGAATGGACAGTTTGGAGAAACGGAGCACCAGCAGTAGAATGTCTGGCAATGGGAGAATCTTTGGAATTGAGTGAAAGCTGTCTTGTAATTCCTGCTCGAGGTGACTGGTTAGCTGCAGATTTTTCAGATATTTCAGCATGGATACCTTTGTCTCCAGAGACTGCAGATTTAATATAGGGAGAATGAACAGCTTGAGGAACAATAGCGACAGATGAACCTTTGGAGCTGAGCGAAAGGTGTCTAATAACACCTGCTCGAGGTGGAGGGTTCCCTTTCATCTGCTCAAAGTCTTCCACCTTCGTACCTTTTTCCACAACAGTTGCAGAACAAGAGGAATAAGGCGAATGGACAACTCGAGTAAATGGAGCGCCTGTAACAGCAGGTATTGCTACAGATGAAGCTTTAGAATTTAGTGAAAGGTTTCTGATAATCCCTGTTTGAGGGGGTGGGGTAGCTTTCCATTGCTCAAATTCCTCCACATCGCCTTTACCTCCAGTGCCATCATAATTAACTGAATATGGAGAATGAACAGCTTGAAGACATGGAGCACCTATAGGAGCAGGCAATACAATAGGTGAAGCATTAGAATTAAGGGAAAGATGTCTAATAACCCCTGTTCGGGGGGGAGTGTTGAATCTCAATTGATCAGGTTCCTCCACAGTGACACCTTTACCTCCAGTGACAGATGAATCAGTAGAATAAGGAGAATGAACACCTGGAGAAAATGGAGAGCTTGTAGCAGCAGATAGTGCACCAGATGAAGCTTTGGAGCTAAGTGAAAATTGTCTAATGACCCCTGTTTCCGGTGGAGTATTCACTTTCATGCCACTTGTAAAAGAAACGTGTTTTACACCTGGCATAGTACCCATCTTTATAGGCCGTATATCTTCCGAACCTGCTGAAGTACATAAAGGCTGCAGGGTGCAGAAGGATGGATTTGATAGAGACTCCAGAACAGAATGATCGCATGGCGAATGCTGAAAATAAGAAACACCCCCTGAAAAGCCAAGCACTGATGGGGAAGGCATCGAATGAGCATGTACAAGTATCTGTTGTTGTGCTGCCAGAATGCTTGGCAGTCTTCCAACACCTGCAGTCGAAAGATTCATACTTGCTGGCGAGGATGGAGTCCTTGTGAAGGTTGTTGGCAGAGATGGAGTCCTTGCTAGGCTCAATTGAGGTGCTGGAACTGCCATAGGATATGCCGCATGAACCCCACCCCCTTGAACTTCAGTGACAAGATCGGATAAGAATGCTCCAGGCACATTTTGAAGAGTTCCAAACAACGCTTTGACATGCCCAATCAGCTTCAAATCTTCTGCAATCTGCAACCAGAGGTTTGAATTTTTAGACTCACAACAAAACTCAAACAGAAAACATCAAAACATAAAAGTGAAGAAAAATTATTACCACCCGAGTTGACCCCAGCTGTACGACACCCTGCGGCACCGCTATCACTGCAATTGTCTAAATTAAACAGAGATTTTGAGAACTATTTGACTTCAGCAATTGTCAAATCCACAGATTTTCTATGTTAAAAGTTTTCAGAAATTAAACCTTTATGCCAGCTGCAAATTGCTGATCCCACCCTGAAGGATACTGTAGCATGCAGACGGAAAAAAGCAGAACATTAACCAGGGAAATAAATATCGTTCAATGGCTTGAAGTTCCACAAGCAGAATGTATATGCACCTTCTCAGGCTGCATTCGCAAGTTTGCTTTCTTGGTAGAACCGCCATCTGTCGTAGTCCCCTTATCATTTGAACTAAAAACCCATTGATGCTTGTTGGTGAACGCTATTCTACCGATTATCCTGCAAAGCATATATGTAAGAACACATCCCTGACAAAATGAGAAAAAAAAGATGCAAAGGAAGTGTAAGCTTGGGCCCAGGACCATAACCATCTTGGCTCTCTTGCTTGCCAATGAAGGTTTCCATTAGCCAACACAGTGTCAATGAACATTTAACACATACAGAGATTCTCCTTTAGCACAATGTTTGACGAGTAACAAGGGGACCTACTCATACGAGTTCAAGCATTAGTAATGGAGGTGTTATGTCCACGTCTTAGGAGAGAGGTTACTTGCACATAGGGCTGGATGTGCCAAATGGACATGCTACTAGGACCCAAAGACCGTAGACTAGGCAGGCCTATGGAATATGCTACAGGCACCTTAGTTGTGTCAACCAGCCTCCTTTAATAGCATAGACTAGGGAGGCCTAAGGAATATGCTACTGGCACCTTAGTTGAGCCATCCCATCTGCTTTGATGTTCTTTCGCACTGCAACAAAATGAGCCTCCTTACTGAATAAATCAATGATAGCCAGATGCCACTGCTACCAGATGCTGCAGGTGGCAGTTGGATATGAAATCCCTAGCAATGCTCTCTCCTGTGTCGAGTGTGATCTTGTTCAAGACACGATGGTGAATGCAAATACGCCATCAACCATCCTCAGAAGAAGATTGGGGTTAAATGTAACCTTTATCCAACATTTCAGTCATTTGGCTGAAAGTTTCTTCTTGATGTGCTTTACTGAATCTATAAGGTGCCTTGTTGTAGAGAGATGAGCCTAGAATGAGAAATTTCATCATCCTCAAGCCTCACAGAGGTTAACACTCTAGGACGGAGTTCCTCAAAACAATCTAGGTATTGTTGTAAAAAGTGCGATCTATCTCCATCTAATGGAGTGATATATACCGAGATAAGCCCAGATTCACCTTTAAACGGAAGTGCAAGGTATAGACTCATGGTGGTCACCCAAAAGACAATATAGCCATCAGCTCCTATGAGGAGTTGTCACAAATTGCTGACGTGGTTGCAAATACCAGACGGGTTAAGGTTTTTAACCCTAAACCCTGATCAACATAGCGGGCTTGGCTGAGAGGCCTAAAACATAAAGAACTGACCAACTTGATGATTATGGCCGAGGGGCCTGAAACCTAGAGAAGTTAAAGAACATAATTTGTGTTAAGTGCTGACGTGTGCAGTTTGTACGGATGCCTGTGTTTTGCGGCAGCTGCAGGGCAGCACATGTTTTGGCTCTAATGCCTTTGGGGATTGGCAGCTTTTCATGTTCATGCTTTTGGGGGCCAAGGGCCTTTATAAACAACCTTTTGGGGGGCAAGGGGGGGGGGGGGGGGGGGGGGGGGGGGGGATCTGCTTTTGTCATTTCATCTTGCAAAGGAGCCCCCAAACTTTGTACCTTGTTGAAGCCCTATAAAGAAACACCGATAGGGGCGCCAGGGTTTTGGGGGCCAATGCACTCTAGGAGTGGAACTCCGCGTCTCTCGTGTGGATTTTCTCTCTTTCTTTGTTCAAATTGTTTAAAGTCTCTTCCGATCTGTTCTTTTCACATGGTACGTGGTGCCCTCCCGTTACAAGGTATCAGAGCTTCGTGTCTGCTTTTCTAAATGCATACCGGTCCCTCCGAGAACAGACAAAGCAAGTTGGCGCTTCTTGATTCCACATTGTACCTACAGTTCCTCCTCGGCGACGAACTCCGCGGCATCCGTAGCAGAACCTCCCGATATTGCAGAGTTTTTAGCAGTTTTTGAAATACATATTGCCACCTCTGTTGCCTAAAGTTTTTCCTCCTTTGGCACAAAAAAGTGCAAGGGCCTCCTCTCGACAACCTACATAGTCTTTTGTTCCGATCAGGTGAGTTTTTAGGAAGATGGTGCAGCCATTTGACTTCTACCCAATGCAACCGCCTTTGCCACCACCTCCCCCACTCCCACTGAAACCGGCATGTAGCCTTACTAAAGGTCGGTAAAACTTTGGCTTTCACCCGATACTAAAATGTCTTAACTTTCCCTGTACTTTAAACACAAAGTAACTTCACAAATAAACCTGTATTAACTGCGATTCACCACTTCACAATAGTTCACGACTTGGTAGCTAGAGTGCTCCCAAGTAGACAGTGACACCCTATTGGCCCCAAAGGTTGGTGCCCCTTTCGGTATTTCTTTATTTCAATTGAGCTTGGAGAAAAAACTGTAATCTTCTACGAGCTGTCCCACTTTTATTGGGCTGAAAATTCCCTACTCTAGCCCAAATCCGGCAACATAACGACAGTAGAAGGCTTCACATACAAAATCCCCATGTCATAGGTGACTTTCCACGCGCATTAGAGCACTTTTACAAGCCTGGTGAGAAAATACAACAAGCTGAATTCTCTGCTTTTAGCCTCTAAAATGCACCAAAACATTTGTTTGATAGTTCCCTAGCTTCCCCAAAGCTCCTGGGACTTTTAGGCATCAAAAAAAGTCAAAACCCTAAACCTGCAACAAATCACAGCAAGTTGTAACTCTCTATTTTGAGCTCTGTTTTGCGTGTCGAACGCACCTATAGGTAGCCCTTGAGTTCCTGCACCTGTAGGCCTACTTGCCCTTCGATCTAGACGACATTTCTCGCGAGAAATCTCTCTAAATCAACTTGTACCTACTTTGGATTAGAAGTTAGCTAATCCGGTACCTGTGCAAGAGGCTCTTGCCTTGGCAATCAGGCATAGATTTCCCCATATTTGTACGTACATATGAAAAGCTCTTGAGCTAGGCATCACGATTTTGTATTCAAAAGGGGAGAGAGGTGCACGAGAGTGGAATCATCGTGCTACATAAGACAAAGGAGAAGGGAACATTTCCATTAAAGCTGTGATCACCGGCATCCACTACTCACACACACATTGTAGCTCACACTAACCAAAATCAGCTCTCTCTTGCCCCAAATCAATTTGGGCGCCCCTTGCTTGCTGAGGTGTCCTGCAGGAGCTTCTGGCAGAGTAACCGGGGAACGGTGTTTTGGGGGCTTGGAACGCCAGAACGGTGTTCCGGCCGGTCAAAAATTTTTGGAACGCCCCGGAACAAACAGGCGTTCCGGCGGGCATGCTGTGACGGGAACGGGTCGGCTGGAACGGGCCGGAACGTTCCCGACGGCCAAAAACGAGCAGTTTTTGAAGTTTAAAAAATGGTTGTTTGGGGCAGCCAACGGCCATTTACAGCCAGCAAGAGCTTATATAATTCCCCGTCTTCCCCCATCTTTACAAATGCATCAAGGTCAAGGTTGAAGGCCCTATGTCCCTTGCTCTCAACTCTCAAGCCATAGGGCCTTAAGGCTCAAGCTCTCAACCTCTCTCTCTCTTGGGCTAACCCTCAAGGCTCAAGGCTCAAGCTCTCTTTCTCTTGATCTCCACTTTCAAGAGGTGAAGCCTCTCTCTCAAGCTCTCTATCTCAACTTCTCATTGCTCAAGTTCTCACGGAATCAAGCCTCTCTCTCTCAAGCCCTCTCTCAAGCTCTCAAACCCTCAAAGATCAAGCTCTCTCTCTTTCACGGATAATCCATGGCCTCTTCTTCTCGTACAACCCCCTCCGTTCATGCGAGCAACACTCGAAAGGCGAAGGAATGGTCGTGGTGGGATGAAGTGATTTCGGAGGGCACCTTGTCGGCGGCAGGAGGTTCTCGTGCATGGGCATGCAAGCTATGCTCCTACATGCGGAAAGGGGGGCATGACAAAGTGAGGGCACACTTTCTTCGAGTGCCGGGACATGAGGTGGGATTTTGCACCAACCTAACCATCGAGAAGAGGAAGGAGCTCGAGGAAAAGGATCGGCAATTCAACCATAAAGCCAAGCTCGTACGCAAAGGTATCGACCCAAAGACCCTCATTTTCCCTTCTTCCTCTCTACCCAGTTTAGGTGCCGGTGGATCTTCATCGGGTCCGATTCGTCGCCAAAGGACCCTTGCCACCTCTTGGGACCCAAAGAAGAAGGAAGAGGTGGATGCGGCCGTGGCCCGATTCTTCTATCACGACCATATCCTATTTGTCGCGACGAGGTATGTTTTATGATTTATCAATCTTCTCTCTCATTTCTTCTGTTATCGTCATTTCCGCCCTTTTGATACTAACCTCTTCTATATTTGATCGAAATAGGTCAGAGTATTGGAAAGTCATGGTGCAACGGATAGGAGAGTATGGCACCAACTATGTGCCGCTATCTTCAGAGACTCTCCGAACTACTTTGCTCGATCGAGAGAAGGCTATCCTGGAGCAAGCAACCCTCAATATTCAGCGTCTTTGGGCAAAACATGGCGTTTCCCTCATTGCCGACGGGTGGAGCGATACAAGGAAGAGATCTGTTCATGGTCTCGTCGCATACACGAGTGGAGAGATGTACTTTGTGCACTCTCATGATGCCACCGAGAGTGGCAAGTCCGCCGATGTCCTCTCTACAGAGTGGACAGCAGCCATAGAAACGATCGGTGAGCAACACGTGGTGGCCTTTGTCACAGATGGGGAGGCATCAAACAGGGCAGCAACAGCTATTATAGAGGGCCACTATCCGCATGTGACAGTGTGCTTTTGCATGGCACATTGCTTGAACAACCTTCTAAAAGACATCGGCAAATCGCTACAGTCATTGCTGATGCAGTGAAAATTGTTACTTTCATCAACAATCACAACTTGGTTCGGAGTGAGTACCTCAAGAGGTCCGGCAGCAAAGTGCTTCTAAAGTATTCAGACACCCGCTTTCGCATTCAACTTTCTTCTTGTGCGCAGGTTGTCTGAATGTCAAAATGCGGTTCGACAGGTCTTCATCAGTGATGAGTTCACCACCTCCCCCTATGCAAGGATAGTTGCAGGGATTTTATGCAAGAATAAGGCAGAGGATCTTGAGTTCTGGAAGGAGCTCAAGAGTCTAGACGCACACGTAAAACCGGTGGTTCATTTGCTTCGAGTTCTGGATGGCATGTGCCATGGATCCTTGCATTGGCAAGATTTATGAGGCAATGGACCGCAGGATCGAGTAGCTTGCACAGCTTGAGCCGAAAGTAGAGCGATATGAGGAGATCCATGCGCTTTGCAGCTCGAGGTGGAATTCATATGCCTCTCCTTTACACGGGGAAACGTACATGGTGGATCCAGAGTTCCAAGGTGCAGGGCAAGAGACAAATAGAGAAGTCATGAACCAATTTACAGAGATCTTAAACAGATGGTTCTAGATAGAGATAGGCGACGCATTGTCAGAGATCACTTGAGACAGTACAGAGAGATGCGGGGGTCATTTGGCAGTCCAGATGCTCACATTGATCGCAAGAAGATAGGTTCAATGCTATGGTGGGAGGACTATGGCTATGATGGACCTCAGCTTCAGAGATTGGCGATCCGTATTCTCAGCCAATCAGTCAGTACCTCATGCTTGGAGCAATTGTGGAGTACCTTTAGCCACATTGCTTCCAAGAAGAGGAATCGGCTTGGAGTGGAGAAGGCTAATGATCTTGTCTTTGTCAGCCCAAATTTGAAAATGCTTTGCAAGAGTACATACAAACAGACAGATCCTTTTACATAGTGGGAGATGGAGCAAGAGGCTCCTCAGGCAGGTGGAGATGCACATCCACCAACACCAGGTACTTCATCCGTGGCTGAGATCGAGCCGGGCCTAGAGCTCGATGATGAGGAATGGGAGGATGTGCATGATTTACAGCCGGCTACTACGAATTGGGAGGCCTCTCAGGCTAGTGGCTCTTGAGTTTTGAGTCTTGAGACTCGAGAGTTGCGACTTTAGGACTTTCATTATCCTTACCTTTTTGTATGGCTGCTTCAGCCTTCCCCTCTTTGACATTTGTAGCTACTAGCATCTTTATGGTATTTGTCACCTTTAGTCTTTTGGTATTGTGGTCACTGGTTTGGCCCCCTTGTAGTCTTGACTCTCACTATGGTATGTCACCTTTGGTTTTTTTGTAGCGTCGTGGCGGGCCTTGTTAGCCATAATTAAGCGAAAAGTGTTATCTCTGACTACTACTCTTGCAATTATTTGAGAGCTCTAATCTGCAATTACATATGTTATTGACAATTGTGTATGGGCATTGTGTTTGTTCAATGTTGTGTATGTGCTATGTACTCTGGGCACCGCACATCCCAATCAAGTCATATTAAGGTTAACTGGACTTTGAATCGTGTTTTTTGTGGGTATTAGAGTCAAAGGACTCTAGTACTACTTGTATTCAAACACATAACGCTAAAAAAAACAATACTTGGTGTTTTTTTAGCCTCCCGTTCCACGCAGTTCCCGTTCCGAACCCATTCCCATTCCCCCGTTCCGCAGGGAAGCCCGTCGCCGTTCCCGTTCCGCATTCCAGGTAACTCTGGCTTCTGGAACCCACACATGGACACTTTGCCGTTTTGGTTTAAATTCCTAGTACCCACCAACTTATGAAGTCTCGCCGAGAAGCCTAAATGACTTGAGCTGAGCCTAGTCACCCTTTTACTAGTCATATTTCAATGCCAATCGGCCCAACCATCTCGTGGCTGCCTCGCCTTGACTCCTGTGGGTGAAACTCTCGACCAACGACCGTTTCACATTGGCCATGCAATGTACGAGCATTTGTGATTTCAAAAGAGGGTCCCAAAAATTAAATAAAAATCAAGGGAAGGAAACCAAAATTAAAGTTAATGTTTGTCACAGTCTCGTGACATACCCCTCTTGAAATCACAAACGTCCTCAATTGCATACATCCTATACATGCCACACACGATTTAGTGTGATTAGCGCCCTTTTATCTTCGCATATATCCGCAAGAAAGACTGTCAAACATATCTACAAATGACTTAATGAAACCTTCATACTTTTTTTGTAACAAACTTGGATACCCCAAGTCAAGATTCTACCGCGACACAGCAGAGATTCACTTCAAAACAGTTCACAATTCACACTTGAGTCGACACGGCCCGGCGTAGTTCCGTGCCTAGAGATATTGGCTTCAAAGACTGGCACCCCTTTTGGTATTTCTTTTTGTATTAATCTATGTTCAAAGTACAAGAGAGTGGGTAGGTGCTCACTCTCAGACTCTGCGTCCAGATGCTCTGAGAAGTGAGGCCCTGCCCACTATTTTATAGATACAAGGGATGCCCAAAAACTATATTTTTAAAAGCTTCTCAAAATAAAGCAATAAGCCCAAAAGCAGTGCTAAAATCAGCCAGCAAAAAGCAGCCTCCGTAAATTGCGGAGATCCGTACGCTGCTACGTCAGCTTGTCAACGCATTTGCGCCGCTTTTTTCGGGATTTTCGTACCAACCTGCCACGTGTCACTACCCGGGCAGTGTGTGTGTTCAGGGTCTGCTACCACGTCACTCATTTGTGACATACCCCCCTCTTGAAAGCATTGTAATCGCCCTCGATTACACTTACAAAACAGACAGAGGCCATAAATTGTCTTAGCAGACACTCACTGTTAGTACCGACGCACTAGGAACAACACATCTAGCACATGTACCAATCGACAGTCACATCACAGGACATCACTTGACTTGACAAATCACATTCAAAATCATACCAAATCTCACACCATGATTAATCGGCAACGTATTTAGCAATCGCATCTAGATCCGTCGGGACCTCACAGATGCCCGATTAACTAACCCATACTGCAATCATGTCTATAGAGATTTATGGGACCGAAATGATGCAATCATTTCGTCTATCAGTTCCTGCACTCAAACAAGTCAAGTACAAATCAATCAGTATCATATTCATTTTCGGGAATTCCAATTCATAAAGTCATACAGCAAAATACTGTCAACTCAGCAGTATCCCTGAAACCCAAAGAGACATTAGTGACTCTATATCAAAAATCGAGGCAGTCTATTGACAAAGAAGCGGAGTGACTCCCCTCTTGTGCAAACCCACTGCACTAGATTCGCCCATGCTGAAATCGGGGTTCTATCGGAGTAGACTATGCTAAACCGAATGCTTCAAGGTAAAGTTCTACGATCTGAGCAGTAACTGCTAGGTCCTCCTCCTTCATCCACTTCGCATCCAATGCAGGATAGTTCTTGGATTTAACCAAGAACCGCCTAATCACTTTACCTTTAATCTTTCTATCTTTATGTGCCAGTATCTGTTCTGGAACGAGTATCTCCTTGCTTTCCTCCACTTCGGGTTGCTCATCTGGCTCCGCATCATCGAGCACATCGCCTTTAAAAGGCTTCAAGAGACTCACATGAAAAGCATTGTGAATTCTCCAAGTATCGTGCAGCTTCAGTCTATCATTTATCTTTTCTTTTATCTGGAAAGGTCCATAGTATCTCATGTTAAGCTTTGGAAAAAGCCGTCCTTTCCCTTTTTCTTTCTCAGGCGTGCCTTCTCAAAGCGTAAGAGCACCCAATCGTCTTCCTTTAATTTCAAATCGCGATGGTGTCGATCTACTGCCTTCTTGCGTCTTTCTAAAGATTTTACTAAAGCCTCCCGAACCTTGGCAAAAGCAGTGTCCAAGTCCCTCGTGTACTGGTCGGCTTCAAAAATCTTATCTTTCGTGCTAGGAAGGGTTAAACCTTCATAGCACCTTCAATAATCTCAAATGGTGCCTTTCCCGTCGAAGAGTGGATCGTGTTATTATAGGCAAATTCCACCAAGGGCAAAAACTTTTCGCATTGAGTGTTCTGATCAAAATATAAGACTTCAATAAATCCAGTACATCCAGTATGACTGAATTTGCAATCTCAGATTGCCCATCTGTCTGTGGGTGGAAAGATAACGAGAACTGCAACCGTGTGCCAATGTTCTCCCGAATAGCCTTCCAAAACAAACTCGTGAATCGGGGATCTCTGTCAAAGACTATGGTCTCAGGCATGCCATGTAATCTGAATATCTGGGCAATGGACAGTCTCGCTAAATGATCCGGCTTGATTGTTTTCTTCACTAGAACTAGAGTGCTTCGTTAGCCTGCATACTGCAAGGGCACTATTGTAATTAGTATTTTCTTCTCATCGAAGCAGTGAACAAGAGTATACATTAGTAAACAAGAACATAGAAGTGAGAGAGCAGAGAGAGAGAGAGAGAGAGAGAGAGAGAGCACGTGCGTGCGCTTATTATTTGTTTTCCAGAATGTTTTTACCCTAAGTGAGTAGAAGTCACTGATACATACAAGATTGTATTTACTATTTTGTTCTCATGGAAGCACTGAACAAGAGTATACATCTGTAAAGAAGAACGTAGAAATGAAAGCTGTGTGTGTGTGTGTGTGTGTGTGTGTGTGTGTGAGAGAGAGAGAGAGAGAGAGAGAGAGAGAGAGAGCGCTTATTATTTGTTCTACACAAATCTTGTTACCCTAAGTGAGTATAAGTCACTGAAACGATTTGATGTAGAGAGTATGAAAAAAAAATGTTGATGAATTAAGAATGGAACTAAGCAAGAGAGAGTTGGGAAGACCTTGAAATGTAGCAGGCAATGACTGCTTTACTATGCAATGGACAAAACTTTTGTGGAGAAGAGGAGGAGGACAAGGTAACTACACATATCAATGGGAGTTTTTGATGTAGGAACAGAGGGCTATATCAGTAAGATGCTCTTCAAAGTTGCACGTGTGGTTAGCTGGTTGTCAAGAAAGTAGCGTGAAATGAATTGTTTAGCTGACTGAAGGTGGTTGGGGACCACATTAGAGTAATTTATTTCTATAGTCTCGAGTAGGCGAGCACATCCGCAATCTGTACGAACAACATGCAATGGTGTTTTGTGGAGCAACTAGCCAGTACGGCGATGTCGATGTGGTGATTTGTCGACCGAGTGTATTCCAAGTGATGTAATGTGGATGCCATGGGGTAGGTGGTTGAACTGGCCATGGAATGAACTCACTCCATTTATGCATGTAGTGTCTGAGCAACTGCTCTTGAAAATTTGGGTAAAGGCAGAATTGCAACTTATACATTGCAGTCTCAAATTCTATCAGCTGCTCAATCAGGTCAGTTGGAATTGGCCTACCCATTCTGAACGGAAAAAGAAAAAGCATGAAAAAAGCTCAACCACCTGCTATATACTTTAGAAGTCTCATGCTTTGGTGATTTCCTAAGAGGTCTCACAATATCAGGTTGTTTGGGTGCTCTGTTTGATTTAATGTTAAGCTTTGAAAATTTTGATTTAACATTTGTGGCATCTTATGTTATTTCATGAGGACATAATGTTGCAATAACTTGGTCGTGAGTACTGTCAATGATGCTCTTAGCAATATCGGCAAGGTTAATAGGACATTACAAAATCATAGCTGGTCGTAGCAACAATTAGCACATCGGCAAGTTGTAGGCAAAGGTATGAAAACTAAAGGGATGATGGATCGAGGGACTACTAGATGCAATTGAGGTATCTCCGGTCAGGCCCTCTAGTTATTTAACTGCTCATATATCCCAAAGGTCCTAATCTCGACAGCCTCCTTTCCCAACTAGCCTGTCGGCCAGCTTAGTACTGCGTTGGGCGAGATGATCATGTGGCTGCTGCTAATTAGCGTGCATCATTGTCAATGTCACTAGCAGTGAGTAGCACCTGTATCAAATACATCAGATAAGCTTGCCATCATCATCAGATACGTCTCTGCACTATCAGTTCCAGTAAGTAATTTGATCGCTACTGATCAAGGCCCAGCTATAATGACCCGCCACAATCGCAAGGTGAATAAGCACAGCTCTGACAAGCAACCGTCCAATACTGCTCCGATCACTGCCAATATACCACCAATTACAGTCAACAACCGTAGTTCGCGTGTCCACGACCAAATCAAAGCCAAGACTGTTGGTCGGATAGCAGCAACAGCAGCAGCCAAGACTCACGTGGTCGCAGCAGTAATGCCAATAGTGAGGCTGCGTAGGGTGCATCTGACAAATGGCGATGAGAGCTGGCCCTGCGTAGCGATGGACTTGTGCGAAGGTGAAACGCCACTTGACATGATGAATGGGAGGAGGAGGCAGGGCTTTCCATGACGTGCCATGAGGGGGCGTTGGTGGTGAAGGCCATGGTCATCGCTCTAAGGTTCTGCCACCAGGAGAACGGAGTGTTGCATTTGGATGTGAAGCCAGATAACATTCTGCTGCAGCAGAGGAGAGGGAGGCTGGAGACGGCTAAGCTGGCGGACTTCGGCCTGGCGAGAGAGCTGCCTGCGCTTCAGGGAACCTGCAAACTGCTTGTGGAGAAGATCGAATTGCTGCTGAGAGCAAAAGATGCTACTAGCTTCATAGCCTTCTCTCTCTCTCTCTCTCAAACAGTGGCCAGAGACAAACCTGCTGAGAGAATGCTTTTTTTATTTTATTAACTCGACGGTTGGTAGCTTTGGATGGCATAGTTTTTTTCAGAGATTTTCAGCCACGTGGGTTAATGAGAGAGCAGCATTGAGATTTTGGCTGCTACGCTAACGAAGTAATGAAATGACCCTCCTTGCTAAATCTGTCAATAACAGTCCAGATACCATGTGCCCACTCTGTGTCTTCAGAAGATCAAAAATGAAATCCATACCAATACTTTTCCAAGGGCAGGTGGGAATGGGTAAAGGCTGTAACAATCCCTGTGCTTTATGCCTGTCAAACTTGACCTTCTGGCATACCAAACAACTGCGTACAAAATCGTCCACGTCCTTCTTGAGTCTCGGCCAAAAGAAGTATCGCTCTACACCTTTCAAGGTGGTATCAATGTCGGTTAGAACCTTTTCCCTCAACGGCTATGTAACACACAACATTGTTTTCTTCATCAAGTAGCCATCCCGAATGGAATATCCCGCTACTACCTCCCCATTCTGTTTTCAATTGAATACATCTGAAAAATCTAGATATGTGGCGTACTGATAGGCCATGTCCTCGAAGCTTCTATGATGAATCGCAGAAATAGCCAAGACTAACGGCTTCCTGGAAAAAGCATCTGCCACCAAGTTCTTTTGTCCCTGTACATGGACAATTTGGAAGTGAAATTGTGACAAGATGTTAGCCCACCACATCTGCTTTTCCGATAGCTGCTTCTGTGACAAGAAGTAGCGTAAACTCTAATGATCAGTGAAGACCGTAAAATCGGCTCCTAGTACGTAATGTCGCCACTGAGTAAGAGCATGGATAACCGCCAAAAGCTCTTTCTCATAAATTTGTGCTATCAATAAACAATCGGCTCTCATAGGCAAAGACATGGCCTTCTTGCATTAAGACCGCACCGAGACTACGACCACAAGCATCACAATATACTTCGAATGACTTTTGCAAATCCAGCAAAGTCAAAACTAGTCTTGTAGTCAATTTCTCTTTCAAAGTCTGAAAGGCAGTCACCTCTGTGGGTCCCCACAAGAAAGGGACTTATGCAAAGGGAAGCAACCTCTGCAAACTTTCTAATGAACCGCCAGTAGTAAGAACATAAGCCCAAGAAGCTTCTAACTTCATGGACATTCTTCAAATCGGGCCAATCACGTATAGTCTCAATCTTAGCCGGGTCCATCTGTACTCCTATTGTTGAGACAATGTGTCCCAAAAAATGTATCTCCGGTAAGAAAAATTCACTCTTCTTGGCATTGATCACCAACTTGTAATCTCACAATGCCTGAAAGACCTGTAGTAGCAGATGTTGTCTATGTTCTCCCTCATCCTTGGAGAAGACTATAATGTCATCAAAGAAAGTGCCAACAAAAGATCTGTACTTTCTGAAAATCTTGTCCATCATTCGGTTAAAAGTCGTTGGAGCATTGGCAAGGCCAAAAGGCATTACCAAAAATTCATATAAACCGAAGCTCGTCCGAAAAGCTGTCTTGTAGACATCTCTCGGCGCGATTCGGATCTGATGATATCCGCCCTTCAAATCGATCCTGCTGAAACAAGAGGATCCCTGTAGTCGGTCAAGAATACGCACAGTCCCTGAAGATGTCCATAGGACTGCCTATCGCACAACTTTGGACCTTATGAATTTTTGGTAATGCCGTTTGGCTTAACCAATGCTCCTGCCACGTTCAATTGAATGATGGATCAAATTTTCAGCCCACACCGAGCTTTCGCATGAGTATTCTTTGATGACGTACTCGTCTTTTCAAAGACTGGGGAGGAACATCGGAAGCACTTGGATATAGTGTTTCAGGAATTGCGAAAGCATGAGGTGCATGTGAATGCAAAGAAGAGTGAGTTCTTCCTCACTAAGATACACTATCTCCGCCATATAGTCTCACACAACCAAGTGAAAATGGATCCCGCAAAGATCCAAGTCATGCAAGAATGGCCAACTCCCACTACGGTACATGATGTACGAAGTTTTCTGGGATTGTGTTCTTACTATCAAAGGTTTATCCGAGGCTTTGCTCAAGTAGCAAGACCACTTCAGGACCTAACAAGGAAAAAGATCCCTTTCAGGTGGGGATCAAGACAACAAGGTGCCTTTGGTAGGCTAAAGTACCTATTAAGCCATGGATGATGGACCTATTTTGATAGTGCCAGACTTAAGGAAACCATTCGACGTTCACTGCAATGCTTCAAGTGATTGCATCGGTGCAGTGCTTAACCCAGAAGCCCATGCAGTGGCTTATGAAAGTAGACAACTTAAGGATGCAGAATTGCATGCCTCGATCTACGAGAAGGAACTTATGGTTGTGATCCACGCCTTGTCTACCTGGAAGCATTATCTTCTAGAAGCGGATTTTGTGATCAAAACCGATTACCAAAGTTTTGCGGTATTTTCTTACGCAACGGAAATTATATGAGAAGCAAATGAGATGGGCCAACTTTTTGTCCATGTTTCACTTCCAGATCCTCCATACGGCTGGGAGTAAGAATGTGGCTACAGACGCATTGTCTAGATGGCCTAGGGTGAATGCTGTTACTTCCGTGTATCACCAAGAATTGGAATCACTTCAAATGTGATTAAGGCTGAAAATTAAACCGTCATTAGGCAATTAAGAAGAGAATTTTCTATCACACATGCCTGCGGTAATTCTGCATCTTCAAATTGCTCTAAGAAAGTGATTGAACTCGCTTATTTCATCTCTCTTGTAAATCAATTAGTAATTTCTTAATCATCTAAGCCAAGTGATTAACTTAGAGCTAGTTCCCATAGGGCAAGTAAAGAACTACCCATAAAATTGCTAGGTCTCGAAGGAAAAATCAAATCTCTTGCATAAGGTGGATTCATTAATGATTCTAATATACCAATTGGTTTGTTATGATGCTCTCGGACTTTAGCTCTTTTTCAAGTTTATCATTTAAAGTAGTGAGTAAAATGGCCCCGGTTAAGAGAACTTGCTTCGGTGATGCCCACGACCGCGAGGCGGGAACAAGCAATGTCAATGGAAAGGGAAAAGCTCCCATGGACGAACAAATACCGACCATCTCACGGACCATTGACGAAGAAATGGAAGAGGTAGATCATAATTTTATTCAAGTCGTTTGAATTAACATTGCACACGTTTAGTTAGGAATGAACATATCCCCAAAACATGTTGGAGAAATCCGACGCTCTCTCTCCCTCTATCTATTTCTCTCTATATCCTCTGACTTCAGTATTAAGTGATAAATTCTATTTATCCAAGTATATTCTATATTGCTATGCGCTCCCGTTTGTGACAGTGGTATGAGAGCATGGTCTCCTCTCTCCTCTGTAAAGGAGGACGACTCTGGGAAGATACGGGAAGAAGCCATGACAAGCCAAGAG
>NC_140950.1:20864977-20944977 GCF_014529385.1 Adiantum capillus-veneris | reverse complement strand
AATTCCAAGTGATATAGCCCTAGTCCATGTGGACGTATATTAAAGTGTGAAACCAAGGTTTGGGAATGGACGGATGTGCTCCTCCATTGCCCTGGAGGAGCATACTAATGTATCCCTAACTTTGCAAAGTGTGCAATACTTATTACCATGTATCCACCGATGTGTCGCACATGGTGGAAGGCATGGCCCTCAAAAATGTGTGCAACGAACCTTCCAAATACTCCACATTAATTCATATGAAAACTATGTCATGCGAATGGGCATCACAATAATGAACAGTGGAAGGCATCATATCCAAAGTGTTCGGTCAATATCACAAGTCTATCAGCATGAACACATGATCTATAGAGCTACCTCCTCATCCAACAATAGTGATCTTGGAAGACAAGTCATTACCCTCCATCACAAAACCAAAAGCATACATACCACTCGATGACTTGAGCATGGGAGTCTCAAAGATAAACCAATCTATTTTATGATCATGTTAGAGTAGAATGAACCTACCAATGGGTACACAACACCCAAAAATTAAGGTAGTAGACCTTTTGGTGTCTCACAAGATGGCCAAACCACTCACCCAAATCCGCACACTTGTTGCAAGAGCCAACCACTTACCATAGAAAGAATGATGATAATACTCCTCATATGTGGCCTATCTATAGTGGTGGCATGCCTCTCCCCTCGAGCCTGACTACTCGTGGTCTACGCCTAGATGCTCTTAGCCTTATACCCCATACCTACTTGCCACTTGCCCTCCCGACCTGTGAACTTAGTATCCAACCAAGCTCCCTTACTGTGAGGTCCCCACCCCGCCGTATCAAACAGCGGATCTGATGGTGAACCTGGTGGCCACTAGATCTATAGCGGAAGCAAACAAAGTGGTTCAGAGTTCAGCTAGCGGACGATCTCTCATCACAAAGTGAGTCGAGTTCGAGCCTACTATCAATGAGATCTAGCTCCACCTCGCAAGGGAAGCGTACTTAAACTATCTAGCGATCCTAAGACCCACCTTCCAAGAGGAGAGAAACCCCGAGTGCCTTTTTTCCCATGTTTCAGAGGCACGTACACTTGAGACTTCGCCGCTCTAGGGGCAATGAGTATTACTAGTAGCGATTTAAACTCTATGGGGACAGAGAGTTCCCGACCAATCGGGACCACCCTTCTCATAGGCATTGGTAACCTGAGCCAAGCCCCCACTTTCCACCCCCACACTCACACTTCCTTGTGTGTCCTAATTACTACCACAAAAGTTGTTCAACATAAAAGTTTCTTGATTAGATTCAGATTCACAAGGTTCGTTAAGACAGCCCTTCAATCAGTATTGCAAAGCGGCACCAAGACAGAGTTCTAGTAAAAATTCTACTCTAACTTATTCATTAAAATTCCAATGTTCTGGAGGTACAACATCCCCCCTCCAGCGAGAGTTTACTCCTCCCGTTGTCGCCTAGTTGCCCATACAACTAGGTATTTCCACCGCATAGAAAGCATGACATGGACATTCCCACCGCTTAACCAGCAGACGTGGGTTCCCACCGCTTAACCAGCAATCGTGGGTATCCACCGCTTAACCAGCAGACGTGGATTCAAGAGCCCTTAACCAGGAACTTTGCCCCCTGTGATCAGGAGGGGGTTCATGATTAATTCAACATTGGAAATAGAATGAACATGCCGAGCTAAATTTTCCATAGCATACATTCTTTCCTATTGCAAACAATATATCCGTCAATCAATTCTTTCCTACTTTAGACTTTAATATACAAATGAATTCAATTGCCGAGGTTTCCGTCAGATTTCTCCAACATGTTTGGGGTTATGTTCATTCCCAGCTAAACGTATGCAATGTTAAATTAAACAACTTGAATAAAACTGTGATCTACCTCTTCCATTTCTTCGTCATTGGCTCGTGAGATGGCCGGTACTTGTTCGACCATGGGAGCTTTTCCTTTTTCATTTGTATTGCTCGTTCCCGCCTCGTGGTCGTGGACACCACCGAAGCGAGTTCTCTTAACCGGGGCCATTTTACTCACTACTTTAAATGATAAACTTGAAGAAAAGAGCTAAAGTCCGAGAGCATCATAACAACCAAATGGTAGATTAGAATTATTAAAGAATCCTCCTTAGGCAAGAGATTAGATTTTCTCCTTCAAAAACTGAGTGTGTACCGGCAGCACCTCCCCAAGGTGTGTGTAGATGTGTGTGTGTGTGTGTGTGTGTGTGTGTGTGTGTGTGTGTGTGTGTGTGTGTACTGGGTGTGTGTGTGAGCATGCCTTTAAATAGGCTCCTACGTGCTGAAAATCGACCAGCCTTGCTATATGCATTTGAAGGAGCACTCAGTCTCTGCATTGGCAAGTCCAGTTCCCCTACCCACCAAGTGTCCAGTTGGTTTAGTTAAATGGTTCTCACACTTAGTTGCAAGCTTGGAAACTTCCCAAAGACTCCCACAAGGCAAGAGGGCACCCCCTAGCTGCTAAAGCTAGTCTGGAGTGGCCTGGAACCTGTTCCCACACAGCCCCGGGCCCCCGGTGCCTCCAGGAACAATTTTATGAAAAATTGGTTTTAGGCTAAAACAGGCCATACGAGTCGGATTTTGATGCCGTAAATTGCTATACTGAGCTCTAACTAAGGTGTACTGGACCGAGTACCTGCCATATTTAGCAGCCCCCCCCCCCCCCCCGGGGTTCGAAAATGCATTTTTTTCAAATTCGGGGTACGGGTGCAGATTTTCAAGAAGGTCAAAACTAAACGGGTCGGGTGACCAAAAACTTACTATATTTGGAAAATTTTCACAAAAATTATTTTAATTCACATTTAGAAGCTTTATAACATTCTAAACATCATGGCACTGACAGAATTCGAAAAACTGCTAAAAAATAGTAACTTTTTTCTATTATGATCATTTCATGGTACAAGGGTGCTCTTTGGGGTCAGAGACCTTGCAACCTCCCCAACGTGAAAAATTTGAGATGTCCTCATCTCAAGAATACATCTGGATAAACCCTATGCTAACTACTTAGGTACATATATCCCTTGTCGAAAGTAAAGTCATCCTTTGATAATAGAATTGTCTTTAGCTTTATGCGTCTTATTCTGCTGAACTTTGATGAGATTCTGGTGCTTGATTTATTGCTCACTAGGATTAGCAGTTGCATCATACATTGCTGCTCTCTCATCAGCTTCATCACCCACAGTTGGTTGTCTCACTACGGCATTAGCGAAAGCTCCGCTTCCTTGTCCTATGTATCCTCTTCCTCGGCCTCCTCTTCCGTTTGGTTGACCTCGCCTGTTGACGTTCAGAGGTACATTATTAATACCGGATGTTTGGGAAATCCTTTTTGGACATCGACTTTTGTAATGTCCATACTCCTGGCACTCAAAGCATCTTATATTGGGAAACTCGGTAGCTGCCGTAGTAGCTACTACCGGACAATGGTCATATGCAGGGTTGATTGCCCTGTTACTCCAGTTATCTGTCCTGGCCCTCTTTGAAAAATAGTATTGACTATCTTGGGTAGCCCTCTGAATCTCTTTAGCTAACGGTTTGGCCCTTAGCAAGGCATCCTGCAGAGTTGCTGGCTTGAGAGCTTTCAACCGCGTATTCAAAGGGTCGACTAGCCCTTGGCAGAACCTCGCCACCTGTTGTTCCAAGGTCATCTTAGGAGCATATCTTTGAAGAGTGACAAACTTTGCATAATACTCTTCGACAGATGAAGTCAGCTGCCGAAGTGAAAAGAACTCATTCATCTTCAAGGTTTTATAGGCAGGTGGTAAATAACGTCCCATTATTGCAGCTTTGATGTCTTCCCAAGATTGGGAAGATCCCTTAATATCCAAATCCTTGCAATGTTGCTTCCACCATATCTTGGCATCGCCAGACAAGCGGAACATCGCAAGCATGGTCTGATTCACGAGTTGGGTTCCCGCAGCTTCGAAGTAATCATCCATTGCTTCCATCCACACTTCCGCATCTCTCTCCACATTCTTCCCCCTCGCCCTTAAAGAGTGGAGGCTGGGCTTGTTTAAGGAGGAGCTTCTTCTCTTGCGCTGCCGAGTAGAGAGCAGCAGGCGGTGCCTATCCAATGGTATAAAACTCATTACTATAGCACTCTTCTCAAATGAACCTAGGATTTTTCCATACTCAAGAAGAAATTTTAACTTTTGGGGCTTAACTAGTCTACTTAATCTGTACAGCTATCACAAAGGATTTTACCACTCCACCATTAGTTTAAATTCAATTGAATACATCCAAAATTGTCCCGATAAATAATGGTAAGAACTTTACTCGAGAGCTTTGATCCATAATTATAACTTTATGTGCATCAATCGGCTACCTGTCCGCAGCACTAGTCGCACCAACGACTTCAAAAAAAAAAAAACATCATGTGGAACCCACTGAATCTCAACAAGCTCAACCAGTAAAACTCTTTAACATCACTCGGGAGACAATCCCCTAGACAAATCCAATGTCATTATTCTGGGAAACATCATGCTCAAGCTTTGAGTACGAGCTATCCTACTATCCCTTATTTTTAAAAATTTCAAAAAACATCATTTTCCAGTACGTAAACCTATAGCTCTAATACCAGGTGTGAGGTCCCCACCCCACCGTATCAAACAGCGGATCTGATGGTGAACCTGGTGGCCACTAGATCTATAGCGGAAGCAAACAAAGTGGTTCAGAGTTCAGCTAGCGGACGATCTCTCATCACAAATTAGTGAGTTGAGTTCGAGCCTACTATCAATGAGATCTAGCTCCACCTCGCACGGGAAGCGTACTTAAACTATCTAGTGATCCTAAGACCCACCTTCCAAGAGGAGAGAAACCCCAAGTGCCTTTTTCCCCATGTTTCAGAGGCACGTACACTTGAGACTTCGCCGCTCTAGGGGCAATGAGTATTACTAGTAGCGATTTAAACTCTATGGGGACAGAGAGTTCCCGACCAATCGGGACCACCCTTCTCATAGGCATTGGTAACCTGAGCCAAGCCCCCACTTTCCACCCCCACACTCACACTTCCTTGTGTGTCCTAATTACTACCACAAAAGTTGTTCAACATAAAAGTTCCTTGATTAGATTCCGATTCACAAGGTTCGTTAAGACAGCCCTTCAATCAGTATTGCAAAGCGGCACCAAGACAGAGTTCTAGTAAAAATTCTACTCTAACTTATTCATTAAAATTCCAATGTTCTGGAGGTACAACATCCCCCCTCCAGCGAGAGTTTACTCCTCCCGTTGTCGCCTAGTTGCCCATACAACTAGGTATGTCCACCGCATAGAAAGCACGACATGGACATTCCCACCGTTTAACCAGCAGACGTGGGTTCCCACCGCTTAACCAGCAGTCGTGGGTATCCACCGCTTAACCAGCAGACGTGGATTCAAGAGCCCTTAACCAGGAACTTTGCCCCCTGTGATCAGGAGGGGGTTCATGATTAATTCAACATTGGAAATAGAATGAACATGCCGAGCTAAATTTTCCCTAGCATACATTCTTTCCTATTGCAAACAATATATCCGTCAATCATTTCTTTCCTACTTTAGACTTTAATATATAAATGAATTCAATTGCCGAGGTTTCCGTCGGATTTCTCCAACATGTTTGGGGATATGTTCATTCCTAGCTAAACGTATGCAATGTTAAATTAAACATCTTGAATAAAACTGTGATCTACCTCTTCCATTTCTTCGTCATTGGCTCGTGAGATGGCCGGTACTTGTTCGACCATGGGAGCTTTTCCTTTTCCATTTGTATTGATCGTTCCCGCCTCGTGGTCGTGGACACCACTGAAGCGAGTTCTCTTAACCGGAGCCATTTTACTCACTACTTTAAATGATAAACTTGAAGAAAAGAGCTAAAGTCCGAGAGCATCATAACAACCAAATGGCATATTAGAATTATTAAAGAATCCTCCTTAGGCAAGAGATTAGATTTTTCCTTCGAGACCTAGCAATTTTATAGGTAATTCTTTACTTACCCTATGGGAAATGGCTCTAAGGTTAATTACTTGGCTTAGATGATTAAGAAATTCATAATTTTACTAATTGATTCACGAAAGAGATGAAGTAAGCAAGCTCATTCATTTTCCTAGAGCAATATGAAAATGCAGAATTGCCGCAGGCATGTGTGACACAAAATTCTCTTCTTAACGGCATAATGATGGATTAATTTTTAGCCTTAATCACATTTTAATGTGGGAGAAGATTGAGTTTAATTTAATTACAACACTATTGAGTGGTAAAAGAATGAATTTCATCAAATCTACACTATTAATGGCTGACAATTTATTAACTATGCTGCCTAGAGAGAGAATCTTTCATAATCATGCATTAATCCTTGGTTAAGGATGATGAATGGCTGCATAATTTAGCTAATTGAATGATGATTATGTAATGGAGTATAGCTATGGAGATTTAGAGAGCAGCTATAGGGAATTATAGCCAAGATTAAGCATAGTAGCTAAGGAATTTGGAGAATAAAGATGAGAATTAAGAAGAGCAGTAATTAAACCATGATTACCGTGATTAGGGCCTGAGAATCCTCTGATTTTTCTGATCCAATGAATCCTCAAGATGAGAATTTCGGCAGCACCTCCCTCCTTGCTTCTCCTTCAAAAACTGAGTGTGTACCGGCAGCACCTCCCCAAGGTGTGTGTAGGTGTGTGTGTGTGTGTGTACTGGGTGTGTGTGTGTGAGCATGTATGTGTGTGTGAGCATGCCTTTAAATAGGCTCCTACAGGCTGAAAATCGACCAGCCTTGCTATATGCATCTGAAGGAGCACTCAGTCTTTGCATTGGCAAGTCTAGTCCCCCTACCCACCAAGTGTCGAGTTGGTTTAGTTAAATGGTTCTCACACTTAGTTGCAAGCTTGGAAACTTCCCAAAGACTCCCACAAGGCAAGAGGGCGTCCCCTAGCTGCTAAAGCTGGTCTGGAGTGGTCTGGAACCTGTTCCCATACAGCACCGGGCCCATGGTGCCTCCCGGAACAATTTTATGAAAAATTGGTTTTAGGTTAAAACGGGCCATACGAGTCGGATTTTGATGCCGTAAATTGCTATACTGAGCTCTAACTAAGGTGTACTGGACCGAGTACCTGCCATATTTAGCAGCCCCTCCCCCCCCGGGGTTCGAAAATGCATTTTTTTTAAATTCGGGGTACGGGTGCAGATTTTCGAGACGGTCAAAACTAAATGGGTCGGGTGACCAAAAACTTACTATATTTGAAAAATTTTCACAAAAATTATTTTAATTCACATTTCGAAGCTTTATAACATTCTAAACATCATGGCACTGACAGAATTCGAAAAACTTCTAAAAATAGTAACTTTCTTCCATTATGATCATTTCATGGTACAAGAGTGCTCTTTGGAGTCAAAGACCTTACACTTTTATAGCCCTTATATGCTACATAACATTCCGGGGGGAGGATCATCACAATATAAAAATGCTTATCATGTGGGTTCAACAGTTGGGATTATTTTATTCTATAGTTTCTCACATTTTCACATACAAAAGGATGTTAAAAAAAAAAAAACCTATTAAATTAAAAAAACATCCTTTTTGTAGGTGAGAAATTCTTAGCTAAGAGGTTTTATAAATAGTCTTTGAACGCATGCGATATATAAGTTTTACATATAGTGAACCCCCCCCCCCCTAGGTAACATTCTAACTTCTAATATGATTGATCAATAAAAAATCATGGAAACCGTGGACTAAAAAACATATCCTACTCAATAGGCTTGGGTGATAGACAGATAGATAGATACACATACATAGGAGAATAAGTTTCCTAGAGTCCTTGATGGTTAGTTCCATTATGTAGAACTTTCTCCAATGTCAACCACACTTTTTCAACTTTTTCAATCTATTGAGGGCCTTACAATTTTGGATTCTTATAGAATACGGATGCGCACTAATAAATGTGCATGCAAATTACTCACCAAACACAATTTTAGTTGGAGAAAGTAGATAATTAAAGTTCTCTCAATTTGTTCACCCCTCTACACAAAATTGTGCAATAAAAGTTTTTGGCAGCTTGGGCTATGAATTTGTTGAGATTTTTGGAAATTGATCAGTAAAAAATATAATAAAGATCGGTTTTACTATGAACACTATGCAATCATGTGTGCCCTTATGTCCCAAAAAAATGAGGTCGATTTGATAGCGTTCATGCCATTCGTTCTCCCATGGCACACTTTAGATAGTAAGACTTAGACCAAAAGACTTAGACCAAACCTAGAGATGTGACAAAATATAGTACACCTTCCCACAAGGGGGGGATGCATTAGATGCCTTTTGATGTCCCTTATACTCTCAAAATGGTTCCAATTGATCAAGACTTATTGAAAACCCATTTTCATGTTTCGTTTTGCAAAGCGTCCTCTTCAACTTATCAAATGACATGGGATCATGGCAACATTGAGGGGTTCCACTCTAGGCTCAATGCAACGTTTTGGGTAAGTATGGTGAGATTAAATTCAAGTGTGTGTGTGTGTTTTGATCACCAGATTTTGGGTTGTTGTGAGGACCTTTAATTGATTGGTTTGGTATAAGGAGCTTGAAGCTGTATGTAAAGAGTGTAATTCAATTGGTTGATCCTTAGTGATGTACCCTGAAGGTAGAGGGTTTGAGGCTTGCGGTGTGTGTTCGATGGGTGTTACACACTTCCCCGTCGGGAAAGTTGTTCCCACAGTGTGGTCTCTTGTGGGTGCAAAAAGGACAACAATGTACAATTGTAAGTACATGGATATGTATAGGGCTCTCCCTTCTCCTCTTATGTCGATGGCAAAAAGGTAAGCTAGAAGAAACCTAGTATGTCTGGACGATTCCAAAAAAAAAAAAGCAAAGTGGGTAGAATCTTTTGGAGATTCCACTGCCTTTCCATTCTATCTTCGAACGACGGGCAGGTGGCATAGGGTAGGAACTACCATGCTGCTAGCTCGAGAGTCGTCGCCAATAGTGCACGCTCTCTCTCTCTCTCTCTCTCTCTCTCTCTCTCTCTCTCTCTCCCCTTGCACATGTGTTTAGTAGGTGTTGGGCAGCTCCAGGAAGGCGGTAGGCGGTTGAGAGCGTCTCTCTCTCTCTCTCTCTCTCTCTCTCCCCCCCCCCCCCTCCCCCCTTTGTGCAAGCGGAGATTGCCAACCAGGGGAGCAGTTAAGCCAGGCGAGGCAAGAGCACACATCGCCTTCGTAGAGCTCTCTCTCTCTCTCTCTCTCTCTCTCTCTCTCTCTCAACAGATTTTTGTGTGTATGCAATAGATTTTCTACCTGTGTTTGTTAAGGACTGTAGGAGAGGACCAAACACTGGATGTAGGGGGGCTCTGAATTCTGCTCTCAAGGGCGAAGGGTATGGGAGCAGCAACCCACATAGATTTCAGAGGGAGGGAGAGTAGAGAATATTCAGATGGTATCTCCTTAGAATTGGGTTTTTAAATTAGTATGTGCCAATATGTAAGTTTGTTCGTAGCTAGAATGGGGGAAGGATTATTCTCCATGGATAAGACTATAACTAGGAGGAATCAACCTTGGGAGATGAGACCTCAATTAGGGGTATAGGACACCCATAGGGCGAACCAAGTGAGGCCATGGGCAAAATGGAGGATCTAGGAGGAGAACCTTGCCATTGGTTTTGCAAAGCCATGGCAATGGCTTTTAGCCCCTACCAAGTCAAGTTGTCACAACCATGATCATGGCAAGAAGTAAATACATGAGATATGTGTGGCAATGTGCCTATGGATGGCTAGTTTGGTGAGCCATGTGTGAGCAAAATAGGAAAACACATTTACACGATGGTTGGGCATCGTCTAGTCACACACAATCGCCTTGAGCTTGCAACTTTTGCATGCCGAGATAGCTTTTGCAAGTATGGAAGTTGGAGCATCCAATGATTGAGAACAAGCAAGCGTAGAGGGCGTACAAGAAAAGAGGCATGCTAGCCTTTACCCACTTGTCAATCGAGGTGTTGTAGTGCACCCATGTGTGGCAACTTCAAAGCTACTTTGGTGCAGTTCACATGGAGCTCTGGTTTGCAACTGGTTGCCAATCAGTTGCGAACCAGTTTGGTTCCCATGAGGTGTTGCGAGGAAAAAGTTTGCAATTGGTTGCAAACCGGTTGCGATGCTGCTCCTAGGGGAGGAGGTGGAGCAGGCCGAAAACCATGGAAAATGACAAAACTTTGCTCACTTTTTCAGCTTCCCAGAGGAAAAATACGCCATTTTTCAATGCATTTCCAGAATTTTCGCTTTTCATGGGAACTGAGTAGTTGCTGGTTGCCAACCGGCAGCCGGTTGCGAGCCATGGTTCCACGTGAACTGCCTCTTTGTTGATTGAGCTTGTTTTGGCAACAGAGAATTCTAGAGTCAACCCAAAAACATGCACCCCCATTGTTGTGCTGTCTACTTTAAAGCACAACGCAATCTATTAGCATTGCACGAATTGGCTCGCAAGTTGATTGAGTGCCATTTAAGACGGTTGGGCCTACGTTGTCTACGACTAGATCTAGAAGTGGCCTGGCCAAAAGCATCATATGCATGGAAGGGAAGCGCAGACAAGTGACATTGTGCGTGATGCAGGTGCTCCATGTGGGTGTTCTAATCCTAATTTGCCACATGGTATTTTCATCACCGACTCTTTTATCTTATGGGGCGCTTTCCCGGGGGTGAGTGAGAGCGTCATTGTAGTGCAGCTACTGCTGACTCTCCAGCGCCATTTTAGAGTCTCTCTCTCTCTCTCTCTACCGCGCCTTCTGCTTTTCTCTTCCAGAACAGGCAAACCCAATTTTTTGCGCTGCTTTTTGGGTCGTTTTCCCGCGAGCGGCTCCCCGCTGAGCCACATCCCACTACCTGCGTTTGATTTCGCTCTAGGAAAGCGGAAAGCAAGCGAGCGCTGAGCGCTTTCGTTTTTGTGTGGCTGCACGCAGCAGCGCTTGCCCTCCTGCCTTTGCGGCCGCGCCTCCACCTGCTCCCGATTTTTTTGAGCGTCCGCGTATATCTGGCCGCTTCCCTCTCCCGCTCGTGCAAGTTGGCGCAAAAGGCTGCAACTCAACGTGTTGTTGTTTCGTTCTTTAGATTTCCTCCATCATTAGCAATCCTCCCTGTAGGCTGTATGATTCACAATGAGCCGGTTCACCTGGACTGCTGGTTGCAAACATGGTTTTTGGCCTGCCATAGTGGCAGCCTTAGGCTGGATACACACTGCCAATGCGGGTGCCCATCACTTTTGATGATGGGCGGGCATGCATTACACACTGGCTACATTATTTTATCATAAAGCAAAATCATTTTCAGCAACTGCGTCCATCGCATTGGTTCGCCGCCTGATTTTGGCTGACCTGGCAAAAGCTCAACCCCCGTCCTAGCTTGGGCAGGGGGTATCGCCTGTCCAAGACCTTGTCCTCTGCCCTTTCTGCCCTGCGTATCAGCAAACGCCGCCTAGCTTTCACGTCTGCGCGCCCAAGCTTGGGCACGCGGTCTGTAACCAGCCTTAGTGTTTGCCCCAAACTTGGGGCACTTAGGTGTCCCCTCCTAATTGGCCAAGGGAAAGTTTATTATCACGTGGGCAGATTTTCTTTGCGGCCCCCTTTCCCTCCTGCGCTTTAGCCGCGCGATGGCGGCTCTTGCATCCTCCCTCTTCTCTCCTGTCGTGCACGTTTCGAGAGTTCTGTGGACTTGGTCTCTCGGTGTAGTGTTGGAGCCCGTTTGCGGTTGCGATGATGTGGAGCCTTTGTGAAGCCTCGCCCTCTCAGGCACGCCATATCGTGTCCATCCTCCTCGGATTCTGGGTCATCATTACATGATGCTTCACGTGGTGTTCCCATTCTCGGCCATGCTCTGTTGCGCCTTTAAATAGGCAGGGTTTGATGTTGTGTTTGTTGCGTGTTTTGCAGCCCCCCCTGTGTCAGGTAGTACTGCTCTCTTTCTTCGACATGCAGTTTGGGTTGTGTTCATGCTATGCACGGACTGTTCTCTTCTTATCTAGTGTGTATATAGTCTATCGATGGAATATGCCTCTCTTTGTCACAGACTGGTCTATGTTGGGGGGGGGTGCTTGTCTTGTTCTTGTTGTATGGACTGCTGTGTTGTTTACTGCGTTCCATGAGGAAACTTTCGCATTCAAAAAGGTGTTGCTTGTTTGCATGGTGAGCTACGTCATACAGGTCACCCAAAGATGCAGATTTTGGCTGTGGCCTTTAAAGGAAGTGAATAAGGTTGCATATGTTAAGTTTTGAAGATGTTGTTTCCATTGGCTGTGTATTGCTTCATTCCAATCTCTATGTTTTGGGATCTCATTGTTCAGTTTATAGAAAAGGAATCTACTGTTGTGTCTATTTGTTATACAGTTTCTTCAAAGTCTTTGGACTCTCTTGTCCTTGATGCGATTGACTTTTAAGTTGAGTCTTTGGTAAAAGTTTCTTGCAAGTAAGCGTCTCTCCTTTATTGCGGACATCTCTTGTGTTCAAGGCTTTTTTGTTTCTAATTGTTAGGAGTTAAGTAAATAATACAAGGGAACCTTTGCCGGGTGACGACCATCTACTGGTGAATCGCCCGCACCATAGCCCTGTGAGAATAACTCACAAAACTGAGTGGACAGCTGAACAGTAGCATCGTTAGAAAGTGCATCATTGGCCCGAAGGAGATAGGCTAACCTGAAGGTTTTGCCGTGTGAACTAAAGTTTAAAAGTTAGATCGTTTCTGTATCTTTGCATCAGTTCATATCGTTTTTACCCATGTTTTAAAAAATTATGTGTGTGCCACGCTTTGATGGAACCTGAGAGCATTCATGCTTACCATCAAACAAGGTATCTTGCTTTTTTAGGTAGGCGGTGACCATGATCAATTGGAACCAGCTTTAACACCTTTTCTCTTCCTTTGCACACTAGGATATTGCCTCTGTTTCTATCTGTATTTGCTAACCTCAAATCAAGAACACTGATTTTATGAATCTCATTTGCTGGAAACATTGAAGATCCCATGTCCTCACAACTGCTGATTGCGTGCACAAACTGCTGTAATGATCCCATCTTTGCTTTGCGCAGCTTGTGCTCATCAGACCCATAATGAAATGCCTCGTGATAGCATCTCGCCTATGTAGTGGGTGGAACCCCTGCAACCTCTCCTGCTTCCCTCTTCGCACTCCCAGCTAGATGGTCGAGGACAAAGGCAGCCACCTTTCTGAGAGCTCCTTCACCGCTTCTTGTCCCCTTTCTCGAGCCCTCCCCATGACTGGTTCTAGAGAACCCTCCAGGATTGTTAACTGACATGGGCTCTTCGTCCATAGGCTTGAACACTGCTACATTGTGCATACCATATTCATCCTTCAGTAGATACACCCCCCAGAGCCTTCTGCCGTTGGGGATGAATTTGTGCAAATCTTTGGAGTCCTCAGCTGCCAAACCTTATACACAAAGGAATTCCCATCGATAGTCCTTAAGGTTAGTGACATCAGGTTAGGTATCAGCAGCACAAGGTGTAACACATTGCGATTTTGTACACCATGATCCTTAATAGACATTTATCTCGCGTGAGCTCTTTGTCTGCATACACAAAGCTCTGCTGGTCTGCAACAAACCCCTTGTCTGCCTGCACACACCAACCTCTGTTGGTCAAACCCCTTTTTCTGTTTTTTTTTCTATTTGAAGCATGGTCAAAGATTTGTAGATAGCAGGAATATGTTTTTTTTCTCGTAATCAGGTGCATTCATTTATACAAATGCATGAAAATCTTTTACACAGAAAGATGCATACAATGCTTGTATATTTATGTGCATAAACATTCTATTATGAAAGGCTCATTGTGGTTCCATGCTGTTGGTTGCATTATGGAATTTTTTTTGAAGCATGCTTGAAGATTTATAGACGGCACGAACGTGCCTTTTTGTTGTGGATTTTAATAAGAACATTGCGGACATCTTGGCTTCGGTTTTGTTGTGATGAGTTTCTTGCTTTTGCAAGCTAGTGCTTCTTGTGTCCACTACTTCGGTAAATGAATTCTCGTGTGCATTGGCACATGGTCCATCTCGACTTTTGGGATTGCTTGTTTCGTTTGTTGTCGTGTTTGGAGTGGTTTTTTGTTGTTGATGGTTGTGTCGTTAGGTTTTATTGTGTCTCGCGTTATCACTTGCAGTTTATTGTCGCCATTGACAGTTTAGTGAGAAAGGGATCTAAAGGCGGATCGATTGAGATATGCAGTAGTTGTGGATTGAAGGCCTGCTGATCATCTCTTTTCTTTTGCAAGACAATGTTTGTTGTGTGTTTGGTTGGCCTATGTCCCTTCACTTGTGCGTGTTCTTTTGTGTGTGCAATGCTTTGTCTTTGTCGTTTAAGGGAATGAGAGTGAGGTTTCGTTATGTACACTATGTGTGAACATGCTTAGCTCACGTGAAGCACTCCCTTCCCCCCTTTTCTTTCTGCCTATCCCTCTTCTTTTCTTTTTCTCTGTCTTTAAAAAAAAAAATTTCGAATTATTTAAAATCTTGGCTCGTCGTGTGTCGCGAGCCTCGTGAGGCATTCCCAGTGTCGATCACCCATCCCCCGCCTTTTTCTTCCCGTCTCTCTCTCTCTCTCTCTCTCTCTCTCTCTCTCTCTCGTGAAACATTCTCTCCTCTCGACGCCCTTAGCATTGCAACCTTGCATCTTACGTTGGTCTCTCTCTCTCTCTCTCTCTCTCTCTCTCTCTCTCTCTCTCTCTCTCTCTCTCTCTCTCTATCCTTGTTAACTCCGTTCGAGCTTAAAAGAATGTAAATTGTGCATCATTTGTTTTCTTTGTAGTCTCATGCTTTACGGTGGGTTGGTGGTTCGATATAGCTCGTCATTGCTAAAAAAGAAACGACATTTGCTTTCCTTGCTCTCCCCACTGCTATTTGTCTTGTGTGGAATTACTCTATGTTGGATCGGTGATGCAATAAAGTTTCTTATTGCTTCAAAACGCCATTGAATCCCTCCCTCCCCCCCCCTCGTTTTTTGATCCCCTTTTCCTTGTAAATTTTGTTTGGATGATAGATGAAAGAATCATAGTTGCAAAGCATTCCTAGTCTTTATATTTGTTTGTGTCATGTAGACAAAGCAAACAGGTGTGTTGAAATATGGCTTAGAGTCGTGGTGGTGTACAAAGCATGGAGATTGACGGTATGGAGTATGGGTGTTACGGTGTTCCTCGTGCTTTTGGTGTTTTTGCTTAGACATGTTCATTTCATAGAGCCAAGAAAAAATGCGAGTCTTGCGCGTACTGTGCATCCAAAAAGCGGAATTTCCAAAAGTGAATGTGTACGGATTGATGTGATTGAGTCATCTGCAAGCACTCCGACAACTTCTCACAAGCGTAGTGTGTACAGTGAACCGAACTTCGTTATCCAACCATCTCCCTCGAAAGGCAAAGGGCAAGCTTGTAGTATGTTTGATTCTACCTTCTTTTGAAGAAAGCCCATGCAAGATTGGTTTATCTTTTGTATTTTGAAATGTCCCATCTTTTACATTAGTGCACAAGTTGGATGCTCAAAATCGCAAAACGCAAAGATGGCTATTGGTAAGATCGAGAGACACGGTATATATTGAACCAAAAACATTGACTATCTACCTCTACCTTTCGATGTGAATAGATTTTCATGTTCTTATATATTGTTTTGTAGATGCTTTAATTGATACTGAAGACGATGAAGTGAAAGTCAACCCTTTTCTGCAGCAAGAACTTCGTATTGAAGAACATGGTGCCTTTTTTGCATATAAAAGACCTCTTTGACATCACTCCTAGATTTGCAATTGAGGGTTGTGTGCTGAACAATTATGGTACATACAAGCTTTTCGCGCAATCCCAAAATTGTGAAGTTTTTCAAGGCTGATCTTGTGGATTCGCACAACTCCAACACAGTCATTGTCGTCGTCAGTTCATCTCTGATAAGTCAATTCGCTTCCTTTCTAAGTGTTGGTAGTTTTGTGCGGATAGAGGGTTCTGCAATCAAAACAAAGAACAAGGCAGACGGTGGAACATCGCCTTTCTCTCTTTACTTGGATGCTACCTTGGTTGTCACTTGCATTGGTTTATTTCCAATTCACTTGAGCTTTTACCCGGAAACGAAGATAAGATTTTTCTTGGATGAGGCTGCAAGTGCGGGTCTAGGTGGTGCAAAAAGTTACTTGGGTACGCTTGCTTTTGTTGTTATTAAGAGTGAGAATTTTGAAATCTACGCCAACTCCACACGTGGAGAGCTATTGGTGGCTGACGGTTCTGCTCCTAAAGATCGGGTAACTGTAAGTCTCGCATATTGAGATCCTTTGTAGTTTTTAAGGCAAAAAAAAAATTTCGTGACGTTAGACGTGTGCTTTTTTTCCAGCTGACTTTTGTCAATGATCGCAAAGAAGAGTATAAGTCTAGTAAAAGGGATGTTGACAATGGAGAAGTGAAAACTTTCGTTGCAAGGAATGTCGGGGCTTTCTTAGGCTGTGAGAATACGTTGTCGGTCTTGGATCTTACAATCTTGGTGCCTGTCCACAGCAAGCGTATGGAATTTGATCTCTTACAAACTTACAAGACACATGTTAAGAGTCTTGGTTATGGGAAGCAGGTAATGTTGGGTAACTTAGTTGCTTGGAAACTATGTCGTTGACTTCCTTTGTGTTTCTTAATTCGTGCTTTTGACCTGCAGGTGTTTGGCGTCTTACGTTTCTCTAACATAAATGGTGTTCTCTTGGAGACATTGTATGCCATTTGCAAATCGAATAAGGTTCATAAAACCACAAAGGGTTTATTCTATATCACTTGCCAAAAGACGACTACAAGCTACGAGATTCCCAAATTCAAGTGAAGATCAAGCCAAGCAAAGGCCCTGTCATTTCTGCACAACTAGTTGGTCTTATTGTTGACGAGGTCTTGGCTTTGGGCAAGACTTTTCAAAGCTTGTATTCTAAAAATCACTAGTTGCAAGAGAGATCTTGGCATCGACAACACGCACTGGCACATTCAAAATCAGTCTTGCAGGAAATCTGACCGCTTTTTACCCGAGGTAAAGGTCTTGGAAGCATAATAGGGGTCTACCATTGTATATAAATAATACTGGTAAAGCTCTTGAAGAGTCATGAGATGGTTTTCTTGGTTTGCGTAAAGTGGTCTTCAATGCATCAAAACAGCCTTGAAAAAAATCCTTGTAATAAAAAGCCTCTATAAAAACACTTGCAATTGCGTTATAAGGTTTTAAGGGTTTCCTTCTCGCATCTCTCTCTCTCTCTCTCTCTCTCTCTCTCTCTCTCTCTCTCTTTGTTCACTCGTTTCCCTCGTGTAGTTAGTGATTCGGTTGTCTTTTCTTCTCTCTCTCTCTCTCTCTCTCTCTCTCTCTCTCTCTCTCTCTCTCTCTCTCTCTCAAAAATATGGTTGTATAAAGGGTCTCGGTATCTCCAACGTTTTTGCTCTCTCTCTCTCTCTCTCTCTCTCTCTCTCTCTCTCTCTCTCTCTCTCTCTCTCTGTGAATATTGTCCATAAAGACGTCCTTGCTTGTGTTTGTCGGTTTTAGTAAAAATCCACTAGTTGCAAGAGAGGTCTTAGCATCGACAACACGCACTAGCACATTCAAAATCAATCTTGCAGAAAATCTGACCGCTTCTTACTCGGGGTAAAGGTCTTGGAAGCATAACAGGGGTCTACCATTGTATATAAATAATACTAGCAAAGCTCTTGAAGAGTCGTGAGCTGGTTTTCCTGGTTTGCGTAAAGTGGTCTTCAATGCATCAAAACAGCCTTGTAAAAAAATCCTTGCGATAAAAAACACATGTAAAAACACTTGCAACTGCGTTATAAGGTTTTAAGGGTTTCCTTCTCGCATTGCTCTCTCTCTCTCTCTCTCTCTCTCTCTCTCTCTCTCTCTCTCTCTTTGTTCACTCTTTTCCCTCGTGTCGTTAGTGATTCGGTTGTCTTTTCTTCTCTCCTCTCTCTCTCTCTCTCTCTAAAATATGGTTGTATAAAGGGTCCCGTTATCTCCAACATTTTTGCTCTCTCTCTCTCTCTCTCTTTGAATATTGTCCGTGAAGACGTCCTTGCTTGTGTTTGTCAGTTTCAGTATTGCACATAGAGCTTCAGTATTTCTAGTTGTCCGTATCTTTCTCTCGCTATCCTTTTTCCTGGCTACAGTCAGATAAGAAACTCGTTTTTATTTAGCTGGATTGATCTCTCTTTCGCCCCCCCTCCCCCCTGTTCCGTCCATCCTCCTTGCGCGCACACACAACACGCTCTCTCTCCCTCTCTCTCTCTCTCTCTTTCGAATCTGTTGTTTTCCATAGAGCTCTATTGTTTCCAACGGTTCCTCCCTCTGTCTCTCTTGTCTCCACTCATTGTACTCTTCTTCTTTGAGTTCCCTTGTCTCGGATATCTTTGTATTCTTGTTTCTTTCTCTCGTCCCCTTCTTTGCTATCACTATCTATTTCTCTCGTAGCAACGGTGTACACAAACCTCTGTTATTCTAGTGGCCTCTCGCTCTCTCTCTCTCTCTCTCTCTCTCTCTCTAAGCCATGCATTGTGTACAACAACGAGACACTTGAAGTTGTTGAGAGCTTTAAGTACCTTGGCCTTGAGGTTCCATCCAATCACAAGTGGCATGAATGTGCTATGCGTCGTTTGAAAGCGGGAAAGAGAGCATATTATGCATTTGAGAACATGTGTAATGCGGGAAACATCAAGTGTTGGGTTCTCAAGAAGTATCTTTTTGATGCATTGGTGACACCGGTTCTTCTTTATGGAGTTGAAGTGTGGGGTGGGAGCATCTCAAAGTCTACTTGGAAAGAGTTTGAGAATGTCCAAAAGCGTTTTCTTACAAACTTTCTCCAAGTTAAGACACAAACACCATATATGCTCCTACTTCTTGAGTCGGGATCTCTTCCAATTGAGGTTATGGGCATGGAAAGGGTTGTGGAGTACATGATAAAGATGCGTCAAAACCCCTCACATCGACTTCCTACAATTGCATGGGAAGCAAGCAAAAAAGTTCAAAAGACGCATAAAAGCAAGATCTTGAGTACGGGATGGATGCAAGACATAAAGAAGTGGTTTGGGAGATGGGATGCATTACACTTGCTACATGATGCTTCAATTGACTCTCAAGTGAATGAAGCTTTTCTACAACGCCAATGTATTACGGCTTGGGAGAAATCCGGTGGGTCACGCTTCATACATTACACCACCTATATTGCCCCCAACTACAAAACCATGTTCTTCACTGAGAGAGGAAACCGTACTCACACTTACATGCTTGAGCCTATTCCCTTGTCCGCGATACGCACTATCGCAGCAATTCGGCTTAGCTCCCATTTCCTTCGATGCGAGATAGGGCGTTGGGGCAATGGAGAAGAGTCAAATAGATTGTGCACATTATGCTCACTGCAAGTTCAAGAGTCTGAGTACCACACACTACTAGAGTGCTCAGCTTTTGATCATATCCGAACTTGCTTCTCTCACATTTTCAGCCATAACTTAGACCTACACACTTTCCTCTCCCAACCAAAGTGTGGGCTCTCCATTGCGACTCTCATCACTACAATTTTGGAGCATCGAGAGTCACTCATCAGCCATACACATACTACATCACATGTAACTTTGGTCCCATAGGTCATATTTGACCTCCGAGGACGATAATAAAATCTATCTATCTATCTCTCTCTCTCTCTCTCTCTCTCTCTCTCTCTCTCTCTCCCCCCTTTCCAAGAGTCTGGAAAAAAAAACTTTTTTGGTTTTCCTCTCTGTTGCCCTCCTTGTGCCAATCACATTGTTGTACAGAGAGCTTTCCTGTTTTGAATTCTCTCTCTCTCTCTCTCTCTCTCTCTCTCTCTCTCTCTCTCTCTCTCTCTTTGCCCATTCAATTCACTCGAAGAATGGATGCTTCCATTGTTGACAATTTAAAAAATCTTGGTGTCGATGAATATTTCTTGCATACATACGGTTTAGATGTTGATATATTCACTGTTTTTCAATACATTACAGAAACAACACTTTCACCAACGAATCTTCTAACAAACTTAGCTGCTTATACCTTGTTTCAAATGGGACTACAAACCACATCGATAAACGTGATTAACACTCTCTTAGGAAATAACATTGACGCGAATGAGAAACTTACGATAGAGTCTATAGGTTGCTAAAAACCTCTTGCAAGCTTTTTTGTAAAGCGAACCACTTGTGCATCGAGGTGACTTACAAAGCGAACAACACAAGAAGCGAAAGAAATTCATTATCGGTGCATGTAGCAATGTTGGTACGAAACGACGAATACTGATCAGAGACATTGACAAAACTTTATACGTGTTTCTTATGCACAAATCTGCATCAGACTCAAAAAGATTTGAAATTTTGACACCTTCGGAGGTTTCAAAATCTCATAGACTGTTGATTTTGTATCCTAATGATAGCAACAAATGTGTTGCCAAAGAGTATTTGTGTCAAGAAACCAACACAGTTCGTGCAGAAACAGCGATAACAACAAAAATAAAACGCTTAAGGAAGTCCCATCAAAATATTCCTCCTCGGAAAAACGAATTATGCTCGAGAAAGAGACTACGTTCTAATGATGCACCTACAAAAATATATTTAAAGGAAATACAGGATACTCCTTCAATCTCGTGCGAGCATTGTAATAGACTGCTTTTCAGCTACCAAATACTGTCGACAAAAAAAAAAAAGCTAGCGACACTGTTATGCAAATTTGTGAACCTTGCAAAAGAAAGAGAAGAGAACCAGCAGTGACTTACAAATCTTTACAAGAAATTGGATTGAATGACAAAATCGAAACTGTACAAAAACTAAACAAGATAGAAGAAAGACTGATCGCACCTCGAATATTGTTCTCAAAAATACGAGAGTTGATATACGACGGACAATATGGTTTACGTGAAAGCATTGTGAATGTACTGGCGAACGTCACCGAAACACAAAGAAGCTTGCCACGATTCATCAATGAGGAAAACTCAATTCTTATACGTTTAAAGAGAAAACTAGAATACAACCATTGTTTTTTGAGCGGATTAGTACGTCACTACTCACTCTTGAAGCGCTGAAAGAGCTTTTGCATTCTCATCTTTACGCAAAAGAGAGTATAAGTTTAAACGAGGATTGGTTGCGATATATGACCCTTTTGCAAAAGACACATTCTATTCATCTTGCAATGTGCAATGACAACGATGAAGACAATGAAAATTATCACGATATTCTCGTTCATCAGTTCACGTCAGCACAACAAATCATTGACTACAACGATAAGATCCTACAGCTTGCACCTTGTGAAGGAAATCATCCACTTGGTTTATTAAAAGACACATTCTGCGAAGAACTAGGTTTTCCAAGAATATTCTTTGGCGAACCACGTAAGTATCACGATCTAGCAGTTAAAAATTATCATAAAATTGCAAAATGGGAATTGCTTCACGGTGAAAGACGATTTGCATTGGATATAGAAAACTTATTCTTTAAAGCAGTGAAAATAATGACCCAACAAATTATTTCATCTATATGGGTTCGTCTAAGAAAGGTCAAGCTCGAAGGGACCGTTCTTTATGCGCGAGATGTGTTGCATGATACAAACGTTGACAGAATTATTCGATCAATGATAGGTTACAGAGACTATGAATCTTTGAGAACTTCTCCAGTATGTACCAACGATTTTGGAAAAATCGTTCAGAGTTGGAATCTCGGGAGGATGCCCGGCTTTCAGAAAAGCGAAACGATACCCTCCTTGACGTGTGGGCGCCATGCCACCTCTCTCGCTGTCTCTCTCTCTCTCTCTCTCTCTCTCTCACACACACACACACACACACACACATACAGCCCCCTCTACAATGCTCTTGGAGTCTCTATCTCTCGGCGCCTCTTGTGACCACTGCAAAAGTATGCAAGCGCTCTCTCTCTCTCTCTCTCTCTCTCTCTCTCTCACCCATGCAAGGGGGCAAGCATGCTTCCCTCGGCAGGAACAACACTCTCTCTCAGTCTGCGGTGAAAGGTAGGGTGATCCAAGTGAGGGACCCTGGCTGTTGCTTGCGATAGGAGCCCTACCTCCATCGTCTACAACAACCTCCTCGTGAATTCTCTGGGGCAGGGTGAGAGAGGCGTTGCTTATTGGTGACAGGTCATGAGGGGAGGGCAAGCTGTGTGCAAGGGCATTGGCGAGGTGCATAGGAAGGAAACGGGGAATCATAAGGGGTTGCAAAAGATCCTTTGGAATCTTCCAAGCTAATGAATTCATTCATTAGTTACCAGTATGTCCTTACCCATTAGATTACAAACAAAAAATTAAGAAAAATATCTTTGCAATGATAAGACAGCTAGGTCCTCCTACCTTCTTTGTCACTTTCTCGGCTGCAGAGAGACGCTGGAAAGAACTAATCAACTGTTTGGAAAAACTCACTTCTATAACCAAAGATGACAATGAAACAGAAAATTCTTACATTAGATGACTCATATGATCGGACCCAATAACATGTTCCAAATATTATTTACACAGATTTCGAAGCTTGAAAAAACTACTCAACAAAGACAACAACATTCTAGGAGGAAAAGTGAAAGACTACTTTTTCGTGACCGAATTCCAAAGTCGTGGTAGTCAACACGATCATGGTCTAATATGGATTGAAAATGCACCCCAGCTAACTGATACAGAAGAAACTAGCGTGATGACATTCATTGACAAATGCATTAGTACTGACAAGAACTTCTTCGGGAAGATTTGAGAGACGTTTAACAACACTCACATCGAAAAACTTGCTTGAAAAAAGGAAAGAGATGTCGATGCCGTGTACCTATATACTTAGACCATTGCAAGGAGAAGAAAAGAATATTAAACAACACAAAAGAAATCTTAAAAAAATCAAAGAATTCCTCGAAACAACCAAAACCGAAGAATTACCAACTGATTTTAAGGATTGGCTGGAAAAATTAGATCTTTCTTTTGACGATTACATATTGGCAATTCGATCGAAAATTATGACACCGATTGTGCTGATGAGACGAAGAACAGAGGACATTCCACAAACAGTTTCAATCCAAAAATTTCAGAATTATGGAATGCTAACATCGACATCCAATACATAGTGAAGGCGTACGGAGCTGCTGCATACTGCTCATCGTACATAACAAAAATGGATAGCACATTAATAACAGCTATTAAAGCTGAGATCGATATTTGTATCGCCAATAATGCCAACACTGTCGAAAGATTACGACGCATTGGAAGCACAATTCTGAATATGCAGCAACTAAGTGCATAACAAGCTGCTTATATTGTTTTGTCTTCACCTTGACACAGTTCTACTAGAAAATTTATTTTCATCAACACAAATCCTCCGGACCAACGTTCGCTCATTTTGAAAAGAAAAGAAACACTCAAACAATTAGATCCAGACAGTAGAGACATATTTTTCGAACACATCGTCGACAAATATAGCAAAAGACCAACGCACTTACACAATATCTGCTTGGCAAAATTTTGCTCATGCTACAAGCATTGTGGACGTAAAATTGTTCCATTGAGAGAAAACCGAATCATTCGTTATGTCCGATACGACAAACATAAAGATCTTGACAACTTTTATCGAGAACAATGCCTGTTATATTTACCTTGGTACAATGATGAGAAACAACATCTTCATTGCTCTGAGACGTGGGAAGATACATATAAACGTCATCTAGATCTTGTGTCTTACAACGAGAAAAAATTCAACAAAGACATTGTAAATGAAAATAGTATCTCGCCAACTGCAACAACATCGACATCATGTTCCTTTGGTTCTTCACATGAAAACATGCCCGACAACATCGCTTCAAATCTTCCAGACTTGAACACTGCCAACAATAGAAAACTAGCAATAACAAAGCTGATCGCGATTTCAAAGAAACAATTTCATGAAGGCTTACAAATGCTGAATACCCAACAACGTCTTCTATTTGATGATATCATGTTGAAAAAACGAACAAATACAGACAAACCAATACACCTGTTTCTTATTGGAGGTGCTGCAACTGGTAAAACATTTCTGCTGCTGCTATTGGTTCAAGGCTTGATACGACACTACAATTTTAAATTGCATACAACATTGAATCTGCTAAAATTTTATTGATGGGGTACACTGGAAAAGCAGCATTCAATATTGGTGGGACCACGATACATTCTGCTCTTCGTCTCCCACTGATAGCGAGCAACCAAACCTCGTTGAGCGCAAAAAAATTAGATGAAATATCTTCACAATATACGAATTTACAATTAGTGGTTATCGATGAGATCTCCCTTGTTGGACGAAGTCTTTTCCGACAAGCTGATACACGACTTCGCACTATAAAAATAATACATGAGAAACCATTTGCAGGCATGGACATTATCCTCTATGGAGATCTTTGTCAAGCGAGTCCTGTTCATGACAACTGGATCTTCTCATACCACAAAAACATATTCGACACATTGCTAGTTTCGTTTTGGCACTCGCATATCAAACGTTACGAACTAACACAGCCAATGCAACAAGAAAATACAAGATTCATTGAAATTTTAAATCGAATACGTCAAAGTCAGCACATAGGAAAATATCAAACACTTGAACGATTCTTATTGCCGTGAACCACCTCCATTGAATAACTATTCTTATTTATTTTACGATAATAAAAGCAAAGACGTTGGCGAGGGGGAATGGGGAACAAGCCCAAAACACACACAAAAATGCCTCCTATAGCTCAGGGCATTCACAACACCCCTGTTCTCTTGAAAACACCTTCAAAAAAGAAAATCTTGCCCGCTTCCAACTCTTCCACAAATCGACACCTCTCTCTCACACACAGGGGGCCTGAGGGATGCACGCGCTCACACACACCGGCATCAGACACCCTAGAGACGAGCAAAGAAGAAAGGGGGGAAGAGGGGAAAGACGACGCCAACATCGACAATGAAAGCTTCTCCTTCAAACAAAAAACACATGATAGGACCCATGTAGCCTGCTCTTGGTTGCAACATGGCCATCACCTACTTCATACAGAGGAGCATAGAACTCTCTCAAAGCTTGACTTCGTCGGCACACACATCGATGACAAACCCAGCGTAGTCTTCACTCGCATAGTAACTTTTCCTCTTGGCAACCCTCGTTGGCTGCTTCCTCTGCCAAGCCCTTGCTGTTTCGAGCCGCTTCACGAACGAAGGTTCACCACGGCGTGCCAACTTTGATCGCCCTGCGCACGAAAAGCCTCTCCCCTTTCTTTTTTCAATTCTTCTCCCCTCCCCACAAAAAAACTCCCCTCCTTCTCGAAAAAATGTCACTCTCCTTCCTTTTTTTTTTTACCTCTTTTTTTCAACTTACTTTTAAAAAACGCCAACAAGTAGCGCCGACTCTACTGCTTCATAGCTTTCTTTTCTCCAAAAACCCTTTTCTTTCTCTCCCTTAGCTTTTGAGTCTTTCCCTTTTGTTTTTCCCCAAACTCCAGCCATCCTCTCTTTTCTTTTAATGTCACCTTCCGGACACCCTTTCCCTTTGCACTTATAGCCAAGGATTTTTTGCACTTATTTCCCATGGTGCCGGTGCTTCACATGCTCGGGTTTGCCCATTAGCTCTTTGGTTATGCCACATGGGAGATCCACTTGTTGGCTCCGCATCATGACGCCTCGATGGCCTCAAACGACATGTCCCAAACATAGAAAAAAGCATCCGATCATCCATGTTCGCTACGAACTGCCGACCTCGGCCAAGCATATCTCCATGCTCCAGACTCCGATTCAGGTGTCGTCGACTCCGACTAGCATCACATGCTGCATACTACCCACCAGACACTTGGTGAGCTTGAGAAAACACCAAATGACACGTTTCCCAATGCGGCTCCCAACCGCCTCGAAATTGGCCCCTATCAAAACTTGACGGTCCATAACTTTCCATTCAGAAGCCCGATTCTCAATCCGAAAAGACCGGCGTGCTCCACAACTCGAGGAGTTCTCGTGTATCATTTCACATCTGCCTTGACCAACCACCTATGCCCGCCCAATCCGGCGAGGATCTGCAAACACATCCCACTTCAACTTGCCATATCTTGCACATCCGGGCTCCGTTTGACGAGCTGTCTAGACGAGCTTCTAGAGCATCTTGAATACCACATTTGCGTTTTGAACACCTTGACTTGCCATCATCATTATCACACTTTGGAGGCCCTCTTGACCTAAAGAACCACTTTAAACATACATTTTCGTTGCCACTGTCCTGCTAAGGTCTCCCACATTGGCTTTAGCCCTCTACCATGCACCTGTCAGCATACATAGCACTGCAATGTACACTTCCCAGCACGGACCAACTTTGGTTGCACCATCATTGCCCACCCCCTTGTTGAACATTTATGTTCAACCACAAACAGGCTTATTGCACTAAAAAAACTGCCACACCAAAACAAACTCTCTGCACATCACAAAACCACCTAACATATGTACAAAACCTGGCATTTTCTACCCGCTGCCTTTGTTCATGCGGGTTGCCCAACCCCTTGCTTTACCTGTGATCAACCGCCTGGGTCAAACACCATGTACTAGTCTCTTCCGTCCACCTGTAACACCCTTGCATAGTGCCATACCAGGGCACATAGCCAACTGCATACTCAAACCGCCAACAACATACTTCTACCACTCTAAGCACTCATTGGCAAACTGCCGATTTACAACAAGGCTCCTCCAAGAACACCAAATAGAGCACCATCGTGCTCAACCAACACTCTTGGCATATCTGCATCATCACTCGTATCAAACATACCTAACATATTTGATCCGCCCTCCCATCCATGTAAAGCTAGATCCTCGTCTAGCAGATCCTGTACCTGCTCAACAGCCCACTCCACAACCGCTTTTATCAGCATCCCTTTCAAACACCATTCACAAATCCCTTTAGAAAGCTCAGACACAATCTAGGAATCCGTACCACAGAGTGCACTTGCTGCATAGGAAGCACCTCTATCTTTGGCTCCATGCTTGCCTTCTCATCTGCATTGCACTCAATCCCAACATCATCAAGATCCCCCTCATCAATCGGCCCTTCAAGGTCTACCAACACCACCTGCCTGTCGGCTTCTATTACCTGCCCTTCAAGCATCTGCTCTACTGCTGCATCATGCTCCATCAAGGAAGAGAGAAACTCGTTCTCAATCGCATTATCCTCATCTTGATCTTCATCCATAAGCAAGGCCACCTCGTCATTCTTGGCAAAACCCTGTACCTGATGCACCACCACGGCACACTCCACTGCCACTTTCATCAGCATGGCCATTAACATTGCACCGCACATCACCTTCACCTGCATATCATCACCTGTAGGCTCGGGCTCCTCCACTTGGTCTCCACTGAACATATCGATTTGCATTTCACCCGGCTCTTCACACACATCCCTCGTATCTCTACTCACATGCAAGAGATCGAACTCATCGTACCTTGACTGAGACGACTCGGTCTCCCAACTTGTGTCAACATCCAAAGAGCTACTTTCACTTGGCTCAACCTCGTCCTCTGTCTCAAGCTCAGGAATCCCCCTAGCTTCATCGCTTCAATATCATCTGAAAACCACACTCTTTGACCTTTACCACCACTCGATGGAGCTTGAACCACCATACCTTGACTTGGCAGCACATCCTTTGCCTGATCGAAAACAACCTGCATATCTTCCACAATTGGAGCCACTCTAGTAACTGGCATCCTCGGCATAGGAACCCTCGGTTCTTCTCGCACATGCACTTCTCTTTGCACAATCCTTGGCTCCGCTACCACCACATCAACCTATCTTAGCATCACAACGCCTTGCATAGCCTGCCTAGCTTCGCGTTTCTTCAACATCTTTTTGGTTTGCCCCCTCGCTAGAGCTACAGCCTCTTCGTATGACACCGAGCCATCAATATCCACCTTGTCTCTTACTTCTTCATGCAGGCAATCCAAAAACTTGCTCAATTTAAAAAACCCAAAATTCTCAGCAACAGTTACCTTTATCGACTTTCCCCAAAGGACTTCAAACTCCCATAGGAATGCTTGAAAATCCGCTTCCAAGTCTTGCTTCAAATTGTCCAGCCATCCACCTTTTCCTCATTAGGCAGGCCATCAAACCATAGCCTCGCTTTACCACGAACCAGGAGAGGAAACACCTGTACCGCACCTTCTTCCCTCGACAAACCACTTTCCAACACGAACAACCCATAGTCTTGGAGCCAGGTTCCTGTATCTTCGACCCCAGTGAAAATGGGAAATCCCGTCCAAGCCATTACTTCTCTAGCAACACCTGCTCTTCAAAGGCCACACCTTTGGCATCACCAAAATCATCGCTTTGTCTTCAAATAGCAGCATCAGTGTGCTCCTTAGTGGGGGCACCAGAAGATGGCAAGGGGGGATGGGGAACAAGCCCAACACACACACAGAAATGCCTCCTATAGCTCAGGGCATTCACAACACCCCTGTCCTCTTGAAAACACCTTCAAAAAATCAACTCACACTAGCAAGGCCTAGCTTGCACTTCGCCCAATGCACACACAACCTGCACAGTCGCTAGACAACAATCACAACGATCTTGCCCGCGCTTCCAGCTCTTCCACAAATCGACACCTCTCTCTCTTTCTCTCTCACACACACAGGGTGCCCGGGGGACGCACGCGCTCACACACACCAGCACCACACACCCTAGAGACGAGCAAAGAAGAAAGGGGGGAAGAGGGGAAAGACAACGCCAAATCGACAATGAAAGCTTCTCTTTCAAACAAAAAACACATGTACATCACCCATGTAGACTGCTCTTGGCTGCACCATGGCCATCACCTACTTCATACAGAGGGGCACAGACATCCCTCAAAGCTTGACTTCGTTGGCACACACATCGGTGACAAACCCACCGTAGTCTTCACTCGCATAGTAACTTTTCCTCTTGGCAACCCTCGTTGGCTGCTTCCTCTGCCAGGCCCTCGCTGTTTCGAGCCGCTTCACGGACGAAGGTTCACCATGGCGTGCCAACTTTGATCACCCTGCGCACAAAAAGCCTCTTCCCTTTCTTTTTTCAATTCTTCTCCCCTCCCCACAAAAGAACTCCCCTCCTTCTTGAAAAAACGTCACTCTCCTTCCTTCTTTTTTACCTTTTTTTTCCAACTTAAAAAAAAACCCCAACATTAGCGCCATCTCTACTGGGTCGAATCCAATTCTCATTAATTAATCCACCCGCGATTCATTTGGAATCATGAATTCAAAAGCCACAGTCTGTTTCCACGTCAGACACCGCCCGTCCCCCCTGCATCTCCTCTCCCATAGCCATGGACACTCGCCTGCATGGCAATGTTGGACTTAACTCCCCCCTCGCTGATCGTGCCCCAAGCCCAACACACCCTCACATGTCGCCAAATACTATCTCGTCAGACTGTGCATGCCTTTTCTGTTTGGACGATGGCAAAGTGCGAGCCCCGAGCTATCATCGCCCCTCCATTTCTGAGGTAGACTCACAATGAGCTGAACTCCATGACCTGCTCCATCCGATATTGCACACTTGAAGGCATTGAAGGGCAGCTCTCTGTCCCTGCAGCCAGGCGCCGCGAGACACACACACACATACACACACAGAGAGAGAGAGAGAGAGAGAGAGAGCGCTTTCTCACTTGCAACAGTCCAGCCTCTGCAGACGAGCTCCTGGGCAGGACCCTTCATGGTTCTACTCCCTTGGCCACCGTGAGACGATCGCGATAGAAACAAAACCATCTTCCATCAGGCCAGATGGCAGCCGCCCTCCCTTCCTCCCTCCCTCTCTCTCTCTCTCTCTCTCTCCCCCCCACACACACACAGGTGCCCGCCCCCCGCCACCCTTTTTCTTCAAGCATGTAGCAGCATCTACTAAAATTCCTATAAAAACAAATGCGAAAAAGATTAGAGCAACATACTGCTTCTTAGCTTTCTTTTCTCCAAAAAACCCTTTTCTTTCTCTCCCTTAGCTTTTGAGTCTTTCCCTTTCGTTTTTCCCCAAACTCCAGCCATCCTCTCTTTTCTTTTTTATGTCACCTTCCAGCCACCCTTTCCCTTTGCACTTATAGCCAAGGATTTTGCACTTATTTCCCATGGTGCCGGTGCTTCACATGCTTGGGTTCGCCCATCAGCTCTTTGGTTATGCCACATGGGAGATCCACTTGTTGGCTCCACATCATGATGCCTCGACGGCCTCAAACGGGGTGTCCCAAACATAGAAAAAAGCATCCGATCATCCACGTTCGCTACGAACTACCGACCTCGACCAAGCATATCTCCATGCTCCTGACTCCGATTCAGGTTCCGTCGACTCCCACTAGCATCACATGCTGCATACTACCCACCAGACACCTGGCGAGCTCGAGAAAACACCAAATGACATGTTTCCCAATGCGGCTCCCAACCGCCTCGAAATTGGCCCCTGTCAAACCTTGACGGTCCATAACTTTCCATCCAGAAGCCCGATTCTCAATCCGAAAAGACCGGAGTGCTCCACAACTCCAGGACTTCCCGTGTATCATTTCAAACCCGCCGTGACCAACCACCTGTGCCCGCCCAATCCGGCGGGGATTTGCAAACACATCCCACTTCAACTTGCCATATCTTGCACATTCGGGCTCTGTTTGACGAGCTGTCTGGACGAGCTTCTAGAGCATCTTGAATACCATATTTTGGGACACATTCTCCACATTTTGAACTCCTTGAATTTCCGTTGAGGCAAGCTTTTCCATGCATGGGAACCCCCCATATATTTTTGCCCTTTTACCAAAATATTTCCTATTATATAAGTTACTTTTGATTTTTTCTTCCTTTTTCACAAACGTTTTAGCCTTTATTAAATAAATAAGACTTATGCTAATCAATCACGATGTAGCATAAATAAGTAAGCTTTCTTTGTTGATCTCTCTTTTGACCTTAAATATTAAATATATATATTCTAAATTACATTATATATTTTAGTATTTTCGAATATATTTTTCATGTATGTATATTATTCCACCCTACCAAATATTTTATTCACTAGTTTTCATTTTCAAACCTCAACCCCACTTTCAAATTTCAATAATACCTCCATCTAGATGATTGCCAATCTTTTCAAAACTCTAGGTCATGTTTTCATACACATGAAGGAGCTTACACTTGAAGGCAAGAGAGAAGTCCACTCAAAGGGGACCACCAAAAGACTTTTGCAGCCACAAATAATACATTATTTGGCTGAATTTTTTAAGTAAAGAAGAACCCCGAATCTGAAGGAGCGTTCAACAGAAAAGATGTAGCTCGTGATCTCAAATTTTAGCTCAAATTTTTTTCAGAATTTTTGGAGTTATGAACACGGAGATATGATTTTTGTAGTGGACCCCAGTTTTCTCGTGTAATGGTGACACAGGCCATCCCCAATTTTCTTCCCTCTAGAATGGCTATGGTTCTACAAGTCTTCAAGCATGATTACAAGAGATAAGGCTCTTTTAATGAGGTCTTGGCAAGTCTAGAGTGATTCTATCACCATTTTTGGAGGATCCATCCTCATCAACAACTATCCACCTTTGACAATCTCTCTTGTAAATTTCTTACCTCTCTTTTCTCTCCCTAATAAGCTTATGTCTAGCCAAAGCTAGACTATTGTAAATATCTCCTATCCTCTACATCCTACCCACATTCTCTCATCTTCTCTCTCTATTGACTATGGTATTTTAAATAATGAGGAGACAAGATGGGAGCCACAGTCACATGCACCCCATTTTCCTAGTCACCAAAGTGGGACACTCACCTCAAATAGAAATATTGCTAAATCCTCCCCCTCCTTCCCTATATAAGGAGGTCATGAGAGCTCTCACAAACATACACACACACACACCTATCGATACACACTCTTGTGCTACATGCTTATATCATGAACCCTAATCACATAATCACAACACCATCATCATCACCATCACCATGCACAAAAGATGAGCACCACACCTCCACACCACTTGTAATTAAGGGTTGAAGGCACAATTTTAAGAAGAAGAAGGGTGGACACACTCATGATATTCCTCGCCATCAACTCCCATCTTTCCATTATGCCTCCTAGGATCTTGTTCCCTTCTCATTTTCCTGCCATATGCTACCTATTGTATTCATCTTTTGCAAGCAATCAACACACTCCATCTTGGTGCCATACTTTGTGTCGCTTTGGATACATCTCATTGTGAGTATGGTATATGCTTGTTCCTTGCCATTTCTTTTTCTGCTTATGTTAAGGTGTGCGGATTCGCCACCACACACACACACACACACACACACACACACACACACACACACACACACACACACACACACACACACACACACACACACAGACTCCCTCTCATATTCCTATCATTTTGCTACTTCCATCTTGAGGTGTGCGGATTCGCCACCTTTTGTATGAGAAGTGAGCATACTTGCATGTATCCCTGACCTCGTTATCTTCCTTACTACATGCACGAGTAGCGAGCCCATTCTCACTCACTCACCACTCCTCTCACCTTATTCTCTGACCACCCCATTGCACATTTGGGTGTGGATCTTGAAATTGTTTTCCATGGCATGTTTTATTGTGTATATGTATGCGTCCTAGCTGCATATCTTGCTAGGTGGTGCCCCTATTGCGTATTCCCCATGATGAGGCCATTGTGCATAGTCTTGGTGTAGAGGCCACCGGGTCTATTTTTTCACTTCCGCCTCTCATTTGGTGCCCCCACTGAGGAGGGCTCTTGAAACCTTCAGTTTACAAGGCTGACATGTTTACTTCTCTTCATGGACGAGTGGCTTCTTGAATTCTCTAATTGGACCACTGAAGAGGAGGATCTTCAAGAAGGTTTGACTCAAGTCATTAAGACACTTTTGCTAGGGTGTTGTATTGTTAGCATAGAAGAGGTGGTAAGACCCTCTTTCCCTACTCAAATTGTTTACATTTCTCATCATCCCCGCAAGCGTAAAAGCAAGGCACAAGCTGCATCATGCTCACATTGTAGCCAAAAACCCCACCTTCGACATGAGTGCAACCCAAAGTGAAGAAAAGGCCATCATTTTCTCCCTCGACATCCGCACAGGCGTTCTCACATCAGTAGGCTTTCAAGTAGCACCAGGCTTCTCTATATCTACGTCCACATCTTTGCCACCTATTCCACCTACGCCCACAACAAGCCTTCACAACTTGAGGAAGCTACTACGAACGCGTGGTCCCTCCCTCTCCCTTGCACCAAAAGATTCAAGGGTTTTCCAGCGCCGACAATCACCCCGTCTCCAAAACAAAAGGGTAAATCCTCCAAAGTCTTTCTATACCTCACTCTCATCTCATGAGCCAGGAACTAGAAACAGTAGCATGGATTCTACGTCGTCTACCGAGTGAAGTGGTGGAGCTTGTCATCGACAAGGTCTTTGACACAGGTTTTGCTTGGCGGAAAGACAAGACCCTCCACCTTCAAGGGGTGTTGCTTGTGAATCAAGGCTATGATGACGACTTTACAGCTTGCTATGTATCCATCCAACTTGGATTAATACAAGTGGTAAGACTCACCACCTACCTCATCACACCTATGTATACACTAGATGGCACTCTATCTTGCAGGAAAGTGAAGTTGCTCAAAGAGAGAGAGTTCAAGCTTTTCCAAGAGCTTGCTAGAGGGGCAGTCCTAGAGCTAGAAGACGAAGACAACCTTGTCCTGTGGTACTATAAATTTGACCTCGACTACCAAGAGCTCTACACCTCCGACTATAACCTTCCACCACAAAGGAGAGAGCCTTTCCGACTTATCATGTGATGGACCCAGCGCATCAGCCTTTTGCAAGGAACCAAACTTATGCACCACAACGAATTCAATCAATCAAAGTAATCTTGGACCGCAAGATGTTTTATCAGCAGATCATTACAACCATGTTTGGTAGAGAACGACTGCAAGAGATAAACACCTCTTCTCTACCCTTTATCCTCCCTACGATTAATCATGAAGTGTCTTTTGATGTAGTTATTTTCATCCTTGTATAGTATGTTTTCCATCTACTGAGCACCCATGTATTGAATCTCTATTTATATATATATATATATATATAAAGATTTCTAAGTCGAGTTAATTTTCTCACTCTCACAATGGCAAGTGTAGCATTTCCAACCTTTACTGGTAAGGTGGGTGAGGATGCTGCAGACTTTCTAGACAACTTGGAAGTAACATGTGTCATCTCTGCGAGAGATGATGATGCTTCGCGCTTGCGCATCTTCCCACTTCTAATGAAGGTGGAGGCAAGATCATGGTACAATGCCTTGGCACAAGAAACCAAGGAACGGTGGGACTTATTAAGAGCAGCCTTTGTCAAGCGTTTTGGAGAGGGCACAACATCAGAGAAGCTATGGAAATTGTTGAAAGAGTTGAAGCAGGGCAATATGCTGGAATACGCATCATATGAGTCAAAGTTTGTAGATTTATGGGGGCGATGGGTTGCATCGCTAAGAGAGGATGAGGGGGCACCTGATTTCCTAAAGAAGGATCGGTTTGTGGCTGGGTTATGACCAACTCTTAAAGAGAAGGTGAAGGGAAGGTTTCCTGCTACGTATGAGCTAGCAGTTGAAGTGGCCCGCCTTAAAGACAAGAAGTTGTGCCTACAGGCCAGGAATATCGATGAAGAGGAAGCCGTTAGGACCCGACCACCTCTAGCACCACCTACAACAGCCGCCCAGAGGATTCAACCACAAGAACCAATTGAAGATCAACAAGACTTGCTCAATCGAATCACCTATCAACTTGAGAATCTCTCAGTCCATTTGATACAACAAGGGCATGCACACAATCGCAACCAAGAGCAAGGGAGAGGACAACGAAGGCAAAACCAAGAATACCACTGCTACAATTGTGGGGAGGATGGTCATGGCATGTACTACTGTCCACACCCAAGGAGGCAGAATTTCAACAGAGGAGCCAGGCAAAACCAGGTTTCACCACCGAGAGCAAGACCACCACCACCGAGGGCACCACAACAAGCACCACCCGTGCAAATCCTACAACCACCCATTCAACCACAACCACCACCACCACCACAACCTCTCATTCCACCCTTACCCCCACCACTAGTTGGCAATCAAACAGTAAGCGTCATCAGTCTTGAAGGTAAAGGAAAGGAGAAAGTGGAGGAGGATATCAAGGGAGTAGCAAAAGGTAAGACCAAGTTTAAAGGAGTAGATGCCATAGGGGTAAAACGCGCTAAGCAAGGTGAATCTTCCCAAAAGGAAGAAAAGATGAAGACTAAAGGGGAATCTAGCAAAAAGCCGTCCAAGTCACGACGTAAAATTGACATTGTAGATTTCTCTTTGGGTGAATGTTCTAAACCATATGATTTGGTTCAAGATGTTTCTGTGCAGGGCCCAAAAATCACCTGGCCCCAATTACTCCACCAAGCACCTAGGTTGAGGAGACAATGGACAAAGATGGTTAGCACGAGACGACCAAAGCCAAAGATAGCTGGGGCTATCTCTGGGAGGAATCTAGATGACATACTACCAGTGATGGATGCTTACATCAAAGGGCAACACATCTCCAATATCTACATCGATGGTGGCGCACAAATATGCGTCATGAGTGAAAGAATGATGCACCGTTTGGGTTTAGAGGTGAGTCGGCCGGCACCATGCCGAGCCAAAATGGAAAATATTGTAAAAGTTCAATGTGTTGGTGTTATAAATGCAGTTAGGATAAAGGCATTCAACACCGAGGTAGATGTGGAAATCTTTGTCATGCCACACAAAGGGGAGGGCTATCCTATCATGTTTCATTGTGTATATGTATGCCTCCTAGCCGCATATCTTGCTAGGTGGTGCCCCTATTGTGTATTCCCCATGATGAGGCCATTCTGCATAGGCTTGGTGTAGAGGCCACCGGGTCTATTTTTTCACTTCTGCCTGTCACCGTCATCATTATCACACTTTGGAGGCCCTCCTGGCCTAAAGAACCACTTTAAGCATACATTTTTGTTGCCACTGTCCTGCTAAGGTCTCCCAGACTGGCTTTAGCCCTCTACCATGCACCTGTCAGCATACATAGCATTGCACTGTACACTTCCTAGCACGGACCAACTTTGGTTGCACCAACGTGTACAACTAGCACATATTCGAAATTACACCAGGAATACCAGATATATTTGAAGCTACCGACAAAAAATCCAAAAATTGTCACAAACATATAAAGATTCCAGAAGATTCGAAGCAATACGGAGGCTTACAAGAAACCTTGCATTTGAAGCCAAACTTAGTCGTGGAACTATACGCCGGAAACTTGAACATTATAGATGGACTTGCAGATGGAGCTGATGGACTTTACAAGAGTCATTCAAAGACATCGACAAATGAAAAAATAATTTGATTGAATTTTACAATGTTAGAGTAGGTCAACGTACAAGATTTGAGAACCAGCATCTCTTTGCAGAATCTATATCGAGAAAATGGACTCCCATAAGAAAAATCACAAGAGAGTTTCAAGTCGGAAAAAATTTGTTGAATGTCGTATCAAGAACACAATATCCTGTTTAACATGCATCGGCTCGAACTATTCATAGATCTCAAGGATTGACACTTCACACGTTGGTCTTCGATCCTTCAAGAATAAAAAGCCATGGATTGATATATACAACGTTGTCATGAATAAAAAATCCCCAAAACTTGTTTCTCCTCTCCAGAATTGATCCAAAGCAAATAAAAACAGATAAGATAGTGCTACAAGAAATAGAACGCTAGAAGCAAGAAGCAAGAAGCAACATGGAAAAATCTTAACAAAAACTTGACAGACTTTGCAGAGAACAATATCGTCATTCAATCCATAAACACAGTGTCCTTATCTACACATTGCTATGACATTATGAAAGACACTAGCCTTATTCCATCGGACATTCTGTGCATCCAAGAAACGCACACAGAAAAAATCAAGAAACGCATTTCCCGGATTTGATTATATATCCTCTGAAGGACCAACAGGTGTTCTTATACTGCACAAAGGTAAGTCTCACTTTATCGACACATATAAATCAATATCAGACGGGATTGAAATTGTTTCGTCAAACATGTCTATTGCGAGCAACAAGAAATTGCGATAAAGGTTTCCGTGGCCATTGCGGCCGTTGGCCTCAGCTCAGCTTTTGCCACCTCAGCTCCTTTTGAAGAATCTTAAGGTCTACTAGTACGGCCGTTCGCCTTCGATGGGCTCTCGCTCTCTCTTTCTCTCTCCCTCTTCACTGCGTGCGCAGGGGCTTCTCCACCTCGGTAATCTGTCTTGCAATGATGTGTCACACAGGGGGAGATCCCTCCGCCTCCGGCATCAAAGCTAGTTGCACTCATTCGCAAGTGGTGCGATATCTGGCAAAGTTACTTTTGAGCCACCAATGCCCACCTCTCTCTCTCTCTCTCTCTCTCTCTCTCTCCCCACACACAACATCTTTTGCATTAGCAATATTGCTAAAAAAAGCTTCTTTTAAAGACTTGAAATGGCAAATGGCCATGGCACAATTTGTAGATGCACAAAGGGAAAGTAGCTGACTTGATATACCTTATGAATGAAGGGTATTGGGCTAGTGAGCATGCAAACATGTCAAAGAGCATCTTGCACAACCAACTTATAACGCATGCTCTAACTGCTTTAACAAAAGGAAACTATCCTTTATGTCGTAGACACTCAGCAATGGCATGGATTTGTCTAAAAATTTCTTACCAATTAATGTTGTAGGAATAACTATGAATTACCATTCAAAAATATAAGTATATTATGGCCCATTTGTGTGTAAATATTTCATTGTATATAGGGCCTAAATAAAAGGATTTTTCATAATTATTTTGGTATTTATTTAAATATTTCTACCTATGGTGTGTTATTTATGCTATGTACATTGACTCACCATTACCATATTTTTTCTTACCATTTTGCATACTCTTTATTCCATATAAAAATAATTTCATGCAAGCTTCTCTCATTTTTGGTGTAACTCCATCCCAACAAAAATCCAAAGAAACTAGTTTTATTTATGTGTATATTTTTTCACTATTGTGATTTTTCCTTCCTACATCTATTCTCTTTTACTCTCATAAATTAGAACACCAAAAATATTCATCTTTTTATGGTAGACTTATAATGAGAGAGATTTATTTTGACCCCTTTATATTTTTTCCACCTATATTATTTATGTTTGACATGTACATATTTTTTTAGACCCCTCAATATTTGATTTTCTTAGTTGTACTATTCACTTATATCATGATCTCAACAATATCTTCAATTATAGACCTACCAAATAAAGTCAAGGGTATGTGGAATGCATGCATGCACCATGGGGAGCTCACTCTTGGAGGTATGCAAAAGAATCATCCAAAGAAGGACCTCACAAGGACCTTGTGCAGTGGAAAAAACAGTCGGTTTTTCTGAATTTTTAAAGATCACATGCTCCCCGAATTTGAAAAGGTGATACAAACAAAAGTTGTAGCTCGTGAGCTGAACTTTCACCTCAAATGTTTTCATATTTTTTTGAGCTACGAGCTGCGAGCTAGGATTTTATTTTTGGACCCCAGTTTGCCGATGCTATGCAGCCACACTTCCTCTTCCACTTTATCATTTTCCTCTTTCACACACACCTCTCCACTCATCATCCCCACCTCTCTCACCACTCGTCTGTGCACCCTACTCACCTTCTTCTAAACCTTGAAGAATAAGAGAAACCATGGTGAACTCATGTTTCCTACACACACTTCCATTCCAAAATTGACCACCTAGTCTCATTTTTCCTCATCCATATTACCCATATCTATCAAAAAACCATAAAATTCAGCCTCTTCTCTTGAAAGACAGCATCATGGTGATTGATTACTCATATTCAATTACCTTGGCTCCCAAAGGAAGGTCAATAGTGAAAAAACGTACCGTCAAAGCTAGTGGACCGTCAACAAGCGTCAGAATTGACCCTACTCAAGACACTTGGAGCATCAACATTGTAAGAAATCCATGTTTTCTTACCTATTAAGAGTTTTTTCTTCCTTATTTGTATCCTACTTGGATACTCCCATTGTAAATATCCAATTCCATTTGTAAATCAACAAAAATAACTAACTCTACTAATTTACTAACACTAACCTACTATGAAAAGTCCTATCACCTCCACTTCTCTCCTCTCTCTCTTCTTCATCTATCCACACCAACTTCTTGATAATTCCAAGAAAAAGAAATTAGATAAGTCCTGAAAATCTAACCCAACCATGGTTAGAGGAGTAACCCTAGCCTTCAAAATTGCTATAAAAGGAGGGTGTAGCTAGCACAAAGGGAGAGCCATAAGCAAGAGCACTATGCTATAGCTTGAGAAGCCAAGCTCAACCTCTCTAGAAGGAGCTCTTGAGTGAAAGCTCATTGTCGTATGTTTGTGCATGTGTTGTAATAGGGGTGATTAGCACGGGAACTCTATGCCATTGTAAGAGAGAGAGCGATCATTCAATTGAGAGTGGAAAATCTATCATTCCTCCTACTAGTGTAAGCCCAACATTTGCTGAATCAAGGAGGGTGGATTTGGACTAAGATTGGATACTTTGTCTCTCTTCCAACGTGAAGTAATGGACAACAATGATGTGTAAGTGTCTTGGTGATATTTTTAGTTCTTGATAGCTTGTGTCTGGGTGTTGTCATCAATTTAGCCATAAATCCCACATATTGTAAGAGGGCGATAGGGTGGAGAGGACTCCCCTGGCCTTAAGACAGTGATTGGGGTGGCTTTTCTTGTGATGTGTCATGGTGAAATTTACTCAAGCTATGTTGAACAAATACTAATCTCCTTTGATCGGTCATGACAGATTTGTAAGAAGGTATTAATGCAACAAGCACCCCCTCCCTCTTCTCTCTCTTTCTTACATATATAATTGTGTTTGCTTGATCATTGCCGATACATTTCAAAGCAGCCCGAGCACTATCTCTCTCTCTCTCTCTCTCTCTCTCTCTCTCTCTCTCTCTCTCTCTCTCTCTCTCTCTCTTTACGCGTCCTAGTTCGCATCCAAAACTAGGTGGTGCCCCAAATTTGTGTAGGGTTAGGTTGCAGGTTTGTGTGTGTGTTTGTTGTTTTTTCCAACCCCAACCCAATTGAGCAACACGGGAGCCTACAAGGGTGCTTAGAGGCCACTCTTCTTGTTGCCCGCCCCGGACCGCCTCAGTAGCATTGCTCTTTGACAGAGCATCTCTCATTTGGACCCTTTTACCTTGGCCCCGTGTTGAGAAAGATCATTACGCACATGTCTATATCCTAAACCTTGTTCCCATTTATTCTTCCACATTAAATAATTAGTTTAATATGTGAAAATCATTTGGGTTGGTTAGATATTAGATTTTATGACATTACCTCTCGCTTGAAATCATAGTCGTCCTCGACTATGAGGTAGAAGAGATAAAATCTTAGTCATTAGTCTACGTTTCTTAGCGGATAGATGATCCCTTTTTACCCTATGACATCATTCCAGAATGGATGACTAGTCCATTTGGTGCTTGGTAGACTTAGCTGCCGCAAGCATGTCTGGTCTTTGTCCATATCATACTTCCAAAGTAGAGTGACAAATTCTACTCGGTGTTTGAGTGACGACGTCATCACAAACATGATTCTAAGCATGCATACTATTTAAATTTGTGCACAAAAGAGGATTAGTCTTATAAGAAGACAAAAACATTGTTCATTTAGAAAGCATTGACATTTGCTTACTCTAGTGTAGCATTGTAAACATTGACAAGGGTCATACTATCCTTAAGCTTTATTCCTTGCATCCACCTAGCATCTTCAAAAGGATAATTTTTGAACTTAAGAAGATACCATCAAATAATATTTCCATGTCGTAGTACCTTGTCTTCGTGCCGAAGGATAGCTTCCGGTTGTAGCACGTCTTCTTGGTCTTCGATTTCTGGAGGGTCTTTAATAATTGGTTCTCTTGGTAGCTCTCCTTTGTAGGGCTTAAGTATGATCACATGAAAAGCATTGTGTATGAGCCAATGGTTGGGCAACTTGAGTTGATGAGATATTTCATTGATTGGCTTCAAGGTTTGAAAAGGACCATAGTATCTTTTTGCTACTTTAGCATAATAATTTTGATGGCTCGTAGGATATTTTTCCGTCGGTTGCCTCAATCAAGCCTTGGTAAACTTAAGTAGGACCCAATCATTTTCTTTGAACGTTAAGGCCCTTCTGTGCTTGTTAGCAACAGCTTTTTGCCTTTGTTAAGAGATGGATATAGCCTCCTTTATCTTTTGAAAAGATTCTTGTAGGTCACGACTATACTCATCAGCATCGAAGATCTTCCCATGTACTTTAAGTAGGAAGGGACTTTTAGGTCTTCCCTCTATGATCTCAAAAAGTGCTTTTCCCAGAGTAGTATGGGAAATATTATTATACGCATACTCTAGAAGGGGAAAGTACTTCTCTCATAGTGAGTTCTGTAACATAAGTTTTTAGTGTATCGAGTATCGTAAGATTGGCTATCTCACTTTGGCCATCCGTTTGTGGGTGATAGGCCGGAGAGAAATTCAATCTTGTACCTACATTTTCAAAGAGACCTTTCCAAAAATTACTGGCCATTCTAGGATCTCTATCTGATGCGATGGATGTTGGCAATCCATGGTGTTTGAAAATCTCAGATATGAAGAGAGTTGCCATTTGGTGTGCCCACTTTCATGGTAGGCGAATAGAAGTACGTGTCTACTCCTTGAAGAGTAGGTTGAATGCCTCTATGCCCTGCATAGGGAGGAGCATGGGATTCATACATGACTTTCTCACAAAGGGAGTGGCTGACATTATGTCTTTAAAGTCAGTTAGTAGCATACTCATCTATCATAAAAGATAGGTCATTATGAGTTGCTATAGACACCGCATTAACTCTTGGTCGTCGTGAAAGTGCATCGACCACTTGATTGTGCTTACTAGCAATGTGAGCGTTCACAAAATAAATGCAGTCCCCAAAAGATAGTGCTTCCATGTGTCTAGGGCATGTAGAAAAACTAAAAGCTATTTTTCGTATATTCCCAAGACCCGTTCATCTCCATTGAGCCTTCGGCTCTCATATGCTATGGCATGCCGTTCTGGAAGCAAAACTGCTCCAAGGCAATCACCACAAGCATCACTTTGGACCTCAGATGGCTTTGAGAGATCCGGAAGAATAAGGACTAGTTGGGAGGTAAGCTTCTCTTTGAGCTTGTCAAAAGCATTCTGTTCTTTAGCAGTCCATGAGTACTTAACGTTCTTCTTTGTTAAGTCATGCAATGGTCCTGCTATTTGAGAGAATTTTGCTATGAAGCGTCTATAGTATGCACACATACCAATAAATCTTCTTAGCTCATGTAGATTCCTTGGATTGGGCCATGCTTTTATTAGCTCCAACTTTGATGGATCCATACGGATACCATCTTGAGAGGTAATGTGACCTTAGTATTGAATCTCTTGAAGGAAAAATTCACTCTTCTTTTGATTGATAAAAAGCTTGTTCTCCCTCAAAGCTTGAAAAATTACCTAGAGATGTTGCTTGTGCTCCTCTAAGGACCTGGAGTAGATGATGATATCATCAAAGAACACTCGAGTGAACTTGCGGTAGGATCTAAATATTTTCTCCATCAAACGATTGAATGTGGTCGGTGCATTAGTCAAGCCAAAAGGCATGACTATATATTCATAAAGATCAACGTTGTACGAAACGCGGTCTTTAAGATATCTTCATTCACTATCTTTATTTGAATATAGCCACTTTTAAGGTCAATCCTACTAAAGTAGGTCGAACCTTGTAGCTTATCAAACAGATCTTTGACCCGCAATATGGGAAATCTGTTTTTGATAGTGAGATGGTTTAGCACTCGATAGTCCACACACATTGGGTATGTACCATCTTTCTTTTGCACTAAAAGGACTAGAAAACAAAAAGGAGAGGAGCTAGGCCTCACCATCCCTTTCTCTACCAATTCTTGCAATTGCCTCATAATATCCTCTTGTTGAGCTTGAGAAACTCTATAAGGAGGCTTGTTAGGCGGTGGGCTCTCTATTAGGAGCTCAACTCGATGGTCAGCATCCCCTCATTTTGGAGGTAAGTCCATAGGGACATTATTGATAAAAACATCTTGGAATCATTTAGAAAAGTAGACAAGCCTAACTCTTTAGCTTCATTTCGATCCTTGTTTTCCATGGACTTGAAATTTCTTCTCGCCCCTTGTTTGAAATTGATCCTTGAAGCAACCATAGTGTGGTGGATGACTTTGGTGATTGTGCTAGGCCGTTGTGAGTTGACATACTCGGCCATTTATTCAGGTAATCCCGCACAAAATTGTTGCTTTTGTTCGGTGAAGTCTATCCTCCTTTGAAAGTATGCAGGTTTGAGATGTAAATCCCAAAACTTGTTTACATATTTGTGGATAGACACATTGAAGAGTAGCTTCAAACTTCACCATTCGATGAGCACTTTGTCCTTGGAATCACTTGCAAGGAATTGCTTCATTATGGAAACTCGTAGAGTTTTCCATGTCTTTGGGGATTCACAGTTGCCACGAAGGCTAGCCCACCATTGACGAGCATATTTCTGGAAGTGCATAGCTACATGGTGTAGCTTGGACGAATCTGTGAAGCCCTCATCTCCAAAGGCCGCATCAAATTGTTGGATGATGGCCAATACTTTTTCTGTGGCACCAAGGGTGCCATCATAGGTAAGAAAAAAGATATTCTTTTCTCCCTCTGAATTTCTTGAGCTTTTGGGACCTTCACCATGCAGGGTAAGTTTTGTGATGTCCTCCTGTAAGGACATGGGTCCTATGGGCAAGGCCACCGGCACGGCCGGACAGTGTGTACGCTAGGGGAGCACGGTTAGGTGGAGACTAGCACACGCATTACCACCGCCCCTTCACTAGTATCCGAGCTATTTTTGGGAGGAGGCTAAAAGCGGCTTGCATGTGCATGCAACGCCCTGCTTCTCTCCCACGTTTTGTAGACAGCAACACCTCCTCTGTGCAACAAAAAGGAGACAAGCACAATTTTTCTATGGGAGCAGTGCGTGGCCAAACAGCGACAATGCCATCTACGCCCGCCACAGCGAGCGACCAAGGCAAACTCGATCGGCAACTCGAAGATACCGAGGCTCCGAAGGCTTCCGTTGGCTGTGCACGTAGGAAGGCCCGCTTAACCCTTGCATGAAGGAGGGTTGAACCCACCCCATGAGGGTAAGAGGCCAACACTTTACCATCAAGCTATTGGCCCTTGTTGTGTATAACAAGGAAAGATAGTCTACTTGTGTTGAAAGGAAAACTAGAAGGAAAGGGAAAGCTTCAACCTTCAAGGAAGTAGTTTCACTTACTTTTCACTTCTTGGAGGAAGGCAAGTTTTCCTTCAAAAATTCTTTTTTCCTCAAGGAGGTAGCTTCAAAGTGAAGAAAAGTCTTCATAAAAATGATGAGTTTTTGTGTAGAATCATCAAAGGTGTTCTTACAACGAACGAAAAGTGAAAGGGAGGTGGTAATGCATGTGCTAGTCTCCACCCAACCGCGCTATCTTATAGCCTCCCCCTAGCGTACACACTGTCCGTCCGTGCCTGTGGCCTTGCCCATAGGACCCATGGCCTTACCCCCCCCTTGGAGAATATACCATCTACACCTCTTATATGTACCGCCGAGCTTTCTATTTTGCACAAAGCAAATTTAATAGATGATGTCTTTTTGTGTTACTGCTTGTCTCCAAGTCTTGTGAATTCTCGAGAGCAAAGTGCGGTGAATTCTATTAATGGTATGCAAAGTGCAATGAATTCTATTGATATGGAAAGTGCAATCAATTCTATTGATAAACAAAGTGTTAACAACTCTAACGAGCAAAGTGCTCTCAATTTTAATTCTATAGAGCAACGTGCAACTATTGTAAAACAAACATTACAGGAATTACAAGATTTTCCATCCCAACATAACTCTAGTTTACTTTCTCCTTTTGCACGACAAAAGCAGACTCACTTACTCACAGAGTATAGTGATGTGTTCTCAAGTGATTTACCACTGGGTTTACCCCCTACACATGATGTGCAACATGGCATAGATGTCTTGCCAAGCACTAAACCGGTGAGTAAACCACCTTATCTTATGAGTGCTAAAGAAGCCAAGGAGGTTGAGAGTCATTTGGCTGACTACCTCGCTCATGGTTTCATTAGACCTAGCACTTCGCCTTGGGCATCACCAATTCTATTGGTAAAAAAGAAAGATGGTACTATGCGCATGTACATAGATTATCGCGGATTAAATGCGATAACCATCAAGAACAAGTATCCTCTACCTCCAGTGGATAAGTTGTTTGATCAACTCCATGGGGCAAGGTACTACACAAAGATACATCTTTGTTTAGGATACCACCAGGTACATATCCTACTGCAAGATATCTCCAAAACTGCCTTTAGAACACGGTTCAGGCATTTTGTATTTTTGGTTATGCCTTTTGGTCTAACCAATGCTCCAGCTACATTTATGACACTCATGGATAGTGTCTTATATCCCTATCTTGGAAAATTTGTTGTGGTTTTCCTTGATGACATTCTCATTTACAGTAAGACTAAAGATGAACACATAGAATACTTACGATTAGTGTTTGAATAGCTACGAGCTCACGCACTGTATGCTAAGCAAAGCAAGTGCGATTTCTTTAAAACAGAGATACATTACCTCGGTCATGTGATCTCTTATTCTGGCATCAAGATGGACACTGACAAGGTCACTGCCATTCATTGATGGCCACATCCCAACACGGTTGAGGAGCTTCAAATATGTTTAGGCATGGCTGGATTTTATCGATAGTATATCCGTGACTATGCCAAAATCACTGTTCCTATGACGAATCAACTCAAAGCAAAAGGTAAGACCTTTTCTTGGGAAGAAGCCCAAAAATGCAGTTTCGAACAGCTCAAGGTAGCTATAGCCACTGCTCCCATCCTAGCGATTGTTGACCCACTTAAGCCGTTTGTGGTAGAGACTGATGCTAGTGATAAAGCCATTGGTGCAGTACTTCTCCAAGAGGGAAGACCTATAGCCTTTGAAAGTAAAAAGTCAGATAGAGCTCAACAGAATTATTCTGTTTATGAGAGAGAGCTCTATGCCATAATTCACGCTTTACGAAAGTGGCGACACTATTTATATGGTGCCTATTTGAAGTAGTTTTTGACCATGAGAGTATCAAATGGTTTACTACTCAAACAGACTTGAAGGGCCGTAAAGCTAGATAGACAGAAATCCTTCAAGATTATGATTGTACGATATCGCAAGGGGCAATATAATGTAGTAGGGGATGCACTAAGTTGGATGCCTCATATTAATTCACTTGCTTTCACTCAACTAAAGAGTGGATTGTTGGAGTCATTACATGGCAAGTGTGCACAAGATCAATCATATGCTAAAGTGTGGAGTGCAGTTTTAAAAAGGGACCCCTCACACTCACATGTCTCTGAACAGCCAGATCAACATGTCTCTGCACGCGCAGATAGAAACTCCAACACACAGAGCTCCACCCCTACTCAGGAAGAGCTTAAGCGATGGAAGAATTTTTCCATTGATGATGGCTACTTACTCCACAAAGGTAGAGTATGTGTGCCAAAGGACTCAGACACTAGGCGCCAAATCTTATTTGAGTGTCACGATAGTCCAAGTGCTGGTCATCCAGGTATCCATAAGACATATGCTTAGTTCGACGGCAATTTTATTGGCAGGGCTTACATCATGATGTTCAAGAGTACATACTAAACTGCCAACAGTGCCAAGTTAATAAGGCAGAGCGCCTCAAGGTAGGTGGCCTTTTACATCCTTTAGAGATTCCACAAGGTAAGTGGGAGATGGGAGAGTATCTCTATGGATTTTGTAGTAGGACTACCTACTACAAATCGTGGCCATGATGCCATTTGGGTAATTGTAGACCGTCTCACAAATATGGGTCAATTCATTCCCACTAACACTACGATTAAGACACCGGAATTAGCACGGCTATTTGTAGAGCATATATATAAACTCTACGGTCTTCCAGCTAGTATCATTAGTGACCGAAAGTTCGATAATCACTTCTGAAGAGCTGTGTTCCAAAAGTTCGAAACTAAACTTAATTTAAGTACGGCTGATCATCCAGAAACGGATGGTCAAGTAGAAAGAGTTAATCAAGTGCTAGAGGATATGCTACGAGCGTACGTTAGCAAGAAGCAAACCAATTGGGAAGACTACTTACCTATATTAAAATCTACTTATAATAGTTCAAAGCATGTGACTACAGGGTTTAGTCCATTTATGCTTTTGTATGGATTTCAACCTAGATCACCCGTTACTGTGGGGTTGGGTAAGGAGAAGATACAACAAGAGAAGGATTTTCTCCAAGACCATTTTGACATGCTTCGAGTTGCTCAATAGAATGTTAAGAAAGCTCAAGATCGATATAAGAAGTACGCAAATAAGCATCGACGTCTTGCTACTTTCGAAGAAGGAGACAAGGTTTTCCTCAAAGTTTCGGAGCATTCAGAAAGCCTGAAGACGGGAAAATGTGCTAAAATTTCACCACACTATTGTGTAACTTTTACCATTCTCAAACGTATAGGTCAAGTGGCCTATAAGTTAGCTCTTCCAGAGCACCCACGAGTTCATCCTGTTTTTCATGTTAGCCGTTTACGAAAATAGCTAGGATAGAATGATAATGTCATTGACACAGGTGTGTTGGTTGACCTTATCACACCGCCAAGCATTCCTCATGAGCCTGAAAACATTTTGGAGTCTCATGAGCTTCTCACCAGACATCATGTCAACGATAGGTGTTGGTAAAATGGCTAGATAGACCTGAAGAAGGTTTTACATGGGAGAATGTCTCCACACTTAAGAAACGTTTTCCTACGTTCGTTTTTGAGGACAAAAACGATTCTCCAAGGGGGGGGTAATGTAAGGACATGGGTCCTATGGGAAAGGCCACCGGCACGGCCGGACAATGTGTATGCTAGGGGGAGGCTATAAGATAGCACGGTTGGGTGGAGACTAGCACACACATTACCACTGCCCTTTCACCTCCCCTCTTGTATTCTGTAGGATAATAACTATTGCTTTCGTCAAAAAAGGAGGAAGGTGAAGAAGAATGAGAAGAGGGTGACCTCTTTCTTGCCTTTTTCTTCCTTTGTTTCCTCTCTTCCCTTTCGAAGTGACGAGGAGAAGGACTATGGGTTGCCTCCTGGGAGGAGTTGGCGACCGTCTAGACCACCGTCTTTGTGGAGACACATCTTCAGAGGAACTTAGGGATTTGCTTCTTTCTCGTTCTTTGGATTCCTCCTCTCTTATGGAAGAGAGTCTTCTTTTGGGAGTCTCATCGACTCTAAGATCTCTCTCCTCTTAGAGAGGAAGGGAAATCCCATAAGCATGAAGTTGTTGAGGCTTGTAAAGCAGGGTTGCCCATAGCTTGATGCAACCTAGTAAAAAGATAATTAACAAACATGGGGGCATCATCATTAGCACCTTCATGTGAAAAATCAAAGTTATCAATGTTCATTATACTCTCTTGGTTATTGTCAGCCATGCTAATTAAAATTATGTATAGAATTACTTTGTGCTTTGGTACCCTGAAAAAGCTTAGTCCCTACTCTTCTTTCTTTTCTCAAGTAGCCACACCCGTGGTTTAGAGACTGTTGATTGCAAAGACTAGTGGAGAGGGTCTAACATTGCTCGGTTGATTATAGTTCCTTCTGAGCTTGCTAGTAGCTCAATAATGGTTCAACCAAAGGCAAGCCCCGAGAGACTCCATTATTAAGATTATAGTTCCCAATGGTGGACCTCAAACTAAATCCTTTTCAACCAAGATAATAGATCCCTGTCCCACTTACCCTATTGCAATGAATAGGTCCAACCTTTCATGGACAACTTAAGGACCTCTCTTCTTAAGCAAGAAAAGAGAATCCAATATCTCTGATACCAATGTAATGGAAATGGCCTATGAACTTTGAGAATAGCAAAATTAAGAGAATTAGAGTGAGCATTTTTGTGAGAGTACTCGGAAAACATAGAGGGTGAACTTAATTAGCGGTAGCAACATAAGCATTATACTTAATTAACTTGGCATGAACAACACTTTTGCAAGAGAGAGTATTAGAGAACATGACAACAGTTGAGGACCAAATTTACTTGGAGCCGGTCCCCCCTCCAAAAGGCTTTTGTATTATAGATTCTCCCATCAAGCGCCACTTGGTACAATAAAATCTTTGTGTTTTTTGTGACCTTGGTGATGCTATGAAGATGGAAAGCTTCATGCATCATGAGCATAACATAACTTTGTAAAAGCATTAACCATCCCCAGCCTCAATCCCAAGGCCTCAAACACCATTGAAGGTGGAGAGAGCTAGCGGGGAATGAGGGTAGGAAAGAGGAAGAAGAAGCATTCCATAGAAGAAAGAAATAGTTCCTCACTTATCATTACTCTTCTTGCTTAGCATTGCATAATAGTATAGTAATGAAGATGAAGAAGATGACAAGCTTAAGCATTGAAGCATGGCTCTTGGTTGGATTTGCATTCCATAGCCAAGAGTGTTGGTGTATGCTCTCAACTTCTCAACAAGCTTGGAGAAGGAGATGGCGCTCTTGCACTTTGCACCTCACACAATGAGAGAGTGTGTGTGTGGGAGAGTATACCCCCTCTCATGCTTGGTCCACCACCTCACTCACTCTCTCTCTCTCTCTCTCTCTCTCTCTCTCTCTCTCTCTCTCTTTTGTATTATTTAATTATATCATTTGAACATGTGTCCTCTTTTTCCTCTTTGAGAGAAAGAGCTTAATTATTTATTTGTATGCATCTAAAGTCTCATTGGACCCCTTAGGATTCAAGCACATCATGAGGGCCAAATGGGGAGGATCTTGACATGTGTCTTTTATGCTTCTTAAGAGATCATGATTCATGTTTGAATTGAACACTTCAAGTACCTTAGTCATTTAAGCATGAAAATTGTTTATGCCTCTTGAGAGATCATGTTTGAATTGAACACTTCAAGCACCTTGTCATTTAAGCATGACAAACACCTCAAGCTTGGGCAAGGTTCCCACAAACACCTTAAGCACCTTAGTCAGCAAGCACGACAAGCACCTCATGCTTGGGTAGGATTCCCACCTCAAGGTCATCCCTAGCTTGCCTAAGGTCAAAGGACTTTTAACACTAACTTTTGGAGGTCTTTAATGAAGCTAACCTAAGGTATTTAAGCTCCATTAGGTAGCATTGCTCTTTGACAGATCATCTCTCATTTGGAACCTTTTACCTTGGCTTCGTGTTGAGATAGATCCACAAGCACATGTCTATATCCTAAACCTTGTTCCCGTTTATTCTCCCACATTGAATGATCAGTTTAATATGAGAAAATCATTTGGGTTGGTTCGATATTAGATTTTATGAAATTACCTCTCTCTTGAAATCATAGTCGTTGTCTTCCTCGACTATGAGGTAGAAGAGATAAAGTCTTAGTCATTAGTCTACATTTCTTAGCGGGTATAGGATCCCTTTTTACACTACGACATCATTCCAGAATGAATGACTAGTCCATTTGGTGCTTGGGAGACTTAGCTGTCGCAAGCAGGTCTGCTCTTTGTCCATATCATACTCCCAAAGTAGAGTGACAAGTTCTACTTGGTGTTTGAGTGACATCGTCATCACAAACATGATTCATTTAGAAAGCATTTACGTTTGCTTACTCTAGTGTAGCATTGTAAGCATTAACAAGGTTCATATTATCCTTTAAGCTGTATTCCCTGCATCCATCTAGCATCTTCAAAAGGATAATTTTTGAACTTTATAAGATACAGTCGAATAATCTTACCATGTCGTAGTACCTTGTCTTCATGCCAAAGGATAGTTTTGGGTTGTAGCACCTCTACTTGGTCTTCGATTTCTGGAGGGTCTTCAATAATTGGTTCTCATGGTCGGCCAATAGAAGTACGTCTCTACTCCTCGAAGAGTAGGTTGAATGTCTATATGCCCCGCATAGGGAGGAGCATGGGATTCATACATGACTTTCTCACGAAGGGAGTGGGTAACACATAGCCTATTGCTATGGAGAAGATAACCATCTTGTAAGGTGAATGGTTCCTCCTTCTTCCCCAATGCAAGGGCTTACATTATGTATTTAAAGTTAGGGTTAGTAGCATACTCATCTATCTAGAAGATAGGTCATTGTGAGTTGCTATAGACACCACATTAACTCTTCGTTGTTGTGAAAGTTTATCGGCCACTTGATTGTGCTTACCAGCAATGTGAGCAATATGAAAATAAAATTGCGAAATAAAATTTTCCCACCTCATTTGTTTGTCGGAAAGCTTGATTTGCGTCATGAAGTATGTGAGACTTTGGTGGTCCGTTCGCAAAATTGATGGAGCCCCCAAAAGATAGTGCTTCCATGTGTCTCGTTCTTCTTTGTTAAGTCATGCAATGGTCCTGCTATTTGAGAGAATTTTACTATGAAGCATCTATAGTATGCACACATACCAATAAAGGTTCTTAGCTCATGTAGATTCCTTGGATTAGGCCATGCTTTTATTACCTCCAACTTTGATGGATCCATACGGATACCATCTTGAGAGGTAATGTGACCTAAGTATTGAATCTCTTGAAGAAAAAATTCACTCTTCTTTTGATTGATAAAAAGCTTGTTCTCCCTCAAATCTTGAAAAATTACCTGGAGATGTTGCGAGGAAAGGGACAAGCAGGAAACAGGCATCGGCACCTGCTAACGTGGATATTTGGGGGGGGGGGGGGGGGGGGGGGGGAACATATATCTTTAAAGAAACTTGGTTTCTTTTATATTGTACCAGTACACATATGTATACATAGAATCCACTTTTTGATTGTTTTCTCTTGACCATTTTTAGACAACCAAGATTTATGCCAAAATCTATGGTATCCCCCCCCCTACAATTTTTTATCTTGAAAATCAAGGTCCTATGGAATTACAATTGGGATTTTTCATTTTCAATCAGGAACTTTATACTACAAATTGGGATATGTGAGCATTGGTAGCATCTGAGCTCTATCGACCATTACTCCTTTGGCCATTCACACAAATTCCCTCTTATCTATCCCATTGCCACTACACCCGATAAAAAATGCTCTTATTTATAGTATTTACTATGCTCACTCTTTATAAAAAAGGACATGTTACCTTGCAAGCAGAGGGTCTTAGAAAAGCTCCTATTACAATTAGTATAAGGTAATTATGATCCCCTCTTTTTACATTTATAAGAGCTATAACACATAGTATACCCAATATCTTACATATAATACTAGTCTTGTAATTGGAAACTTAAGTGTTTTGAGACACTAAAGTGTCATGCTTTCCTATCAAAGTTTTAGCAATTTATTTGTCAAGCTAGAATGAAGCTTTTAACACCTTGCTTCTACCATAGGTTGCTTATGAGGGAAATAAAACATTGTATTTTTCTCCATGTCAAAATACAAGCCCTATGGAGAGAATCATGGTAAGCTCTAAGCGGTTTTGTAAAATCCAAGTGTTAGTACTTAGTGTTACAAAACAATGGAATGCCCTTCAAGGACGGCTTTCCAAGACACTTGCAAGTTATAGACATAATTTCATACTTGAGCATGTGCTAACTAGGAGCATCATTTTGGCCTTCCAAAGGTCCTCTCATGGAATTGGGGCAATTCCAGTGTAGTTTGACGAAAACAAATGAATTTATATGTCGAAACCAAGAAAATACATATTTTTTCAACTCCCTAACTTAGTTTAATCTCATTGCTTGAACTCTATCTTGAATTTTTTATTGTGCAAAAACTCTTGAAAATCTTGAGTTCTCCACAATAACATTGAAACCAAGGTTTTAGATGCCCCAAATGTGTTCATACCACATACTTTGACACATTTAATTGATCTACGTGGAAACTTTGAATTTATTTGAGGTTTTGAATACTTATGTCTCAAGAATTAAAATATCAATGTTTTCTCATGCACAATTTTGAATATTTGAAATGATCCAATAATTGTTGCTTACAAAGCACTTCTACTTGCCACCTTGAGTCCTCAATGGAGAGGGTAAGTAATGTCTCTTTTCTAAAACTCACAAATACATCAAAAAACATATATTTCTTTGTATACAATGATGTTATTTTGAAGTGGCTATCTCAAACATGTAGAATTTTCCATTATTTTATATACTCTCAAGTAAATTCTTCTGCACATGAAACTTGAATACATCTATAGCAAAATTGTGGAAAAGTTATGTAGAATTTTCTACGAGGTCTCTTCATTTTTTCTTGATTATAAAGTCATTTTTTTCAAATCTTCAATCGTAGTCTTACGAGGGTCTACTTGATGAGTAAAGTTCTTGATCATGATAGATTTTAAAATGCAAGGTTATATTTTTCAAAGACCCTCTAGCTAACATATTTAAGCATATCAAGAGGGGTTTCTTAAATACTTTGTGTGATGCACATAGCATATAATCTAAATTTGTTAAAAAAGGACACTAAAAGTGTCCTATTTTGGTACCAAACTAGTGAAAGGTTTTATATGGCTCTTTGAAAACACACTATGGCTAAATTGGTTGTGTAGTTAAACTTCCTTCTATGTTTTTAAACATTAGTTTATGTCAATATACCTTCATGGGATTTGACTTATTCCTAAGCTTCAAATAACCCTAACACTTTTAATCAAACATACTCATTAGTTAATGCTCAATAGCAATGTGTGATTATAGATAAGTGACATACTTTATATGAAAAGAGTTAATGTTCTATAATATCAAAGTCTTGACTTTCAAGTGATATCGTATGAGAATTACAAAAATTGTGCTTCAATGTTGGTCTTTGACATACTCATCAAACTCCCTATCTGTCTCACACGTACCTTGGGGGGTAGGGTGGGGGGTCGTATCACATCCTTAAAGAGATTGAGAGGTCTCACTGAAGTAGGATGGGTACAAGCGAAAACACCAAGCCATTCGAAGATTGAAGGAGAAGAGGGAAAATCTCTACAAGGCTATAAGCGAGGGGGAGAACAGACGAGAGAATGTTTCCTTCACCATGTGTTGCAAGGCATTAAGAGAGTGTGACAATGTGAGTGAGTGAGGTGAGAGAGAGATATCTTATAGTGTATCACCCTTGTTGGGTTGAATGCCAATCTTGGACACATCATCCACTTTCTAATCTCCCTTACAATGGTGGCGATCTCGAATCCTTGCTTGATGTTTAAGTGGCTCACAAAGGATTTTTTGGAGATTTTTAAAAAGGTAGAGTGAGGAGGAGAGCAAGAAAGAAAGTGTAGGTTGCCCTCACTATGGACTCTAGGGACTAGGACACATTGAGTGAAAGGTATCCAAAATCATATCACCCTTGTTGCAGCTAAGGGAGGGCTAAGGCCAATGTTCAATCCATCTCCCACTTCATAATCTCACTAGCCCTTATACCTTATATAATAGGGGAGCTAAATCTATAGTGCAGAGTGCAAGAGCTCCACACCCACACTTAAGTATTTTGGTTGGTCATGATGTGTGTGTGTGTGTGTGTGTGTGTGTGTGTGTGTGTGAGAGAGAGAGAGAGAGAGAGAGAGAGAGAGAGAGAGAGAGAGAGAGAGAGAGAGCATAAGAACTATCACATGCTCATCTCCACCCATTCATACTCTTATATAGGTAGCATGGCCCTTGATTAGGATACCCCTTGATAATGCATGCATAGCGAGCACTTTGCCAAGGCCCTGCCCTCCTAGTCCTACCCTTGGCTTGACATTACTCATCCCTTGGAGAAGCCTTTTCTTCTTCAAAAACAAAAGTGGAAAATTTCTTCTTAAGAACACTAGCATTTTCCCATTTGAACTATACCATAATAGTAAGAATATATATAAAATGTGGTAGGTTCAATGAAATCAACAAGAACATCTTGATTGATAACATTGTTGTCCCTTACTATGTAGCATGTAAATAAATAACGTACATAAAAATTGGATGAATACGAGAGTGTATAGCCTAGACCTTTAACCCACTTAAGTATTTTGAATAGGTCACAACACCTAAGAGGTTATTGAGATGAACGATCAATTTTCAGACTTTTTGAAGGTTCTTGAACATGTAAGAATACCTCTTCTCAACTTTTCGTGGTTACTTGTTGATGTTCTCATCAGCATAATGCTTGTATCTAATCTATGCATGTCAAACATTTGGACGAGAGAAAATGACAAAAAATTCATATGATTCTAGATAAAGTGCTTGACTTGTTGAATCTTGACTGTAGGCAACCCCATAGTAATTGGTGATCTAGGTTGAAAGTTGTACATAAGCATGAAGGGACTAAATCAAGTTGTAACATACTTTGCATGATTATAAACAGAATCCAAAATAAAGAGATTGTCTTCCCAATCAGATTGGCTCTTACTAACCCATGCTCATAGCATTACCTCTAGCACTTGGTTAACCCTTTTGAGTTACCCATCCATCTCTAGATACAATATTGATAGTGAGGTGTGTTCCCAACTATTTAATGACAGCTTTCCCAACGTGACTGTTAAATGTGGGATCAAGATCACTCATCACAAATTTTTTTGGGAAATCTATAACCTATACAAATTATTTGCAAATAAGTTGGGTAAGTATTGAGTGTCTATGATGGACTTTGTCGGTTTAGTCAACCTAGCTACAATCACCCATACCAAGTCATGTTCTCATACGGTGATTGGTGACCCACCGTAAAATCCATAGAACAATTGTATTTATTGTGTTGAAAAAGCTTCATCAATAGTAAAATACATGATTTTCTCATGCCGCTATAGATATGCCGTTGCTAAACACTAGGGCTCATAATAGCTAGTGTGCATACATGAGTGAAAACTTATACGAACTTGCATTTTCATGATTGGAATGGTTTATGCTCATAGCATACATGAAACTTGAGGGAGTAGATGTGTAAATAGCTCTTGTTAAAGAAAAAAAAAGTTTCCTCTTTGCATCGTAGCTATTCACAATAGACTAATAAGGGTGAGCCACCCAAAGAACCAACAATTGCAGAACCCAAAGAAACAAAGAACCCGAGTTTGAGGGTCAAGAAGCAGCCAGAGAGCATCCTAAGACATGAAGACAAGGTTTTAAGAAGTGGTAAGACTATCCAACAATATTTTGTCAAATTTAAGAACTATCCTTTTGAAGATGCAAGCTCAAGGGATCACTATATGTAAAACCCATATATCACGTCGTTCACGGAGTATTTATAAAATCCCTTAATTGTAAAATTTTCACCAATAAAGCAAGATCATTATTTCAATACCCTTATGTTTGTGAAAGTGTGAGAAAATATAGAATAAAATAATCCCTAACGTTGAACGTGATGTGATTTTTTTTATTGGTGAACCCCCCCAAGGATGCAAAGTGGATGCAAGACATCCAGCTAAAGGATAATGTAAACCTTGTAAATACTTACAATACCTGCTATCAAAGAAAAGAACTAGGTATGAACAAGTATGTTTTATAAATAATTTTATCTTGTTTTGACTCTAAGATTTCTTTTAAATGTTCAAAAGTTTTAAGAGTATGCATACCATAAATCAAGCTTGCGGCATCTTAGTCTCTCAAGCGTCTATTAGACATTGCCAATCTACTATGAAAGATGATTAGGGCTAAGTAAAGATATGCTTACAACAGCTAAGCCTTCCAATCACCAATTGGAGGTAGTCACCACTGTGGAAGAATGTCAACGGGTAAAAAGGGATCCTCTACCCAAAGCAATAGGACTAGCTATGACTTTATTTTCCCTACCCCATAGTTGAAGACAACTATGATTTCAAAGGAGAGGTAATGTCATGAAAATTACTTTCTAACCTTCTAAAAGTATTTCTATTCTTGAATTGGTCCCTTAAGTCCAAGGAAAATAAAAAGAGAACAAGTGAAATTGATTAATTGCTTATGTACAACCCGGCCCTTTCTGTAACTACTACCATATAGCTCTATGTATGACCATGTCGTTTTCATCAAAACAAGTTGTGTAACTCTAATGTGCCCTACCATATAGCTCTATGTATGACCAAGTCATTTTCATCAAAACAAGTTGTGTAACTCTAATGTGCAACCTTGAAAGACTAGTGGTTTTATTTTCTCCACAAAACCCTTGGTGTTGCCTTGGTAGCATGAAACCCTTGGTTATATCCCAAAAGGGTACTGCTTAAACCACCAAGTAGATGGGCACCATCATAGTTTACCTTGTTACCAATAGTGATTCTAAACAGATTGTACTATCCCTTTATAGTTGAGAACTTGTTTCCTTGAAATCATAAGTGGGAAGGGTCACATAAGTGACCATCAACATCGTATGGAGTGATTATCGTTAGTGGACCATACCCCCAAAGATACCACTCTATAGACACAATTAGTGCTATAGACTAAGTAAGAGATCCTCTCAAGCTGGAACTTTATTCACAACTGGACCATTTGAGAAATTATATCTCCCCATTGAGAGAAAAATTGGCAAAACCCCAAAGAAAGTATCCATACTATGTATTCTTTGAATTATGGTTTTGGAAAACAAGAGATTGCACACCTTGAGGCACTCTTAGAAGAGGCATGTGTTGTTATCATAGGAAAGAGGTTGCTTGATAGTGAAACCATGCCTGCCAGCTACAAAAGAAAAGAAAATTTTGTACTGCATGCACCTTTTGCGTAGAAAAGATACCAATGTAGTTATATGCAATGAGTGTACCTTAAGTTGAACATTTTGATTAACTCATGTAATATATTCAAGAGTCATCACGAAAAATACCTGGAAACAAACAAAATATTACCTATTCTAAAGTAATATTGTGACTTTAGTGCATGCTAATACCACCTAAATTTGAATCCACCTTGTTGATTATCAAGGAAAAAAGCAAGAGTAGGTGGCAATGATGGCCTCGATAGAGTATCCTGCATCATAGCAAAAGTGGAAGAATTTCTTATGTGGAAATAAGTCCACTGTATAGACATGCCTTGCATGCTACTCAGAATACTTTGATAAGACCTTGGCCACAATGAAGTACCTACCTCTATATTCTTAGCCAATACACTTGAGTGCCTTACACTATTGAGAAATCCAAAGTCCATGAATAGAGTATGGGCATGGGATAGAAGCCTTGCTTCTGGTTATAGCTTGGTCCCCGTTTGGTTTGGGTTTTCTGAAAATCCAAAAGCAAGTGCTCAGTTAAGAGGAAAATTCAATCTAGTTTTGCAACCTTTGATTGAATCTGGCTCATAAACATGGCGTCTGAAGTATGTTTGTCATAAAAACTAATATCTAACCAACCCAAATGATTTTCTCATATTAAACTGATCATTTAATGTGGGAGAATAAACAAGAACACGGGTTAGAATATAGGTATGTGCTTTCATGTCTATCTCGACACTGGGCCAATGGTAAAGAGGTCCAAATGAGAGATGATTTGTCAAAGAGCAAGTTAACAAATGGAGCTTAAAGACCTTTGGGTTAGCTTCATTAAAGACCTCCAAAGGTTAGTCTAAAATTCCTTTGACCTTAGGTGGGCTGAGCTTGAGGTGGGAACCCAGCCCAAGCTTAAGGTGCTTGAGGTGCTTGTCGTCCTTGATGACTAAGGTCCTTGAGGTGCTTGTTGTGCTTGCTGACCAAGGTGCTTGTCGTGCTTGCCAACTAGGGAGCTTGAGGTGCTTGTGGGAACACCTGCCCAAGCTTAAGGTTCTTGAGGTGCTTGTCGTGCTTGATGATAAGGTGCTTGAGGTGCTTGTCGTGCCTGATACTAAGGTGCTTGTCATGCTTGCTGACTAAGGTGCTTGAGATGCTTCCCGTGCTTGCTGACTAGGGAGCTTGAGGTGCTTGTGGGAACACCACATGCTTGCTGACTAAGGTGCTTGAGGGTAAGGTGTGCAAAAGTCAACATCTATCCCTACAAGGAGGGGGCAAGTCCTACAAGAGGGGGGATGAGAGAGAACACACATACACACACACACTCACACAAGGCAAGCTTGGTACAAAGAAAGCAAAAGGGACACTTGTCAAGTTCCTCCTCATGTTGCCCTCATGGTGTGCCTAAAGCCTATTGGTTGGCCCCCCAAGGGGTCCAATGATAAATTAGTAGATTGATTTAATATTTTTTGCATTTATCAATTCCTCTCTCTCAAAGGGAAAGGGGGACACTTGTCCCAAGGCTAGCATGCTTTCTTGATATGCATCTTGCTTGTGATTGGCCAGACTTGTAGGGTCCAATGAGCTTTAGTCTTGTGCTAGATGAGGGGGTCGACCAAGGAAGCTAGGGGCATGCTTGGGGGGTATACTCTCCCACAAACACACACACACAAACACACTCATTGCGTGAAGTGAAAAGTGCAAGAGCTCCATCTCCTTCATTGCATCATCTAGGTCACAAGGAACACAAATATTGTATTGTACCAAGTCTCTCTTGGTGGGAGAAACTATAATACAAATGCCTATTGGAGGGGACCGGATCCACATAAATCCGGTCCTCAATTGTTTTCATGTTCTCTAAACTCTCTCTTGCAAAATTATTGTTCATGCCAAGTTAACTAAATGCTATGTTTATGTTGCTACCATCAATTAAGTTCACCCTCTATGCTCACAAAATAATTTCACACAAAAGTACCATCTCTAATTTGCTCTACTCTCAAAGTTAATAGGCTATTTCTATTACAATGTTACTTTGATTTTGGCTCATGGACATGGATTGTGATATACTTAGAACTTGTCCTATGTATCTCGTATGTGTGTGTGTGGCAAGCTTAAGGCTCTTGTAGTATTTTAACTCATGTGTTTAGCGATGTAACTCTCATACTACTTGAAGTCCTGTTCTTGTAAACACCATTTCCTATATCATCATTTGTTTCTCAATACATACTTGAAATCAATAGGTCAACGGTCCAAATTATCTTCAAAATTGTTAAGAATGAGTGGACGAGTGAAATGTACGGCCACATAAGTAGAGTATATGAGAACATCATCCCTGCACCCTTCTAGGTAACTAAAGAGAGAAGTTTTGATGCCTTGTTAGAATACGCAGCCCATGTGCCAGGTGAGAGTTTCAGAGTTCCACAAAATAAGCACACAAAATTTCAATATTGTAGTGTGAGGAGAGATTTCACAATAATCAACCGTACTATCTACTTAGAATACGCATCCCATGTGCCAGGTGAGAGTTTCAGAGTTCCACAAAATAAGCACACAAAATTTCAATATTGTAGTGTGAGGAGAGATTTCACAATAATCAACCGTACTATCTACTTAAAAAGAAAAAATGAAATAAAAACATTCAACAGTTTAGATATCTTGCAGCAACAAATGTTTGTAAAACACTGAATACAACATGAATATATCCCAATGACTAACAAAATTGTAACATAAAATTGTGGATAAAGTGCCAATATACGTGTGATAACTGAAAGAAAACATGGCCCATCTGTGAAATGAAGGTAGGGTATGTTGATGATTAGAGTTGAGATGTAAGGTAGAGATTCATTAAGGAGTTACACTCACTCTGAAGGGTAGGGTTCTTCCTAGTCGTAACCTTAGCTTGAGATAAGACCGAGCTTAAGAAGATTATCAAAATTACAACACCAAGATCACTCACTACCTGCCTCGGTTGAAATCAAACAATAAAATGGGGTGGTTTTGGGCAATTAGCGCGAGGTATCTCACTTGGTGGAAGCTACAAGGGTTTCCTCTCTTCAAGGTTTACAAATTGTATGTATTTAGATAATTTAGACTATTTATATGAGATAAAAATAAAGGACCTATCAGCAATGTGGAAGGATTATTTGCCTTATCTGGCCCAAGGCTTGCAAAAATTTAAATGTATTCATTTTTTACTACCTGTGGCAAGAAAAGAGACTACTAACAAATACATTATCCAAAAACCAGGAACAAGGAGATTATCACTGCTTAGCCAAAATTATAATAATATTTTGATACAGCTCAATATTGTGTTGTGTCGATGAGCCCAATCATCCCAGAGTTTATGATTGAGCAATCCCATGGACACCTTGCAACCGAGGCGTATCCGAATTCATCAACCATATGGTGATAACAAGGTCGCGGATTGTGATCATCGTCTCTAATTTTAATGTGGTCGTCAATTTTCTAATTGGCCAACGATAGTCATGGAACCTACGATTAGACAGAAAGACGACGATTCTTTTTAAAAGTTTTGTTTATTAGGTTATGCTACCACACCTAGAAGATGCCACAATAGGATGCCGGAGTTGACGATCAAAGATACAAGCACATATTCTTACGAAGGACACCATTACTTATTTAATATATTAAGCGTCTAGAAAAAGCCTATGAGACCAAATTGGTACAATCATTATGGATCTTAATATAATGTCTAGGTACAAAATAAAATGCACTACAATAAAAGATTGAAAAAAAATCGTCATCAGCATCGACGTCAATGCCCGAGGATGCTCTGCATTGGACATCGTTTGAGAAATTATTGCAGCGGTTGCAAAAGAGCTTCCTCAATGTCCGCTTCTGTAGATGCAATGGACGAGGGGGAGAGCGAGAAATGAAATGAAATGTTATATGAACCATCTTTAAAAGGGGTATCGGATCAAACTCATACAATCCTTATGGATCTAATACAATGTCTGGGTACAAAATAAAATGTAGTAAAATAAAAGCTAAAATGAACATCAATATGATGTTGGCTGAGGTCGGTGGGTGGTGTTTGAGGATGTATTGCATTGATCACTGTAGAGCTTTGTCAATGCCTGCCACTATAAGCAGTTGTCCTGGGGGAGACAGAGGGAGAAATGGATTGAGAGAGGTGCTCCTACTTGTTAGTTGAGCGAGAGCGCAGTAGTACCATTGAGAGAGAGAGAGAGAGAGAGAGAGAGAGAGAGAGAGAGAGAGAGAGAGAGAGAGAGAGAGAGAGAGAGAGAGAGAGAGAGAGAGAGAGAGAGAGAGAGAGAGAGAGAGAGAGAGAGAGAGAGAGAGAGAGAGAGAGAGAGAGAGAGAGAGAGAGAGAGAGAGAGCGTCCGTTGCATGGTGGGCTGCATGAGCACCTGCCCGCTGAAGGCGTCTTCGAATGGTTGAGGTGTTGTGTGGTTGCACGACGACAGACATCTGGAAAAATAAAATATACAAAAATTTACGAGGGATTGAAGTGAATTGGTGGCGCTTGTGCGCGCTGCTCTCGCATGCCCACACACACACACACACACACACACACACACACACACACACACACACACACACACACACACACACACACACACAGAGAGAGAGAGAGAGAGAGAGAGAGAGAGAGAGAGAGAGAGAGAGAGAGAGAGAGAGAGAGAGAGAGAGAGAGAGAGAGAGAGAGAGAGAGAGAGAGAGAATTTTTTGCTTGGCCGATGTAGTTGTGTGTGTGTGTGTGTGTGTTTTCTTGTGATTGGGACAAAACATGCATAGCATGATGCACCCGAATAGGTCGAGGGAGAGAAAGACAGTCGTGAGGGGATAGTGACCAAAAACTTGAGCTGTCTTTTGGTCGTGTGAGGTGCACATCAAAGCATGCAACAATAGGTGCTTGCAGTTGACGTGTGGTGCTGGGTATTCCCAAGGGAAAAAAAAGTGGATGATGCAGAAAAGCAATGCTTCATGCAAGGGGTCAGTTTCTTAGGGTGGCCGCTACGACATGCAAGCGGCGATGGTGTCGGTATTGCTACTAGCTATTGCCGATGTGGGCACTAAAAGCAAGCTGAGGTGCTTCTTGCTAGCGAGAAGTGCTCCCTTGTGGTCGCCGACTACCTTATTCTATAGTAATACTCAAAACCTTATGGAATATGGTTCTTCTACTCGTTAACCCTATTCCACGCCCCGAATACTTTCGATAGTTATTTTAAGCTCATTTCCTCGGCAAGAACCCAATCCCTTTCTCCTTGTTTGTTAATGGGAATTTCAATTCCCTTTCAAGGACCAGCTCTGCATTTCTAGCCTTGTTGAATAGGTTTTTGAGGCCTCTCGGGATTGCTTCTACAATATTCTAAAAAAAAAGAACAAATTCTTGTTCTTTTTTTTCCATCTCTTCTACTTTCTTTATGGGCGTTTAAAATATTGCCTACTAGGACTTGATCATCTTGAACTCGTATGCACTAGCCTTCTCTTCACACCCAAAAAGAGATGACCCTTGTTATAGTAAACTAAAACTTCGAACTGCTCTTTTTTTTCATATCTTTATGGGCGTTTAAAATATTGCCTACTAGGACTTGATCATCTCGAACTCATATGCACTAGCCTTCTCTTCACACCCAAAAAGAGATGACCCTTGTTATAGTAAACTAAACCGTGAATTTCTCACCAGAACATGCATCTTCATATCGTTCGTATTGCACGAAATAACATGATTTGACTATCTTGTTTGTATCACTCAGCATTATTTGATGAGGAATTATCCTTAATTATCTGACGACTTTGAAGGATTACACAAATATACTCATCAGCAAGAACTTAAACAATATAATTAAATGAAGGAAAATAGAAGTATGTAATTGAACTTAGCTTTTGATTATCAAGGTCTTCAATCTTGGGAGCGTAACATGCGTTCTGATACCACTGCTACAAACAGATGCATGGAAAGCCCTGCAAAATACGTAAATAACACGCTGCAAGCTATAAACGAACAGATATACATGCTTGACATCTCGCACAAATCCATAGTTGAGCTAAACGCAAGTAGAGAGACACAGAGAACGAGATAGATCGAGAGAGAGTGTGCGGCGCACCTCCTAGAGGGGAGTGCTACGTCTGCACATCGAGAGAGAAGAGAGGAGAGGAGAGAAGAAGACACAAGCACTGGGTGCAATCTCCCCCCCTGGAGTGCCCCATTTTCCCTCTTGCACGTATTTACTTTATAGATTTCTTGAATGGTCAAAGTGAGTACAAACTGGACGGTCAGTCATAAATGGCCAAAGCTCATAAAGAGCACTTGAATAATAAAATGTACATTAAATGCATATCTGTGTTGGAGGCAATTTTAGCATAACCTAATCAACCCAAGACCAACAAAATTATCAAACCTAGGATCGGCAACCCGGCTAGGGCATGGAAGCACGAGCATCATTGGATGTATTGAATGAGAGGATTCAAGAGAATGCTCTTCCAATGCAATAGAGATTAGCCATGAATCACTAACTCTAATCACATCATGAATCAAGTATCACCTATACACATTAAGCCATGAATCACTAACTAATCACATCATCAATCAAATATCACCTACACACATTAAGCCCACATACACACTAGGACATGGAAGCACGAGCATCATTGGATGTATCAAATGAGAGGATTCAAGAGAATGCCCTTCCAATGCAATAGAGATTAGCCATGAATCACTAACTCTAATCACATCATCAATCAAGCATCACCTATACACATTAAGCCCACCAAAGTCTGACTTGCCATAGACTAAAATATCAAAGCACACTCATGACAAGCACACACTAATTGCATTGGTGTTGGCCTCTCCAATCACCACATGACAATCAATGTACTTCATCAAAATCTACACACACAAGGTGAATGGTGCTCGAGTTTCATTAAACGCATCCATACTCAAGCAAACAATAGTGCAAGTATACTAATCACAAGATTAAAAACCAACTTAATCAATCTAATTAGAGATGTTTAATATTGCAAATCGAGTGCTCATAGAAGGATAGGAGTGGTCAATAAGCAAGAAGTCATCACACATACTCAAATCTAGAATAATGAGGAGGTGAAATTACTTCATGACATAATGGAATATAGAAGAATTAAGACTAATGAAGAAATTAGAGATTAGATTAAGAAATGCTTCTCTAATCACAATGGATTAGCACTAGCCTTCTAAGCATGGGCATTAAGCTCAAGGCTAGGCCATCCATAAAGTGAACACTCAAGAGAGAGAGAGAGAGAGAGGGAGAGCGCTCAAGAATGGATCCTCTAGAATGACTACTCAAGAATGAAGCCTCCTTGGATAAAGGCTTTCTTATAAAGGCTTGCACCACAATCCCTTCTACTATGGAATAATTAAGTTGAGCCCTCTAGCTAGCATATACAACTTGGAACTCCCATTGAGCCCAAGACTTTATACAATGTGGATATGAAATATTATTATGCACATCCATAGCACATCTTTCGCTTGATTCATAATCTGTGTTGCATGTGTTAGCCACTGCTAACAATCTTTGACATAGGCCTAGATCGGTCAAGCCTTTTCCACTGTCAACTGTAATAAATAGTAAAATATCAATTCCATTACATTCATTGAAAATCATCATTAACAAAGAAAGATAATGAAATTTGATAATTATTATTTTTTAATTTAGGTCATTTTATAATTAGTTTTGTGATTTTTATGCAAATTAATTTAGAAATTCATAAATTATGTTGTTTTTTCAAATTGTGACCTATCGTAGGTGTTGTAAATGTAAATTAGAGTGTTTTTAGTTAAGTTTTAGTGTTAGGTTATAATTAACTTTGATTAATGTCATGCTGTTTAAGACTAGCTGCTTAGATATTCAGTCGCTTAGCCTCTTAGGACTAGTCCGTATTTAAGACGTTGAAGGCTAGATGCTTAGAGCTAGAGACTTAGTGTTAGCTGCCTCCGGCTAACCGCTTAGGTATTCAATCGCTTAGCCGTGCCACTTAGTCCTACTCCCTTTGTTATTTAGCTGCTTAGGGTTAATCGTTATTCAGACAGCTTAGGGCTTGCCTCTTAAGGCTAGTTGCTTAGGTATTTAGTCGCTGAGCTGCTTATGACTAGTCCGTATTTAGGCCATTGGAGGCTAGATGCTTGGGGCTAGCTACTTAGTGTTAGCTGCCTCCGGTTAGCCGCTTAGACCTAGCCACTTAGGTATGCAATCGATTAGCCGTGCCACCTAGTCCTACCCGCTTCCTTATTTAGTCGCTTAGGTGATTAGTCGCTTTGGGCTAATCAATATTTAGACCTCTTAGAGCTAGCCTTTTAGGTATTCGGTCACTTAGCCGTACCGCTTAGGCCTACCCGCTTTGTTATTTAGCCGCATAGCCGCTTAGGGCTAGTCCTTTAGGGCTAATCGGTATTCAAACCGCTTAGGTATTCAGCCGCTTTAGGTCTACCCGCTTAGCCGCTTAGGGCTAGTCGCTTAGGGCTAATTGATATTCAAATCTCTTAGGTATTTAGCCGCTTAGAGCTAGACGCTTAGGTATTCAGTCGCTTAGCCACACCGCATAGGCCTACCCGCTTCGTTATTTAGCCGCTAATGGCTACTCGGCATTCAGGCCACTTAGGGCTAGCCACTTATGCTTAGCCGCTTAGGGTATGTGTGGGACGCATGTCTAACCTCACCATCCTATCTTATTGCAGTATTAACGAGAACACGATTAATTTGTCAATCCATGGGACACAGTTGTCTCAACCAGTGCATAGAGGCTACAAGAGGGTGTCAATCTGTAGGTAAACAACTAACAACTCGCATCTAACTCAGGCTACACTCAAGTGACTGAAATCACCAAAAGCCAATCGCTCATTGGCAAACAAATCACATCCGTTACAACATCAGATGACATCCAAATGTAACGAAACTTCTAGGGTATGTTTATAAGACCTAAGCACACATGCTTATGGTCTCAAACCCCACTTTAGGTTAAGTTCCAAAATCGCGATTATTAACAACAATGGATTTTTGACCTAGTCTTTTTCGACCCAGAATGCATCTAAATGCTTAGCAATGATGTCCCAATACCCTGCCTATGCTTAGTTTTTGATTTGAAAGTCTAAATTCCTAGTTATGATGAAATTAGGCTGCGGGTGGCGACGCCAAAAGCTACAAAATACTGTGAACTGCTTACATCAATGCGTAGAGCGCAACTACAATGTGACAACCAGGGAGGGAGTAGGAAGCGTGAGAAGGAGAGGAGTGAGCGCCGTTAGCTCACGCTGTGTATTTCTTATCCAAAAACTTATAAAAAACTTACAAAAATTGGCTTTTATACCTTAGCCAAGGTTTTTGGGTGGTCAAAACTAATAATCTGGAGTTCTACCAAAGCTCGGAAGTGATTGGCTGATACAATCTGGAAGCTTGTAGCCCCAGCTCATTAATTATAGAGTTTATCTAAGAAAATATGAGTTACAATATTTATCAAAATAATAAATGTTTTACAAAGAGAACTCCGAAAAATGGTATCCATGTTAGCTTGCTGCTAACATCCCCCCCCCCCCCCCCTCACATGTGTTGTCCCTTGACACAGCTTTATGGGCTGAAATAGTCTTCGGGTTGACGACTGGTGAGGCGGTCTTTAAGCGCATCCAGTGCCTTCTGGTATCTGATTTTTCTTTCTTTGTCTGGCATGTCTGGCACTTGCAGAAATTGCACGGTCACTCTGTTCTTCAGCTCCACCGCTGAGTAGCCTACAAATCTGGATGTTAAGGTGCTGATCACTGGCGCAAAGATCTTCGTTCGCCAAGTGAAGAATCCAGTGTGGAAAGCTTCCTTGAACGCCAACATCTTATGCGATGGCAAGAACATACACCGGGCGTAGAAGCCATAGAGTACTTCTTCAGAAGGCTGACTACTTAGATCATAGCATAACCCCTTATTTCCCTCAAGGAATGACATCCATGGGGTGCCTACTTGCTCTGGTTCATGAAATACTTCAATACAAGTGAGCAGCATTTGGCATATTTTATATAACATGGCGCAGGAGAGGTATGGTAGACTCTTGAAGAAAGACATGGCGCCCGTTAGGGTTTTCACCATGTATTCCTCTGTTGCTTGCCCTTTCTCTGGAGCTGGTAGTATTGGGTAGTTAAGCCAGGTTGACCTCTTCTTTGTCACTGCCTCATGCTCTTGCCATGTCCTTACTCTGGGTACAAGACAGAAAGTTGGATCTCTTTGAAGGACTGCAGGTGCTCTTGTGAACAGAATCAAATACCGCGGATTCTTGTTCAACTAGCTCAACCTCCACTTTGGGTGGTCTTTATCTGCACCATCTTCTTGCATTTCTTTGTAGAGCCTCTCTTTTACCTGCAGTAGTTCCACTTTTATGAGAGGGTACGGCAGGGATTGCTGGTGCCATTACGCATTGATCTGATTGGGAGTGAGTTGAGTGACGTTGACAGAGTGTAGAACTCTCAACTCCCAATCCATTGCGGCTTTCCACTGCTCATCCACCTCTTGGGTGATCTTCTCTTTCAGTGCGTCCTCCTCAGCTTTTGATAGCTGGACCACAGGCACTGTGTCTGCATCTGTGATGTTAATCTAAAATCCTGTTCGCCATTTGGCTCTGCTGTGGACTGTGTTTCCAACTCAACAAATGAGACCGAGGGTATATCTATCTGCAGCGGCTCTGAAGTGCCTGTCTCATCCTGCGTTTTTGGCTTTCCATCTTTGAGGAGCTGGTTAACTCTCTTGAGCTCAGCTATTTCTTTAAGGAGCTCTTCTTCTCTATGGACCCGTATCAAAGCCAGGTCCCTACGTTGTGATTGCTTCAGCTTTAATTCTAACTCAAGGTTCTTGTTATTCTTTTCTAGTGCCTTGTATACTTCATCAGTCCCCTTGATCAAGGCCACAACTCGATTTTCTCTTATTTGCCATAAGAAGATTGCCTAATCATTGATTCGCTATTCAGAGTATTGTAAAGAGGTATTTGCAACATCCAATTGCACTTGAATGTTCTGAGCTGATAGGAATGTCGTAAGAAATTCATTTGTAACTTCTGTCAACTGCACGTCTTTTGCCTTGCAAGCATCAGATAGCTTGGTGAGCAGATCACCTAACTCCTCCATTTCTTTATGTTGTCTATCTCTAGCTAGCTGATGTTGTTCAGCTTCTGCTTTCATCTCCTGAACTTGACTCTGAAGATCGGTATGATAGTCATTCTGTCTTCTAACTCTCCTTGGAGAGCGTCAATCACCATCTCGAGCTCTTTAGCCTTTGTACTTCGGCTAAGTGCTGCTGAACAGAGTCTCTCCGTTATATCTTGCATCTACCTTGCATATTCGTTTACTTACAATATTACCTCGTTGTTTGACTGCCAATCCTCCTGTCTTGCCAGCTGAGTGGATGTGCCTGCAGTCTCATGTGTGTCTTTCTGCTACGTCGTAGCTGCTGGTTATTCTTGCCTAGAGGTAGAGGGTCGGTCTTTTTCTTTGTCATCTTGAGGCCTTGTGGATGCCTCGGCTGTTTCTTGCTGTGTGGAAGTAGAGGGTGCTGGCTCAGAATGTGTGGTCTCTTTTGGTGCAGGACTCACTTCCTTCTCTGGCTCAGGTTCTTTCTATTGTTGTTGCTCTTGTGTAGAAATGGCCTCTTGTTCAGATTCACTTTCCTTTTTCTCTTCAGGCTTTTGCGTAGCTTCAACGGCTCTCTCTTGTTCCGGCTCTGCTTCTTTTTCTTTTTGTCACTCTTGTTGGTCAGCCTCTTGTGCATATTCCATTTCTTTGGTGGACTCAAATTCTGTGGCTTTCTCTTTCTCAGGTTCAGCTTCTTTTGTTGGTGATGGTGGTGGGCTTGGCATAAGATGGTCCTGTTGTTCTGTTGGTGGTGAGCTGGGTCTGGGAGACTCATAATCTTGTTCTTGTGCTTCTTCTCTAGCCGTTTCCTCGGCTTGTCTTTTTTCCTCCGCCTCTTTGGCTTTTCTAGCCGCTTCTTCGGCTTCTTTCAGCTTGAGGGCTTCAGCTTCTTGGCACATTTTTTCCAAACTCTCTGTCAGATCTTCAGCTTCTTTTTTGGTGTGATGCTTCGTTCTTGGGCTTTAAATCCGCTAGGCACCCATTTCTCAAGGTCCTTCCCTTGTGCTTGTCGGCTGCGCTCATAGGCTTGTTTTTCTCTTTCAAAACGAGCTTGTTTCTGTGCGGGCTCTTCTTGGTGGGCGGTCACAACTTTTCTCTTCATTTCTTCTCTTCTCACTCTCTTCTCCTCATTATCAGAGCTCTCGCTGCTGTGCCTTTTCGGCGAGCTGTCAACTGATTCTTCATCGGATTTATAAGATCTTTTTTTTGACCTTGTAGCTCTCAGAGACGGTTGTGCTGTAAATATCCATGTATTTTGATCAGGAGCAGGTGGTAGATTGTCAGCCATGCCAATGGCATGGTATGCTATCCTCGTCAAAACTTCTGGCGCACCCAAGTAAGTGATCTTTCCTTCTTTCTTGGTGCCCTTCAAGGTGGTCAAGACATACTGAGCGTGGTCCACTGGTTGCCTGGTTGTTGACTTTAGAACTTGGGTAAATGTGGTTGCAACCGCGTGATTTGGCGTAGTGTACCTTGGTGGCCTTTTTGCCAAAAAATGGAAGTGCTGATGGTATAATCTGGCTAGCTCTTCCACCTGTTTGTGAATCAAATCTGCAAAGGTAGCCATGGTGGTCTCTTTGGTAAAAATGCCTGCCGTTTTCGTGTCCCTTGCTCTCATGGTCATTCCTTCTATAGGCAGTTTGAGTGCCTCTGCCACTATATCTTTGGTTATTACTACCTTGACCTTGTTTCCCTGACTGTCAGATATTTGGGCCGTTCCATTTTCTTTAATTGTGGATAGAAGCTCGTAAGCTTTCTAAAAATCCACTCCGCAAGGCTCCTGTTCGTAGAAGTCTCTGAGTCCAAGCCAAGCCTGCGGTTGGCTTTGAGACAACATCATATACTTCTTTGGGTGAGAGTTGCAACTCCACTTGATGCCCCTCTTCACTCTTGAATCTGTCGGTGAAGACTGTAGTGTGATGCTCTTCTAGCTGTTCTCTGGAGAGGTATGCTGCTTTGACTGAATCGGGATCCAATTGATAAGCGGGCAGTTCGTGCAACTTCTCCTTCTGGTTGAGCTTTTTCTTGACCCTCTCTGCTGCTTGCATGGCTCCTGTACAGTGAATAGAGTGCAAAGTTAGTAGATTTGTCGGAATTTTCTCTCAAGTGTCCTTTAGTCTAAAATGCTGACAATTTTGGTCCAATTTGCTTCAAATCAATTTTTGAACAAGCATAGATGCATAAAAACATGCAAGGAACAAAACTATAGAGTCAAAACAAATTTTTGCAACCAAAGTCAATAATCGTGATATTTACAACTGAGTATTTTTTTAACTTTTTGCAAATGTGGCTTCATAGGCTTGAAGTATATATCAAATACATGCTCTGAGTGAAATATGGGCTCATTTGGATTCATAGAGTGAAAATAGTACCAGATTTTGGCTTTAGGTCTCTGAAACAGTAGATATAAAGGAAATTTGAAATTTTGAGCTCCAAATTGGTTCAAACTTGGCTAGTGGACTTAACACATCATGTGCTTTGGATGTATGATGGAAAAATATCCGAACTTCCCAATTTTGGCTAGAAAGTAAATAATCGCGATTATTAACTTTTCTTCCAAAATTAACATTTTTTGGTACAAACTGGTTCTAGGCATTGTATAGACCCTGTGTATGAGATATAAGGTGATTTGGATCAAGAAATGTTATTCATAACCCAAAAATTGGCTTGCAAAGACTTCTTTGCGGTTTTCGACAATTTTCAAAGTAATGATGCTCATTTTGGCTCATACTTGATTTTTGGCATGTAATAGGTGTGTACACATGATAGGTGAGGTGATGTGACAATTTCCAAGCAAAAATGATGCAAAAGTAAATAATTGCAATTATTTACAACAGTGACAAATTCTTTGCAAAACTTACAAATTTTGACCTAGACATATTCTATACACCTAAAACAAGTCCTAAATTGAATCTGGTCAAGTTTGGTCATGCCGGCATCACTTTGTGCTTTGTCGACTCTGAAATCATCGTTTTCTGTGACTACACTGCCTGTTGGGTTGGTCGGTCAACTTTGAGGCTTTGGACTTGTACGCAATATAGTCGTGAAGCAACTTGTCCAATTCTGGCTCATTTGGAGTCAATTTGGCCTCGTATGTCGAATATGACGCTTTGTAGCCTTCCAGCCATTTTCTACTTTTCAAGGGCTTTGCTTGATTGATTTCACCAAACCAATCATATACATTGTATATGGACCTCATAAGCAAGCCATCTGTGGAGTCAGATCAGAATTCTGGCATTTGTCAAAAACCTAGCTTTTCTATTGGGGACCCCCTCAACCCCTACCGAATGGTCAACTGATGATATAGAAAGGTTCTATTATGTTAGGGCATTCTATGGTTCAAATCCCATCTGATTTGGTCGAGCTGGCAGGCCGCTATGGTCAGTTTTTGGTCGTAGGTCTTCGTGCACTGCTCGATTTCTAAGGTTTTTTCTAGGGCTTTAGACTAGCTACCGGCCGTACAAAATGGATCATTGATGAGTAAAGAACTTACCCCTCATGTTTCATGTGAGCCGGCGCTGAAAACGGTCAACTGTGGACTCCGGAAAAGTCGTGCGAAAGAGGTCGAAATCTCTCTCTGTAAAGGCTGCAAGTGGAAATGAGGTGGTTTTAGCCTACCTTGGATATCTATACCTGGACTTCCCGAACCATTTTTCCCAAATTCCCCGGTTATTCCTACTAGGCCGTGAAATCTATGTTAGACTCAAAAATTTTCCTGATCGGATTCCTATAGCTCATTCTGCAAGAATTTTGCAAAAGTAGGCCTGGCCGCCTAATTTAGGCTTCCGGCTTCCATCTTCTGATTTCATTGAATTTTTTTTTACTTATCCGCCTTGTCTTTTTGATCACCATCGTCTGTTTTGTTTTTCCATCTGAGCATCCCTGTTATTTATTTTTAATTTTTGACAACTTTATTTAAAAAAATAAAAGAAAATAGCAAAATGCTCTAAAAAGGTATAGTGAAAATCCAATAATTAAGAGAATCCAATGAAGTACATAGCTTTATTATTTTTTGTTGGATTTTTCTATTTTTAAGCCTCATTATCAATAAAAATGATGAAAAATATATAAAAAAGGACTATTTTTTATGATTTTCTGAAAGTATGTACACTATTTACACTCATCGGGAAGATATTATCAATGAATTTTCCCTTGATGATGAATTATAAGGGAATCATTAGGTAATTCTGCAAAAAATCACACGTTAACATCAAACTTTTTCCTCCCTCTTCAAACATTGCCCTTAACTACTTAGTAATTAGTGCCCTTCCACCCCTCCTAGATGGCGTACTCCGGGACGACTGTGTGCATGGGATGACAATTGTGTCTATGCATAGCCGTGGTTGGCTCTACCATGCTTTGAAGATCAATGCAATTCAAACCATTATGATGTGCAAGAGCTGGATCTTGAGTAATTAACTCAAGGGTTTTTGATGTCGAGGTTTGTTGCTGATGTTTTCCAAAGAGCAATTATTGTAGCTTGTGTGCTCTCTGTCTGTGTGTTGATTGTACCACCAAGATTCTTTAGCACACTGATTGCTTGAGCTGTTGCTAGCACTTTTTACTGTTGTCGAGCTTTTTCTCGCCATTGGTAGCTTGGTCTACTTGGTGCTGTATAGTGTGGTTGAGTCTTTTGAGACTTAACTCACCATTGCTTGATTGGTTTTACGGTTTGTGGAGAAGATAAGTGATCCTTTTTCTTCCAAACCATTTTCATGTTAGGTTCCTTGCTTGGAGATGCTCGTCTCTATGTTTTAACCCTTGGAACCTCCTTTTGTTTTGTCGGTGAAGTTTTAGGCACCCAAATCTGAATCGGTTTATCCTTAAGCTGTGCTTTTGGTACCCAAAATTTCATGAGTCCTTGCATGCTACTTGTAGCATTTGATTGTCGAGGGGATGGAGAAGATTGACTATTTGTGGTTTGGTATGCTGATTGCTTCTTTTCAATTCCTCCTTGCTTGGTGCAATTGGAACAATGAGTTGCCCTTCTTTAGGTGATAGCTTTAGCTCAATTGTATCCCAATCTGGTACTGCTTTGAATGTTCGCATCCAGGGAATTCCAAGAATCATCGTCTCATTCATGTTTCATCTGGTAAACATACAAACTGATGAGGACATGAACATCCATGTATTATCACGTTCAAGTTGACTACTCCCAATGTTGGAGTTGGGTTCTTGTTGCGTCCTTTGATTGTCGTTATTCCTGCTGCTACCAATGCTTGACTTGTTGCCTTCTTGTACGTGGAATAACTTACTGCATTTACTCTAGCTCCTGTGTCGACCAAAGCATTGGTGCTAGGATTGTTGAGTTGTACTTTGATGCGCAGTCCAGTCCGTCTAACCAGTCATCATCTGTTGAAACTGCATCTTTAGGTAATTCCCATTGTCAGTCATCTATTTCTAGAGTGTTGATGGGAATCGGTATCTGTTGATTCTTGAGAGCATATTTCTGCTTGAGTACCCAAAGACGAGCTTCCTCTTGGGCTTCATCAATAACCTGCTGTCATTTAATCTTCCTTTGCTTGGTTGCATGCATTCTTTTTAGCAATTCATTGGTTAGTGGCAAATTGTATTTCTTTAAACGACATCCACTAATCCAATTAGCCATTGGTTCACCATCTAGGGTGGACAATTTTACTGCTCCACTTGGAGATACATCTTCAATGATAAACGGTCCGTTTCTCCTTTTCTTAAACTTGGGAATGTGTTGCTTAAGAGAGTAGACTAAAACTAAGTCCCCTTTTTTTGAAGATTTTTGTGATTAAGTGGGAATCAAAAAACTGTTTTTGTTTCCGCTTTTGTGTATAGAGATGAGCTACAATAGTTAGCCTTTGCTCATTTAGCTTTTCCAAATCTTCAAGTCTTTCTGACAATTCATGTCCAGTCCACTCAAGATTCTGTGCTACCGTTAATGTCGGCAATAGAAATTCTATTTGCAGTATGGCATCAAGACCATAAAAAGGTTAAAGGGTGTAGCATTTAAAGCTGTTTTGAATGAAACTCGGTAAGCCCATAGAGCAGCATGGAGATTCATTTCCCAGTGTGTCCTTCCTAAACTAACCACTTTAGTCAGCACCGAGCTGAGAATTTTATTCGTATGCTCAGCTTGTCTGTTTTCTTGTGGGTGATAGGGAGCTGATTTGTTATGGATGACCATAAAATCATTAAGCAAATACTCGATTACCTCATTGAGGAAATGAGTTCCCTGATCGCTGACAATTTCTATTGGTAGTCCATATGATCTCGTGAATACATACTCATATAAGAATGCAACAATGGTTCTGAATCATTCTTTTGAGTTGCTTTAGCCTCAGCCCACTTGGTCAAATAGTTCGTAGCTACAATGATATATTGAGCTTGGGTTCTATAAGCAGGTGGCTATATTGGCCCAACAAAATCTATACCCCATTTTGTGAAAGCTCTAGCCCCCATCATTAGTCTTAAGGGCATGCTATCTACTCGTGTTGGCATTTTTGCTCGTTGACAAGCATCACACCTTCGAACATATTCTTTGGCATCTGCAAAAAGTGTTGGCCACCATATGCCTGCCATCAAGATTTCTCTTGCGGTGGTCTCACTAAAAAAGTGACCTCCAGCTAATCCAGCATGTGCTTGTTTTATAATCGGAATATACTCATTTTCATTTGCACAAAGACACAAATGTTGATCTTTACCTCTCCAATACAATTGGTTCCCAATAAGAGCATAGTCTCTTGCTTCAGTTTCAATTGCTCTTTGACAGTGTTTACTCATATCCTCAGGGAATGTTCGGCTCGATAAGTAAGTAACCAGATAATTACTCCACTTAAGAACATTTGACATTTGAAACAATGTTACATGAGGTATGGGTGTTTGTTTTTTACATTGAGGGCAATCCTTTATGAAAGATGGAACATCTCTCCTCATAGTCAGCCAAAATACTCCAAGTCTCAAGATTCGTTGCATAGTTTGGCCTTCCGTAAAGTGAAGTCCTACTATGGTAACATGTGCTTGACTTAGGTACTGTTCTTTTTCTTCAGGATTAATGCATAAAAGCAATATCCCGTCCCAATTTCTTTTGTATAGCCTACCAGCTAGTAATTGATACATAGCCAATTGCTCAATTAATCCGATTGTGATAGGAAGTGGTATTTGTGAATCCACTTGAGCTATTGTCATCAATGACACAATGTTTTCTGACCACATTAGGAAATTTCGGAGGTCATTTGGAGGGCCATATGAAGGAGAGAGAAAAATAGAGCGCGTCCAATGAGCAGCAGGGCTACGTTATGTAGGAAAGTACGTGGAAAGACTCAAAAAATAGGAAAATAACTTTTACGAATCTAGGATTGTGGCATCGTAACTTCCTTGCTTTTACCGAGCTGTTAGGTGCATGTGTGGTCCCACTGCTGATATTCTCTTATGGTCATTAACATACTGGAGGGTGACCATTAAGCCCACACAAGATATTGGAATTCTAAAACACTTTCCCTCCATTAGAATGCTTTCAAAGTGAATCTCCCTCTGCTAAAGCTTTTCTCTGAGAGCTATGGATTCCACGTCTTCTCGCCCAAGAAGCTCTAGGTGTTTATGGTCTCTCACACCAACTACCAACAGCTGCACTTTGCCTAGAAGGCCAAGTAGTAGCATATCCTCAATTACAATATCAACTTCAATAAGTGCAGATAACCAATGGGTTGGACAAAGGATAAACAAAGGTTCATGGGTCCTCATGCAACCAAGAAGACCCAAGAGGTCTAGTGCTATCAATGTTTACCGCTCAGCATGGAAGGCCAGAGTGTTGGATTTCAAAGTTGAAATCGACAAAAGATCTGTATGGGAAGTTCTTGTTCAACATGTGTTTACCCATCCAGACGTGATAGCAAACGGTGGAAATGTGTCAGATATACATCAACCACGTTGCAATTTTAAGTATTCTTGACATTTGAACTGCATTTGATTTTTCATTTCACTTACTCTCATTATAAGTTTTCTTATATATTTTGCAACGTTTATCCCTCTTCTTATGAGAAATGGCTCTATTCTTCACATCTCAACTACATTAGATTTGTCATTTTGACTTATTGATACTCTTAGTTTAACTCTTGTTATATATTTTGCAGATGTTTATCCCTCTTCTTATGAGCAATGGGAGCTGTGGAGTGCATAATAGGCCTCTTCCTTGTTGTTCATACCCACATTAGTTCTCTACAGTATTCAGGGAGAAGCAACAAAAGCCTGGCTGATGAAGGAATATTTTTCTATGACCTCTTCTACCAACTCAGCCCAGTGAATAAGAATGGCATGTTGGTGAAAGTGCCTCTATCAACCGATTGGAACACTGTGGACTGGCCAGTTCCTGAGGAAACAATGGTGGAGGCAATGCGAAGTAAGCTCTACAAGGATATATAGAGGTCTCTATGTAGCTCTATTCCCACCAAACTGGTTAGAATTGCAAACTTTTGTCGTGCTGCACTGTTCATAGAGTTGTTTCATAACTACAATATACGTGTTACGAAAACTATGTTCATGTGCAAGTCATTTCAGCAGTCATTCTCTGACAAACTTCTTGACAGAGGATGGTTTGTAAAGGAAGATATTGGCATACGGTGCGAGGTTGCGCTTGACACTCTAGTTGTCAAGTACATGATTGCAAGGCAACCATTGTTAGTCTACTTTTGGTATATGAGATCACAAATTCTCAGAGGTGAGTACATTCCTATGGACCAAGTTTCTGCAGGTTTGGAAGATAATCCTGCCGTGGATGTGGAAGTGATTGATAAAGAGCAAGGCCTAATGTTGGTGGTTACAATAAGGGAGCTATGCAGTCTTCTGCAGTTGCGGCACGACATAATTGAAGAGTCAATGGACACGGTCCTTTCAGATTTTTCCTTCTTCCTAGCTGGCCGTAAGTTGATGCGGCGTAGGGAAAAAGATATTTTGTGCAAAGAGTTGGATGGTCGGGTTGAAATAGTGTCAATGTAACAGAGATTCTTGTGAACCCAAGTGTATACGAATGACTTTCAATACATGAAGTTTTTTGAGCTCATTTGTCAATTGTGCTCTGTGAATATAAGTGTTCTTGAAATACATTTCTTTAGCATGTCAAATCTCTCTCTCTCTCTCTCTCTCTCTCTCTCTCTCTCTCTCTCTCTCTCTCTCTCTCTCTCAATGTTAGGCAAGACAAAGACATGATAGAAGAGTCATCTTAATTCATTAGAAAGTACAAACTCGTCCGTGAACAATGGACTGAGATATAATTTCTGTAAGTATGGAATCAAAATGTCTTCAAGGTAAAAATCAAAGGAATGCCCCTCGAAAGAGGGTGGTGAGATAGTTGTTCCTGGTGGATTTAGTTCTCCCTTTTCAGGAGTATCATCAATTAGTAGTGTATTATTTGCATCAAAGGGTAGATCGATTTGGCTAAACGGTTTGTACAAAAGAGGTAAATGTGGTTTTTTAGGGTGGTAGTGGCCCGCGATGGTAACACATTTTCTTTGATCATACAAAAGGACAAAATCTGACATGTGAGCGCCGCATACACCGCAAACTATTGTAACTAGTGGCTACAAGTTTTGCCTTTGCATTGAAGACCATACGGCAACTCTGAAGCGCGGAAGAAGAAACTGAATAAATTCTTTGGTTCCTGGACGAACCACAACTCGACAAGTTCCCATCCGAAATGTTTGCAAATCCTCGAAGGGGTCTGCTATTCCCAAAGGCACGCGCATCAGCAGCAATCCATTGAGGTCCAAGATAATCAACCTCTGTAAAAGTTGACAAGTACATATAAGTAGTTAGAAGCTGAACATATTTTTCCATACTTGAATAGACATTACCGGAAAAACCGTATCTACAGGTAGCAAGGGTCCATACTGGGTCTCTATAGTGTTGTTGTCGTTGTTGCTATCCTCTGCTTTAGCTTCATCATCATAGTCATCATTCACATCTTCATCAAGGGTCTCCCCCATGGCTCTTTCTACCTCATTCAGGGTTTCCTCCAAGGTCTTTTCCTCTGCCTTTGTTGGCCGGCTTGCATCATCCATATCCTTTTGCTCATCCATAGGCCTGCTTTCCTCATCCATCCTTGCCTCATCCATATCCCTTTGCTCATCCGTAGGCTTGTTTTCCTCATCCAGGGTTTCATCCATGGGCTCTTTTGGCTCCTCCACTGGCTTACTTGGCTCTTTCATTGTCTCCTCCATAAGCCCCTCTGGTTGTACACTAGCACCTCCATATGCTCATTTGACCTTTCTTTATCCTTGGCTCTTTCATCTTCGGCTGATATGACCCCCTCGGCCCGTTGTGATTCCACTGTATCTGATGCAGGGGTTTGTCATGGTGGCACGTCATGTATTGTCATATCAATTGTAAGGTCGTCCAAGCTGCTATCTTCAGGTTCTCTGGGGTTCGACATAGTAAGCGGGTGTTGTATTAGACTTACCCCATATCTTTGCAAATAATCATATGTGTAGTTTTGCAAAGCACTCTGCAAAATTGAAAGACCACATGGTGAGAAGTCTTGTATAAAGAAAACCAAAACTGACTGAATGCATTGCCAAATGGTTACCTTAGTCATGAAAGGTTTTAATGCAAAGTAGCTTTGCACGACATATTCTGCATGGAGAAGACATCTCCAGCCGCAAGAATTTCCATCGGTTTGATTTGGTACAGGTACATCTTTGATTGGGGCCTTGTATAGTTCATACCTTCCACATAGCTTGCCATAAGCAAGCAACAACCTCTTTATACAACTGCACAAAGTAGTATCAAGATGTTAGCTTGAGGCTTCAAATTTACATGGATATCTATAAGAAACACTTTCTGATACATAACACTTACAGCTTAATTTCAGGGTGGTTTCCTTTTATTGAATTGAACACTCACACTGCTAGCTCGTCAACATCAAGGCATATGAGACTTCAGTGATGGTTTTTCTCATATGGAGAGATGATGACAGTTACTTCCAGCATAGCACAGTGGAGAAACCAACTCTCAAATGTGCCAGATGGACTGTTCTTCTGTCTAATAATCACTGACATTTGTGGATCAAGAAGAAACACCTCCGTGTGGGTGTGCGGTGGAAGTTGACTTTTGATCAAGCTGCAGGGAGTGTACCTGAGTTAGTACACCTATGATCTGAGTTTTCAAAGTTAACAAGATAGTAACACTTACTTAAGACAAGCATAGATAATTGTTTCTGAGATCTGAACATCTGGATTCAGCAATAAATTAATGTCCACTTTTTCCAGAGCCAGCTTTTTGGCTCCATCTATAAATGGTATCTCTGCAAGCCAACCATCCTTCATTGAAAGTAGAGTTTCTTTGTTGCTTG